>NW_023416313.1:127477496-127889823 GCF_014108235.1 Myotis myotis
AAAATTTCTGGCTGTCTTTTCCCATTTCCCACTCCCTTTCCCTATCAAGAATCATCTTCGAACCCTCACCCCTAACCCTTGGGATATCTGCAAATCTGAAAAGACAAAAAGAAAAAGGAAAACATGAAGCTGCAGGGGAAATGTCCGAATTATGTGGTCCACACTCCTTCATCTTCCTCTCCAAGACCAGAGGAAGGAAATGCGGGCCTGGGGGTGAAGGGGAGGGGATGCAGGGGGTGGGAGCGTGGGTGGCTGGGGGTGTGTGTGTGTGTGTGTGTGTGTGTGTGTGTGTGTGGTGGGGAAGGGGGGAGGCGATCTGTCTCAGCTAATTCCCCAAAGTCCTCTGCTCCTGGAGAGGTTGGATGAACAAGACCAGGGCATGTGCAGGTTGCCCTAGCATAAAGTTCCCGTTTTTATTTATTTATTTTTTTCAGTAGTAAAATCAGCTTCTTTTCCAAACCCCCAGAAGAATCCGAGGCGCCCAGCTGCTATTGCCAGTGACAAGGAGCAGGAGCGGCGCTTTCAGCTGCACGTGCCCAGCCTCACTACAGTCCAGTCGCCTAGGGAAACCCTGGCATTCCGGGGTGACTTGACAGCGATCTGGGGTGGGGAGCTGACGGTGCGGGGGAGACCCGTGCACGGCGAGCGCGGCGGCCCGGGAGGGCGGGCGGCTCCAGATCCCACAGCCCAGCGGATGGCGAGATTTACAGCACTCTCAGGCGGAGCTCTCGCCTTTCTCCCCTCTCCCTCTTCTCCCCTCTCCCCCACCCCTTTTTTTCTTTTCTTTTTCGCTTGACTACCCACGGCTGGGGCCGGGCCACCCGGGCACTTGCTGGGAGCAGCGGCGATTAGTGCCCTAATCCCTAGTCCTGATCCGAGGGGCGGGGGTCCCCAGGCCGGGCGGGGACCCGAGCAGGGAGTGGGGGACGCGGAGGCCAGCTCCCAACGTCCCGCGGGCAGGTCCGCCACAGCGGGTATCGTGGGAACCCGGGACCTCGGGACTCTGAGCAGCGGCTGTCAGTTCCCGGGTGGAGACTCCGCCAAACCGTGGCGCGCGGGAGAGGAAGGGGTGGGGTGGCTGGACTAGGGCTGTCGCGAGGACGCCGCCGAGAGTGGAACAGCGACCCCCGCCCTCCCGGGCCCTCCCAGCGCCCAGGGGCGATGCGAACCCCCTAACGCCAGGCGCGGCCTTCGGTGATGCCGGGGAGCCCCGTGCCCCGCGCCGGAGCTGGGCACCTGAGGGGCCGGGACCAGCCCTCCTGGCGAAGCGGAGGGATGCGGATGTCCCCCAAGGCTGAGAGCGGTTCAGACCGGAGCAACGTCCGGCTGGAGAAGTTGGGGGACGAGCGCTGGACGCTGGGGGCGAGGCCCGGAAAGCGCCGTGGGAAGGGGCCAAAGGCACGGTGGGAGTCAGGAATGAGGAGTCGCCTGGACTTACCGAGTGTCTCCCTCATGCTGCCCCGCGCCGTCGCCGCTCCCGCTGGCTGGCGGAACCGCGCGACCAGCCGCCTGCCGCCTCCGCGGCCCAGCACTCCCGGAGCCGCCGCCCGCCCCGCCCACCGGCCGCCCCGCCCACCGGCCGCCCCGCCCACCGGCCGCCCCGCCCACCGGCCGCCCCGCCCCGCCCGGCTGGTCACCTCCAGGCTCTGGCTCTTTGGGTGGGAGGGCTGCACCCAGACACAGAACCCAGCATGGGCCTCTGTCCTGCCTGGGTGGGTCGTGCTGAAGGCACAGGTGGGCTGGCCACCCTTTCCTGTCTTTTCCTGACACTTGGGTTTAGGCTTCTTCAACCCTGTAAGAATGTATACATGCACACACAGTTATACACAAAACACAAACATTCTCATGTACAGTCACACACAAATGCACACACTCATATACAGTCACACACAAACTCACACATACACAAAGACATGAAGTAGACACACGAACACCTCTGTATACAGCACACACAGAAACATGAAGCATGAAGAGCAAAAACAGTGATGGTGACAATAGCTTAGTGCTTGTGGTTTCCTTCTTAAAAAAAAAAAAAGGAAAATCTTAGCTGAAGGCTGGAAGAGACCTTAGAGGTCAGCTGTGACAGATGAGGAAACTGAAGCCAGGAGTAGGATTTACCTAAAGCCAAGAGTAGGAGGTCAGTGAGGCACTCTGACCAGAATGAGCATTTACAGTCTCCCAACCACTCCAAGTTTCTCCTGCAGCAAAAATTAGACTGGTGCCAGGTCTGTTAAGAGGCAAAAGTCCTTGCACTTTGGAGAGCAGAAAAAAAGACATAATATGTACAACTTTGCTGACAAGTTGGGGGTAAGGACAGGATGTTGGCTAAGTCAAGTCCATGGAGGCAAAAATGGATAGCAAAGCAGACTGGAGTCCCTACAGAGCAAACTTTTAGAAAAACATTTAACCACACCATGGATTTAGGGCTGTGCTTGCTGCCATAATACCAATAAAGCAATAATACCTAAAGTTGTTTTCACTGTCACCTTTGTCTTAACCCCTCATATGTGTTATTTTCTTTTAATCTTCACACATTTCTCTGTGGTGGGTGGAAACTGGGACTCAGGGAAGCACATAATTACCATGTTGCAGAATCTGGCCCAAGACCCTTGTTCTGAACCCTAACTATGAAGAGTGTACAGTCTAAGAGGGCAAACAAACCAAACACACTAGAGCTGGGGAGGAAAAAAGTATAATCAGGTGCCATGCTGCGAATTAGCTATAGTGTGTCTGAGGAGCCCAGGCGGGAAGACGGCAGTGGACGGCATGCGCCCAATTTGAGGGCTTCTTCCAGACGTGTTGCTTTACTTGTGGTGGCCTCGGATTCCTATGGAATAAAATGGGGATAATGATGATGCTAACTTCCTAGGAAAGCCATGAGAATTAAATGAAATAATGTCAAGCCCTCAGCACAGTATGGCAATTGTAGGAATGAAGGAAATGTTAGCTGCTGCCACTAATACTTGTACTAATAGTGCCCTGTCGGCTGGAGCCACCAGGGAAGGCTTGATGGGAAGCACCTTAAAGGGTTGTGGTTAGGCAGAGACAAAGGGTATCATCTCCAGGCTGGAGGATTACAATGAGGAGAAAAAAAAGGTGTGTGGGGGGGAGGATTCTACAGCTTTTCCAGGAAATCGCAGTTATTAACAATGGTGACATTACTTCTTTTCATAAAACATCTTTTGGGGATAAATTGTTTCAATGTCATACAATTCCCGTTTGTCCTCGATGAAATAGCATTTTGTGGAGCACCTATATGTTCCCAGCACAATGCAGACACATATGGAGCCAAATGTTTCCGCAAGATCGTTAATCAGCCAGCAAATTGTGATTAGGATGCGTGTTTTCCCCATAGAACAATGTTATATTGTTGGCTTTCTGGGTCACCTCACAGAAGTTTTATAATGTAACTGAAATACTATATAGTTGCAGTAGAAAACAACATTGAAGCAATGCTAGGAACAAGTGAAAGCACCCCAAAATAAAGCTTAAGAAGAAACTGTGTTTTAGTAGAATGGCTGGTAAGGAAGGTTAGGAGATTGAAATACCAGATTCTGAAAAAGACAACTTCACAATTTTAAAGATTTATGTGGTTTCCTGACACTGGCTCTTTATCATGAAGCCCTCATTTCAAAATGTTTAGTTTCTTTCTTCAGTTCTGATATATCACTAGCCCTGCTCTAAGGCTCTCCAGCCACGATGAAGGCCATTTCAAGCGAAGAGCAGAATGGGAAAAAATGAGGATAGAAGGAGGTGGTGGTGCTGGGCAACAAGTAGAAAGGTGGGAGATTTTCTGAAGATTTGGGAGTAGAATTATGAAGAGGAAGGGGGACAAGGTTGAAAAGATACATGAGTAAGAGTGGGTGACTGCATTATAATGGAAGAAGACAGAGGTGAAGGGGAGTGTGATGCTTCCCCAAAGGAAGATAAAAGTTGGTGAGGAAATCCATGGGGCCATTTCCCACACAAATCACTAGTACATAGACATGAGATGGTGGACATGAGACATGAGAAACCAGCCGTGTGTGTGTGTGTATGTGTGTGTGTGTGTGTGTGTGTGTAAAATCTTACGTCTTTTATATGTACACACATATACAAATATACATATGTATATTCTTATTATGTGCTGTTGTTGGTTTGTTAATCCTCACCTGAGGATATTTTTCCCATTGCTTTTTTTAGAGAGCGTGGATGAAAAGGAGAGAGGGGGAAAAAGAGGGAAAAAGAGAGAGAGAAAGAGAGAGAGAGAGAGAGAGAGAGAGAGAGAGAGAGAGAAAGGGAGAGAGAGAGAAACATCGATATAAAAGAGAAGCATCAATTGGTTGCCTCCTGAATGCACTCGGCTATAGTGGGGGATCGAACCTGCAACCCAGGTACTTGCCCTTGACCAGGAATTGAACCCTGTACCCTTTGTTGCAAGGGCCGACACTCCAACCACTGAGTCACACCGACCAGGGCTCTTATTATGTTTTCAGATAAAAGGACATTTCTTCCTAAGTCAGGTCTTGGTAACTGAGAAAGCACATGGATAAGTTTTATCTTGACCATTGGAAGATCACATTCCTTCTAATCACCACCCACTCCTGCTTCCATGCAACTGCAGGCCCTTTCTCCCACCTACTTGACTGTGGGAGATTTAAACACAGGAAAACATATTGACTGTCTATGTGGTTTAAAATAGAATACGATTTAAAACAACGTTTTGTGTGATGCTGCTAGAAATCCAGTGTTGCCTGGGAGCATGTGCTAGTATCCAGCCCAGCTGGGGAGCCTAAATGTTGCCGCCTTTCTCAGAGTCCTGGAGAAGGGATTTCACAGACTCAGGAAGGAACTTGGACTACTGAGTCATGGTGCAGATGTGCAATGACCAGAGAAAGAATGCTTAATGGCCTTCTTTTTAAAAAAAGACAAAACCCTTGTTTCTTTAACTTGCTGTCTTTTCAAAGACCTGAGAATGACCCTCCTTCCTGCTACAGGGCCCTTCCGTGAAGACCTACTAGGAGGTTTCCTTTAGCTGACTTGGATACTCTTTGATATTTTTCTTACTCTGAAAAACACCACCAGTTCTCATTTTTTTAAAAAAGATTAAAATTCTTGATAAAACCTTGAAGTCTCTCTGGTTGGCTTATTCTAGAAAGTCTAACGATAAGGATTATAGAAAAAACATAGAGAGTTTTATGTTAACAGTTGATAATAAAACTTGTTTTTAGATATGGACATGTTGTATATTAATTCAGAGGTGCTACTGCATAATTATTTTTAGCCATGAAATCTGTTTATCAAAGTGTGTCCCATGGACCACCTACTTCAGGGCTAACTCAGTGGCGGGGGGAGGGGGGGGGACGCAGGAGAGCCGTGTGGGGGCCCCTGGGACTCATCAACAATGAACACAAGCAGAATTTAATTTCTAATTCCTACAGCCTACAGTTGAGACCCTAAACTCTGGACTTGGAAGTACATGCCCAAATGAGAAGCAGGGATACAGCTCAAGAAATAGAAATATTATGTCAAGAGTCTAACAAAATGATTGGTATATAATAAACATTTAAAAAAAACAACAACAGTAGCCATGGACATCATTGTGTGATGATGAAGAGTAACATAGCAATGTCCCTCTGGAATAAGTTCATGAGGTGTTTCTTAACTGTTGCTTAGAAGATTTGACACTTCCCAAACAAAAAAACTTTAGACTCCTGGGGGTTAAGAAAAGAATAATAAAGATTTTTCAATCATATACTTTCACTCTAAGGAGAATGAATCTGTAAGTATTTGCTGTCTCTTCGTCAGCTTTTTCCTCCATAAGCTATACATTAATGGAAACCAGCCTCGCCTAAGCCCTATCTCAACTCATCCGAGGAAAGGGCTGCTGTTTACTTGTGGTTGACAGAACATTCCCAGTATCCCCCTGCTTGCAATCTACAATTCTTTGCCAAATTCATAAGGAAAACCCTGTTTTCCTGTCCTCCAGGGAATGACAGTGGCTGGCTGGAATCCGACTGGTACAAAGGTGATGCAAATGTGGCTTCCAGAAGTCAGTGGGATGGCCAGATCTGGCCACCCAGGGCTGCTGTCTGCCAGCCATCACACATCAGCTAATCAAGAACCAACCAGAATTAACTGGAGTATTTTCTTTAACCCTATGTGAGTTTTTATTTAAAAACTGGGAAATATGTGAATAGCCACAAAATAAAGTTAGTCACCAACATTAATTGAAGAAAAAAAAAAGCTTTCATTTTGGGAGAAAGGGCATATCAGTGTGTTATTACATCAGTGATAACAAAATACAGCAACACAAAAATGACACCAGTTTGGGAGGAAGAGGTGAAAATTACCTTTCATTTAACATTTCTTATATGTTGGATACTTGGGTAGGCCTTGACTCTTCCATGTTCTTCCATGTATTTATTGCCAGGGTTGCATGATTTTGAAGTTATGATTCTAGTTGCGCACTGAAGAGAATGTAAATCTGCCATATGAGAAATTCACTTTCCATATCTTTGCTTTTTTGCCTCCATATAAGTCCCACAGCATTTTGTTTAAGCTGCTAACATAGCATTGATCATGGTATACCTTGAATCTGCTTTATTGGCATACATATTTAGTTCAGGTAACAGATTCTGAGTTCCTGGTGGAACTGTTCACCCCAGCCCTAACTTTGTTTTGTTAGGTTCTGTATTTGTCTACTTGCAACCCATTAATTACAGGACCAGACTAAAGGCCACAGTTGTTTACAGCGCCCCTGCAATCGAGAGCCATACTCTGAACCACCTCCTCATCTACTCTCCCACACTAAGCCACTATTTTCCCTACCCTAACTCAGGCCCCTACGCCTCAAAGCCTACCAGAGTTATTCAAACCAGCCAATCCTAAGCTGTTTTCCCAGGCCCACTTCGCCTTTTCCACAGAGACCCCTAATAGAGGCTAAGGTCTATGTTTTCCCCATGTGCCTTCCTGACACTGGTGCTTCCCTCTGTGTCCTGCATGGCACTCCATGCCTCTTGTTTCTAGGGGGACCGTGAGTTGAAACTTTTCTTTCAATAGCATTGACCCCTCCATGTTGTCACTTAGTCACCTTTATAAAGCAAGACCCAGAAACAAATCAATTCCTCTGTTTTTCACAACCCAGCACCATACTTGTATTCGGCTATAAAACAACTGTCTGTTGAACTGCATTGTTGAATATCTTCAAAGTAAAAAGTGGTCATTTAAACTCACATTGTGCAAATCCTGAATTATAAATCCTCACCATATGAATACAGTCAAAATGTTAGCTAAGGGATGAGGGTTACCAAAGGACAAAATGGCCAGAACTTTTAGAAAATGTTTAGGTTTTCTTGAATTTTTGGTTCATTTCTTTTAAAACTGTTTTTGAGTTTCACTTTTGCTTTTTTCCATGTTCTGTCTTAAACTCAGATTACTGTCCTCAAACTCTGTTTATGAGCCTTGTAAGTACTTGGGTGATACATATACATGGAACAGATTGGGTGCTATTTATTTGTTTGGTTTAATCCAACAAAAATTAAACTTCCTAAAGCAAATAACATTTTTTAAAAATCCATATAAGAGATGCCAAAGAGAATTATTAGTGGTTTATAGTAAGGCATAAGTCTGAGAGGAGAAACCATTCATGAAAGTCAGCTTTTCATCAGCAATAGTTAAAAAGTAACAGTAAATTGCCCTAACCGGTTTGGCTCAGTGCATAGAGAGTCGGCCTGTGGACTGAAGGGTCCCAGGTTCGATTCCGGTCAAGGGCATGTACCTTGGTTGTGGGCACATCCCCAGCAGGGGGTGTGCAGGAGGCAGCTGATTGATGTTTCTCTCTCATTGATGTTTCTAGCTCTATATCCCGCTCCCTTCCTCTCTGTAAAAAATCAATAAAATATATTTTTAAAAAAGAAAAGAAAAAAAAAGTAACAGTAAATTCCAAGCCAGTATCATTTGGCCGGAACAATTGGTTAGTAAGGCCCTGACAACTGCTGCAATGTTTCTTTGTCACCCACCTCCCCTGATAACTTAGCCCATTTTTCCCAGTCGTCACTGATAAGGCCCCAGAGGGCTCCCCGTTTCTGCACGCGTCATCACTACAACCTCTGCGCCTGCATGAGAACCCATGGTGCACTTCCATCCTGAGACGACGAACTGAGGAGCAGTTTTCAAGCCAGCAGGAAACTGAATGTACTTTCTAGTCTTCTCAAGCCAGTGAGTATATTAGTTATTTGTCTAAATATTTTTACAGCCTTCCTATGGTTCTTGATGCCTGGAATGTGTATTAGAAGGTTTGCTGAAACCACCAAATACCTGAAAGTTGCTGTACCTAACTAGTCACAGCTGTAGTACTAAATCCATCCCAATTTTTCCCCTTCTATATACAGCGTTCACTGGAGCCATAATATTATACATTCTTGGAACAGATGCTACTCATAAATGGAATGAATATCTTTTCCAGAGAACCTTGCCTTATTTGTGGTCATGGGCCACCAGTTTATTTTATCAGGGACCACCTGTTTATCAGAAGGTAAATCTATATACGAGATTATGATGAATTTTGTATGCTGAAGGATTAATTTAAAATATAGAACATTTTCTAGCTACTAATTCTTTACTGCTTCTTATAATAAACTCTTCCAATATTATTATCATTATTATCATTGCTTTTACTTTTCCCAGAATTTCTGTGAACTGGGCACTAGCACAGGCAGAACAGAGAGGGTTGCAGACTGAGGAATGTGAGGACAAAATATTCTAATGTTGAAGCAATTGCAGAACTGTAAATCTGATTTTCAGCCATTGATGTAACAAGTTAAGGTTTTAATAACTATGTTTAAGGGAATATACTTAAAATTTAAAAGACAGATAGATTATATTAGATGTAGACTTGAAACACTAATATAAAAACAATAAGAAAGAACACTACAGAAACCAATATATCAGTGCTTTGGTAAAACAAAATATTCTCCTCTTCCTCATAAAGATGACGACCAGAGTTTAGTATCATAAAAACCTACCTGGCATTTAAATTAAAGGCCATGAAACATCTTTAGTTCACAGTTAACTCCCACTGCTACTCAGTAAAGTATATTTATTTACCATTCCCGTTTTTCAGGTTATGTGCTATATTTTGTGTTTTATGCTACAGTAGACACTATTCCTACTAATATCTCAAAATCAGTGTGGGCCTTCCTGCAGCATTCCTATAAGCACAAAGGCCTCAGTCATCATTCCAGATTGTACATATCTCAATGGCAGGCTACATGATGACAACTGCCATTCACAGCATCAACCATGCAGACTAGAAATGCCATTGTCTGATCTGTTAAAGTATAAGTGGTAAATTTATGGACCATTTGAAAAAAAATAATGGTTAACTGTTATTGGCTAGGAAGCTGGAGGTGGGGCTCAGAAATCTGTGTTTTAAACAAGTTTCCTGAATCTAATGAGCAACAAAGTTTGAGAGCCACCTTTCCTAATATTAACTTGCTACTGACAGGCTCTCTTAGAAATACCCTTTCTGGGCCTGCATATCTCATTAACTACAAAGCAATTAGCTGCCCCCTTAGGGGAAGCTAAATGCATTCATTCACAGTAAAGTGCTTCCCAATTCCCCTGCTTGTCAAAAGGAACATAACCTGAAGGAAGAAGCACTTAGGCTCTGAAGTCAGGCAGATTTGGGTGGATCTCCATGCTGCCATTTATCAATAGCATATCTCTAGGCAAATCTCTTCAGTTCTCTGAGCCTGTTTCTTTATATGATAACAAACCACAATCTGGTTATGAGGATTAAAGGAGATATTTTGTGAAGGCGTTTAGTACAGAGTCAACATTCCATAGAGGTTAGTTGTTCTGATGCTGCACCCTTTGTTGGGCTCATGTGAGAATGCATGAAAGAAATGCAAAGCACTTGGCACAGCATCACACTCTGCAAACCACAGCCATTAGTAGCCTCAATTTCGGGGACTAAATATAACCAATGAGCACAGTTCCCTCGTTTGTCGAGAACCAAAGGAGGAAACTATTTCTATATTCGTTTGCTTTTCATAGGAAAAATGTTACAGAGATTCTAGATGATTACCAAATTTTAAAAAAGACTATTCCACTTAGCTTTTTAATCAGAAAACAAGATTGTGGTTTTCTCCTTCCCTCCCTTCCTTCTCTCCCTCCCTTCTCTTCCTCCCTCCTTCCTTCCCTCCCTCCCTCCCTTCTCTCCCTCCCTCCCTCCCTCCCTCCCTCCTTCCTTCCTTCCTTCCTTCCTTCCTTCCTTCCTTCCTCCCTCCCTCCCTCCCTCCCTCCCTCCCTCCCTTCCTTCCTTCCTTCCTTCCTTCCTTCCTTCCTTCCTTCCTTCCTTCCTTCCTTTCTTCCTTCCCTTTTTCCTTCCATACAAGAAAATGTAATTACAAAGAACATATGCATTTTCAGGTTAAATGAAATTGCTAGAGCTCCTTAAAGCTGTTAAAATATCATAAAGAGTTATTATTTAAGGCAGGATATTTAAAGATACCTTCATTTTCCCATGGAGCCCAGATATCACAAAATTCTAAGAGAACACTTTAATGAGAAAACTCTTATTTAATGTGAGATGTGAAGTCTCAGAGCTTAATGTGAGCATATGGCTCTCTCTCTCTCTCTCTCTCTCTCTCTCTCTCTCTCTCTCTCGTGTGTGTGTGTGTGTGTGTGTGTGTGTGTGTGTGTGTGTGTGAGAGAGAGAGAGAGAGAGAGAGACAGAGAGAGACAGAGAGAGACAGAGAGAGACAGAGATGAGAGAGAGAGAGGCAGTAATCCACCTTTCAGGATTTGGAAGAGTAGTTTTGGTCCAGCAACAAGAAGGTAAATAAGTGTGTTAGAAATCTTGACAAAAATACTCTGGACAAAATAGCCATCTGATATAAATCAAAGATATTTTTAAAACATACATGAGCAGGATAAATTTGCAGGACTCTTTCTTTGGGTACTTGCAAATATTCAACCTGTGACTATGACATTACTTCACTGCCTTTCACCTTTATCTTCCAAAGTTAATGGGAGGGCACAAAGCTAGGCAACTGGCCAAAGTAAAAGTAATGCGACCATATTAGAAAATTACTGAAAGTTTCAGTGATTTCACATTATCTTGGGCCAGACTGGCCTGAACATTCAGACGAGCCAGGCTGGCCATTGGGGCCTGGCTTCCACGAGTTCCCAGGAAGATAATGTCTCACCAAACATACAAGCGGTCAGAGCTGGGCAGTGCTGTTGTGCACAGCTCTGCATCTACCCAAACACAAAATGATTTCCAGAGAAAGACAGCAGGCTCTGCAGTTGTGCTGCCAGCAGTCCCCATATGGAAGAGGAATCTAAGAGGGCAGAGGAGGAGGAGAAAATGGCAGCTGAATATGCAGACCTGTCGGGCACCTCATCCCAGGGCCAGGCTGGAAATACAACTAAATTGGAGAACATTCACCTGGAATTTCCAACTGTGGTCCAACTGAGGAGGTGACTTACAAGGAAGGACAACACCTGGAGACTGGTAGGAAGGGCAAGATCTTGGGAGGTGGAGAGCCCTGAGAGGAGGGACCTGAGCTATGGGGAGAACTGTTCCAGGAGCAGAGGCAGGGCTCCACACACTGGCAGGAGGGGGTGGAGGGGAGCTGACCAGCAGCACTTCCTGACTCACAGGGCATGACCTGCAGTGCCCTTATCATGCAAGCAGCTGCAAAAGGTAGCAGGATTTCTGGCACCAGCGGAGTCTAGACCCAGCAGACTAGAGCTGGTGGAGGAGAGAGCCCTAGTTTCCATTGCCTTTTATTTTTATCTCTAAACCCAGAGCACAGGAGTTTTCATTTGCAACTACTCACCCGAGATTTTGGCACAGGGAGGGACGTATACTTGAGGTGCCTGAGGACAGGCAGAGGTGGGAAGCATGGCAGGGAGACTTGGAAAAGCAGTAACCAGGAGTCCTGCATTGGGTCATTCATGCCCTTCCAAACTGAAGCGGCCATTTTCCCTGGCAGGAGCTACCTCCTCCCAATAGCTAGAGGACAGGTAAAAGGAAAAAAAACAACAACAAAAAAACACCCTAGGTGATACAGCCTGCCACACCCTGCATTTTGAGCTTTACTGAGGAAACAAGGGCAGAGGCCAAGCTTATGGGTCTGAACAGTCTCAGGGAACCCTCAGTGACCGGAGTGGAGGAGAGGCCATTAGCCCCACTATTCTAGGAACCAGACTGATAAACAGTACAGGGTCCCAGCTGAGCTCATTGGTCTCCATACAAGGATCTCTGTCCAGCCAAAGGCAGAGTAATATTTTGGGCCATTCGAGGTGGAATAGCTCTGGGACAGGAAAAAACACCCATTATATTCCCTGAACGTGAAATAGCACTAACCCCACCTAAAGCCCTGTTAGAAACAGACACTTTAGTGATTAGGATTGACTGCTGGCAGACAGGCAAAGAGGGCAGATTGGCCCATCATGCTTGCAGCCAAGGCCTGTGGAGACAGACACAAGCGGTGGACCAGTGGATCGCTTGGAGCTTCAAGCAGGTGCTAAAAGCCAAAAGACAGTGCCTGACAGTGATTAGCACCTGAGTACCCAACAGGAAGCCCAGAATTGGCAGAAAGAACAGAAGAATGGGGTCCTAAGCCAGTTGCCATGGTGCATTAAAACTCAGCCGAAGTGAACAACACTTCGCTTTCTTTTTTTAAAAATTTTTACTTTTTGTACCTTTTTCTTCCTCTCTTTTTTCCCTTCTTGCTTTTCTTCTCCTTTCTCCTTTTTAGTTTTTCTCTTTCTTTTATTTTCCCCTCTTTTTAAAAATTGATCATCTTTGCCTATCTGCTTTATTGATTTCCTATTATTCTAGTCGCTATTGTTTTGTTCATATATATAATTCCCTTTTCCCTGCTCCTACTAAAATTCCTTTTCTGTTTTCTTTTTTTCCATGACTCATTTTTAAATTTTTTCTTTCTTCTCTTTCTCTTTTCTTCTTCTCTTAATTTCTTAACTTGTTTCCCTTCCCAAATTTAGGTTTATCTGTCCTCTCCTCTATTCTCCTTTTCAATTTTTTTCTTGTCCTCTCATTTCTTTTCTACCTCCTTTATTCTAAACATGGTCCTTCCCCTACTCCTCTAATTCTTTAATCTTATTTTCTCTATTTAGGCTCTGTATCTATAAATTCTGCTCTCCCCCCCTTTTTGGGTATTTTTTATTTGTGCCTTTTTGCTTATTTGTTTGTTTATTGTGTTGTGTTTTCTCCCCATACTTTTTATTTCATTTTTCTATCATTCTTGCTCTCTTTTCTCTTTCCTAATTCTATTTCTCTGGTGATCGTTTTTTTGGGACTATAGGGGTCTTGTGTACATTCCTGTCTGTTCTTTCTGTGTTGCGTCTTCTCTTGTATTTTTTGCTCTTTGGTCAGCACCTCCGCAATGGTTGGTACAACGTGGTAAGTAGTGAGCCACATAATCAGGAACCCTGAGAGGAGAGATTCCATCCATTAATAGGACAATAACATTCAAGACCAAACTATAACAGAAGAACCCAAATATCTCAAGTAGGGGGCCTTCCTAGAACACCCAGCCCAAGAGACCTGAGAGACTGCATCACTGGGTTCCACAAAATATCTACTACAAAAGATCAACCCAAAAAATCTGGCTGGCATAGCAGTTTGATCTAATACATAGAAACAAATATAAAGGAACAGAAAAAATAGAAAGACAAAGAAACAACCCCCAAATGAAAGAAAAGGAGGAATCACCAGGAAAGGAACTAAATGAAATGGAAGCAAGTAATTTGTCAGATAAAGAATTCAGAGTAATGGTTATATGGATGCTCAAACATCTGAATGAGCATTGCGAGCAACTCAAGGAGAATTATAAGGAGCTGAATGAGAAATACACCAACATGAGTAAGAATGAAAGGGAATGAAGAATGACATAGCTGCAATAAAGAACACTATGGAAGGTTTCAACAGTAGACTAGAAGAAACTTAGGACTGAATCAGCAAGTTAGAAGACAGGTAGAAAAAAAAAAACCAAGCAGAGCATCAAATGGAAAAAAAAAAAAATTAAAGATAGGAGGAGAGTTTAAGGGAGCTTTGGGACCACATGAAACAAAATAGCATCCATATAATAGGGGTGCCAGAAGAAGAGGAAGCTGAGCAAGGAATAGAAAACCTGTTTCAAGAAATAATGACAGAAAACTTGCCTAACCTTGGGAAGAAAAAAAGTCACACAAGTCCAGGAAGCACAGAGAGTCCCAATCAAGATGAACTCAAAAAGACTTACACCAAGACACATAATTAAATTAGAAACATAAAAGACAAAAAAGAATCTTAAAGGCTGCAAGAAAGGTATACAGGGATTTCCCATTGGAATGTCAACTGATTTCTCAACAGAAACACATCAGGCCAGAAGGAAATGGCATGAAGTATACAAAGTGATAAAAGCAAGGGACTAAATCCAAGAATACTCTATCCAGCAAGGCTATCATTTAAAATTGAAGGTGAAATCAGGAGCTTTGCAGACAAAAAAAAAAAAAAAAAAAAAAAAAAAAAAGAAAGAGAGTTTATTACCATCGAAGCAGCAATGCAAGAAATGCTAATGGGACTGTTGTAAAAAGAATAAATGAAAAGGGAAGAAGGAACACAGGCATAAAGAATAAAAATGGCAACAAACAAGTATCTATCAATAATAACCTTAAACATAAATGCATTAAAGGTTCCAATCAAAAGACATAGGGTAGATGAATGGATAAAAAAACATGACCCATATTTATGCTGTCTAGAAGAAACCCACCTCAGTACAAGGGACTCACACAGACTGAAAGTGAAGAAATAGAAAAAAAAAATGTTTCAGGCAAATGGATATGAAAAAGAAAAAAAGGTGGGATAGCAATACTTATATCTGACAAAATAGACCTCAAAGTGAAGGCCATAACAAGAGATAATGAAGGCCACTTCATAATACTAAAGGGATTGATACAACAAGAGGCTGTAACTCTGGTAAACATATATGCACCAATACAGGAGCATCCAAATACATAAAAAACTATGGAGGATAACAAGGGAGAGATTGACAGCAATACATAGTATGGGACTTTAATACTGGATATATCTTCTAGACAAAAAATCAATAAGGAAACAGCGATCATAAATGACACACTAGATTAGATGGAACTAACTGACAACTTCAGAACATTTCACCCCAAAGCTAGGAAATATAGATTCTTCTCAAGTGCACATGGGACATTTTCAAAGATAGACCACGTGTTAGGACATAAGCTAAGTCTCTACAAATTTAAGAAGATTGAAATCATATCAAGCATCTTCTCAGACCACAATGGAATGAAATTAGAAATCAGCTATAATAAAAACACTCAAAAATAAAAACATGGAGGCTAAATAGCATGCTATTAAATAATGAATGGGTTACCAAAGAGATCAAAGAAGAAATAAAAATTATCCTGGAAACAAATGAAAATCAGCACACAATAATCTCAAATCTACTGGGCACAGTGAAAGTAGTCCTAAGAGGGAAGCTCATAGCACTACAGGCTTACCTCAAAAAACAAGAAAAACTTGTAATAAGTTATTTAACACTACAACTTAAAGAATTAAAAAGAGAACAACAAGAAAAGCACAGAGTAAGTAGAAGGGGAGAAAAATAAAGATCAGAGTGGAAATAAATGACATAGAGACCAAAAAATAAAAAAAATACAAAAGATCAATAAAACCAAGAGCTGGTGCTTTGAAAGGATAAACAACATTAATGAACTACTAGTCAGACTCACCAAAAAAAAAAAAGAAAGAGGACCCAAATAAACAAAATAATAAACTAAAGAGGTGAAATAACAACTGACTCCACAGAAGTACAAAGGATCTTTAAAAACATATATTATGAATGACTTTATTCCAACAAATGGGACAATGTGGACAAAATGAAAAAATTCCTAGAAAAATACAACCTTCCAAAACTCAATCAGAAGAATCAGAAAATCTGAATAGGCCAATAACTACTGATAAAATTGCAACAGTAATTTTAAAACAAACAAACAAAAAAACAAAAAAAACAAAACAAAACAAAAAACCTCCAAGCAAATTGAAGCCCTGTTCTGAACAATTTTACTGAATATTCAAAGAAGAACTAACACCAATCCTCCTCAAACTATTCCAACAAATTCAAGAGGAAGAAACACTTTCTATGAGGCTAGAATTACCCTAATTCCAAAATAGATAAAGACACGACAAAGAAAGAGAACTACAGTCAATATCCCTGATGAACATAGACACTAAAATCCTTCATAAAATTTTAGCAAATCAAATCCAGTAACTCATTAAAAAGATCATAAACCATGACCAAGTGGGATTCATTCCAGGGATGGAAGGCTGGTACAATATCTACAAATCAATAAATGTGATACATCTTCAAGACAAAAATCACATGATCATATCAATTGATGCAGAAAAAGCATTCAACAAAATCCAGCACCCTTTTTTGATAAAAACTCTCAGCAAAGTGGGAATAGAGGGAACATACCTCAACATAATAAAAGCCATATATGATAAACCTACACCTAACATCGTATTCAATGGGCCAAAACTAAAACCATTTCCCCTAAGAACAGGAACAAGACAGGAATGACCTCTTTCACCACTCTTGTTCAACATAGTACTTAAAGTCCTAGCCATAGAGAACAGACAAGAATAAGAAATAAAAGGCAGCCAAATTGGAAAGGACGAAGTAAAACTCTCATTATTCACAGTTCACATGATACTATACATAGAAAATCCTAAAGACTCCATCAAAAAGCACTAGCTTTAATAAATGAATTTGGTGACATAGAAGGACACAAAATTAACACCCCCAAATCCATGGCATTTTTATACACCAATAATGAACTCTCAGAAAGAGAAACAATCCCATTTACCATTGCAACAAAAAAGTTAAGATACTTAGGAATCAACTTAACCAAGGAGATAAAATACCTGTACTCAGAAAACTATAGGACGTTAAAAAAAGAGATAGAAGAAGATATAAACAAGTGGAAGAATATACTGTGTTCATGGATTGGTAGAATCAGTATCATTAAAATATTTATAGTGCCCAAAGCAATCTACGGATTCAATGTAATCCCTATTAAAATACTAATGACATATTTCACAGATGAAGAACAAACACTCAAAAAGTTTATATGGAACCAAAAAAGACCCAAATAGTGGCAACAGTCTTGAGAAGGAGGAATAAATTTGGAGGTATCACAAGACCAGATATCAAGTTATACTACAAAGCCACCATAATCAAAACAGCCTGGTACTGGCACAAGAACAGGCATATAGATCAATGGAACAGAACAGAAGCCCCAGAAATCCACCCAAGCCATTACATGCAATTAATATTTGACAATGGAGCAGAGACAGTCTCTTCAGTAAATGGTGTTGGGAAAATTGGATAGATATATGCAAAAATATGAAACTAGACCACCATCTTACACCATACACAAGAATAAACTCAAAATGGAAAAACTCTTAAATGTACCAGTAAGTCAGGAAACCATAAAAATCCTAGAAGAAACCCTAGGCAGCAAAATCTCAGACATCTCTCATAGCAATATCTTTACCGATACATCTCGACAATGGAAACTAAGGAGAAAATAAACAAATGGATAACATCCAAATAAAAAGCTTCTGCACAGCAAAAGAAACCATCAACAAAATAACAAGAGAGCCCACTGCATGGGAGAACATATTTGCCAATGATGCATCCAATAAGGTGTTAATCTCCAAAATATATAGGGAACTCATACAACTTAACAAAAGGAAGACAAATAGACCCTTCTCCAAAGTGGACATACAGAAAGCCAAGGGACATATGAAAACATGTTCAAAGTCACTAATTATTTAAGAGATGCAAATAAAAATGACAATTAGATATCACCTCATATCTGTCAGAATGGCTATCATCAACAAATCAACAAACGGCAAGTGTTGGCGAGGTTGTGGAGAAAAGGGAATCTTAGTACACTGCTGGTAGGAATGCAGACTGGTACAGCCATTACAGAAAACAGTAAGGAGTTTCCTCAAAAAATTAAAAATGGAACTGCCATTTGACTCAGTGATCCTACTTCTAGGAATATATCATAAGAAACCCAAAACACTCATCAGAAAGAATATATGCACCCCTATGTTTATAACACCACATTTACAACAGCTAAGATTTGCAAACAGCCTAAGTGTTCATCAGCAGAGAAGTGGATAAAAATACTGTGGTACATTTTCACAATGGAATACTACGAGGCAATAAAAAAGAAAGAACTCTTACCATTTGCAACAGCATGGATGGACCTGGAGAGTATTATGCTAAGCTAAATAAGCCAGTCAGAGAAAGACAAGTATCACATGATCTCACTCATGTGGAATCTAATGAACAACATAAACTGATGAACAAAAATAGACCCAGAGACATAGAAGCATGAACAGACTTTTGAATCTCAAAGGGAAGGCTGGGAAGGGCGGGTGGAGAGAGATCAACCAATGAACTTGTATGCATATATGCGTGACCCATTGACACAGACAATATAGTGGTGAGGGGCCTTGGCGGGCACAGGTGGGAGTGGGCTGGAAGAGGTTAATGAGGGAAAAAGGGGAACCTATTTAATACTTTCAACAATAAAGATTAAAAAAATAAAAAAATGAATAAAAATAAGTAAGTAAATAAATAAAAAGGTGGAGAAGTCATGAGCACAATTCTCAGAGCTGGGTGGTGGTAGAAAGAGATAAGCAAGTAGAAATCACCTGTGGCAAACTCTCCGTTCCCCTTACTATATCCATTGCATCCTACATAGGATCCTTTCTCATGGAAGGAGCAATACCTGCTTTGTCTTAAATGCCAGTCCTCAGCTTCCCATTTACCACATCAAACTCGTTTTTAAAGGCTTTAATTACTTACTTAAATTCTGGTTTCACAAACAGAAAATTGATATGGACTTGCAGGAAGCATCCTTTTCTCCCATGGGGAAAAAACCTTGGAAGCCAAGTGCAATGGGCCGGGGTTGTTCTAATCTGTGAAGGGAATACCTGTTTGGGTAACAGAGGACCTGATGGTTCATAGCTCCTCTCCGATACCAAGAAAACGCTTACATAACAGGTTCCGTTACACGTTGCTTTCAGTATGTATCTGATAGAATTCTTTAGAACAGTGGTTCTCAACCTTGGCTGCACATTAGAATCACCTGGGAATCTTTTTAAAATCCTGATTTCTGGGCCTCATCCTCCGGAAATTCTGTTTCTTTGTTGCTAATGTTGTGGCCCCACCCCACAACAAAGAAACAGAATTTCCGGAGGATGAGGCCCAGAAATCAGGATTTTAAAAAGATTCCCAGGTGATTCTAATGTGCAGCCAAGGTTGAGAACCACTGCTTTAGAAACAACATGCTCTTCTCATTAAAACTGTTAGTCTGGTGACATTTCACACAGCGTTAGACCAACTCTATGGAATGGCCTGATTGATTTAACATTCTGTCAGCACCGCTGGCACTGGGTGATTGTTACATAAGTGAGCCAATGGCCGGCTGAGGATACAGAATGCCCAGGATTTGCTCTATCTTTGCTGCATTTTGAGGTACTCTAAACCCACTCTGGGAACTTATGCTCATTCTGGCTAAAAAATCTTGCAGAAAATGAAGCTGATGCCACTTCAGAAATGGCAAACTCTGGCAATGCCAACCTGTCAGAATTATGCCACCAGATTTCGAAGCAGCACAGTGGAAAAATCTGGAAAGGGGAAAATGCATTCAAAATTAGGGCAGTTTGTTTTTGTTTTACTAATTTATCTGCTAAAGCAAGAAATCCCTCAAAAGAATTAGGGTAAAAATCAAAGGATCTGCCATGCCTCTGTATGTGCAGTTTTCCACAGCCCACCACGACTGCAGCCTCATTATTACAACACTTATTTCCAAGCATTGTCGTTTGTTCTGAATCTTCATGACTGAGATGACAAAAGGAGTTAGCCTGATGCTTCCTGAGGCATTTTCACTTCTAATTTATATGGTTTAAACAGGGACTTTTTGAGCATTTGGTATCTACCCAGAAACCTAACAGAGTTATTTCTTTCTAGAGTTAGCCAGCCAATGTTTTTATTTTATCAAAATAGCTACACTGTACAGGTGTTTGTTGATTGCAGAAACCACAGCTGGAACTGAGCTTCAAAGTCCTAGTCTTCCAAGACTGTAAGTGTCGTTCGGCTGGATTTAGAAGTCGGACTGCCTGTTTCAGCTCCCAGCACTATCCCATTACCTCTGTAATTTTGTGGTGAAATTGTGAAGGCCCATCTATGTGGGATTCAGACAACATAAGAATACACATACAATCCTGGGTAGCATGGCATTGCCAGTCATTAGAGTCTAAATCAAACTCTGGTGTGATGAGACCAACATACAGCCCGTTATCCTCAATGTTTCAGGAATAAAAGTTCGCATGAGATCAAAGCCGTCAGGTTGGTCAAGAATAGAAGCAAACAAAAGACACACCATAAGCTGTGTCTCTGAGAACCCGCTGTGAAGGCTGAATTGCTCAGACCCATGTTTTATTCGCCTAAACTTTTAAAGGGTTTCTCAGGGAGAAGATAAGGCACGTTCCCCAGCAGAACTGACTTGCCCAGAATGTCAGGCAGAAAAATAGACATACATTTGACTGAACTTGGAAAGATATAAGAAGACATTTTGAATTGCAGAGAATATTAACAATACCGCTGCAAGCCTTACGGAATGGCCCATTGAAACCTGCCCCCCAGAGTCAGAGCTTCCAGTGTCCTCTGAGGCCAGTAACACACCAGATGTGGACTTCTTTTACCAATCCTGGGCAGAAGATGGTATGTGGAACTGAACTGCCTATGCCTTTGGCAAGGAATTGAACAAAAGAAAAATACATAAAAAACCATTTTAATCATTTTAAGTATATAATTCAGTAGCATTAAGTACATTTACAATGTTGTGCAACCATCACTATCCATTTCCAGAACATTTTCATCATCCCTAATAGAAACTCTATTCCCATTAAACAATAACTCCCCATTCCCCTCTCTCTTCAGCCTCTTGTCACCTTTATTCTATTTTATGTCTATAAATTTACCTATGTATTTCATAGAAGTGGAACTGTATATTTTGTTACTGACTTATTTCACTTAGCATAATTTCTTAAAGGTTCATCCATGTTTCAGCATGTATCAGAATGTCATTCCTCTTTAAGGCTGAATAATATCCCATTATATGTACACGCCACATCTTGCTATGCATTTGTCTATCAATGGACACTTAGGGGTTATTTCCACCTTTTGGTATTTGTGAATAATGCAGCTATGAACATTGGTGCAGAAATATGTTTGAGTTCCTGCTTTCAATTCTTTGGAGTATATAACTATGAGTGGAATTGAAGATCATATGGTAATTGTATGTTTCAATCTTTCAGGAACTGACAAAATGTTTTCCACAGTTGCTGCATCATTTTATATTCCCACCAGCAATAAAGGGGGGTTCTAATTTTTCCACATCATCACCAACACTTGTTATTTTCAATTTTCTTTTTCAAAACAGCCATGCTAATATGTGTGTAGTGGTATTTCATTGTGGTTTTGATTTACATTCTATATTTTTAATTTAAAAAATCTTTATCATTGAAAGTATTACAAGTATTCCTCTTTCTCCCCCAATGCCCCCCTCCACCCAGTTCCTGCCACACCCCAGGTGTTTGCCACCCTATTGCTTGTGCCCATAGGTAATACATATATGCATATACTAGTAGGTTCTTTGGTTAATCAATTCCAGCCCCCCTCCCCGCTTCCCTCTGAGATTCATCTGTCTGATCCATGTTGCCATGCCTCTTTTTCTATTTTATTTATCAGTTTATTTTGTTCATTAGATTCCTTGTTTATTTATTTTGATTTTTAGATTCAATTATTGATAGATATGTATTCATTGCCAATTTATTGTTCATATTTTTATCCTCCTTTTTCTCCTGCTCCTTCCCCCCTCTTCTTCCTCCCTCTTCCACTCCCCCTCCTCTTCTCCATTCCTTTTCTTCTCCTTCTCCTTCTTCTTCCCCTCCTCCTCCTCCTCCTCCTCCTCCTCCTCCTCCTCCTCCTTCTTCTTCTTCTTCTTTTTCTTCTTCTTCTTCTTCTTCTTCTTCTTCTTCTTCTTCTTCTTCTTCTTCTTCTTCTTCTTCTTCTTTTTCTCCTTCTTCTTCTTTGTTTTCCTCTTCTTAAAAAATACCCTTCAACATTTCATGTAATGCTGGTTTGATGTTGATCAACTCTTTTAGCTTTTTTTTTGTCTGTGAAACTCTATCTGACCTTCAATTCTAAATGATAGCTTTGCTGGGTAGAGTAAACTTGCTTTTAGGTCCTTCCTATTCATTGGTTTAAATATTTCTTGCCACTCCCTTCTGGCCTGCAAAGTTCCTGTTGAGAAATCAGCTGATCAGTCATATGGGCACTCCCTTGTAATTAGTTATCTACAAGGGAGCTTTTCTCTCTCTCTTTTTAAAAAAATATATTTTATTGATTTTTTACAGAGAGGAAGGGAGAGGGATAGAGAGTTAGAAACATCGATGAGAGAGAAACATTGATCAGCTGTCTCCTGAACACCTCCTACTGGGGATGTGCCCAGAACCAAGGTACATGCCCTTGACCAGAATCAAACCTGGGACCCTTGAGTCCGCAGGCCGACACTCTATCCACTGAGCCAAACTGGTTAGGGCAGGGAGCTTTTCTCTTGCTGCTTTTAAGATTCTCTCTTTGTCTTTAACCCTTGACATTTTAATTATGATGTGTCTTGGTGTGGGCCTCTTTTGGGTTCCTCTTGTTTGGGACTTTCTGTGCTTTCTAGACTTGTAAGTCTATTTCTTTCACCAAGTAGGGGAAGTTTTCTGTCATTATTTCTTCAAATAGGTTTTCAATATCTTGATCTCTCTCTTCTCCTTTTGGCACCCCTATAATATAAATGTTGGTATGCCTGAAATTGTCCAAGAGGCTCCTTATACTATCTTCATATTTTTGGATTCTTTTTTTCTTTTTGCTCTTCTGATTGAATTTTTTGCTTCCTCATATTCCAAATCACTGATTTGATTCATGGCATCCTCTACTCTACATTGATTCCCTACAAATTATTCTTTATTTTATTTCAGTTAGTATATGCTTAATTTCTGACTGGTTCTTTTTCATGTCTTTGAAATTCTCACTAAGATCCTTGAAATTCCCCCTAAGTCCCTTGAAGCTTTCATTAAGATTATTGAGCATCCTTATACCCATTGTTTTGAACTCTGTATCTAATAGTTTTCTTGCTTCCATTTCATTTAGTTCTCTTTCTGGAGATTTCTTCTGTTCTTTCACTTCTGACATGTTTCTTTGTTTCTGCATTCTGGCTGTTTCCCTGTGTTTGTTTCTATGTATTAGGTAGAGTTGCTATGTCTCCTAGAATTGGTAGAGTGGCCTTATGTAGTAGATGTCCTGTAGGGCCCAATGGTTTAGCCTCCCTAGTCAACTGAGCTGGGCATTCTAGATATGCCCCTGTGTGAGCTGTGTGCACAGTCTTATTGTAGTTGAGCCTTGTTTGCTGTTGGTGTCACTGGGAGGAATTGACCCCCAAGGCCAATTGGCTGTGAGGATCAGCTGTGACTACAGTGGAAGAGTTGCTATGTAGGAGACATCCCTATGGAGCAGGACTTGTTTCAGTGGGGTTTTGGTGCTCACTGAGTCTGCCCCTTGAGTGTGTTGCTCATGGATGTATAAAGTTGCAATCTTGTATGGTCTGAAGCTGTCCACCTTGTGTACTGGCTCTGGGGCCCTACTGGAGTTGCAAAGTCAGCCACTGCCTGTGCCCTGTCTGGGGCCACCTGTCAGGAGCTACAGAGTGACCTGCAGATGGCTGATACTTGTGTTGGGCTTGGAAGTGCCCAGGAGAGGACAAGCTGTAAAGCAAGGAGGGTGCTGTCAGTACCATCCTTGGGCTTCTTATTGAGAGGTATAGGGCCTGCTGACACCAGCTGATGCTTGATTGAGAGATTTTAGGAAAGTCTCAAGCCTGAACCAGGACAGGTCATTCATATGGAAAAGCCACTGCAAACAGCTTGGGTGGGGCTGCAAATTAGGTGGGGCAGGATCTCAGGGAATCACCCTGGTGGAGTGAACAGTGTGAGACAGGTTGATGGAGCCTGCCAGTCAGCTCTGTGATGGGGGAGGTCTTAGCATAGGAACAATGACCCTTGTGAGCACTTTTGTCTTGGAGAAAGCCACCCCCAAGTTCTTGCTCTGATGCCAGGCAATCCAGTTCCTCCTAGTAAGTCCCTGACTCCTCCCAACATACTGCCCAATTGCTGGAGGCAACAAGTCAGTAAGTCCATTTGCCAGCCCTTTAAGGGAAACTTAATGAGGTTCTTCAGCAGCCTCCATGTTACTCAGCCACAATCCCTGCTCATTCTGGTAGCCCAAAGTTATGGGGGCTTCTCTTCACAGCACTGGACCTTGTGCTAAGGGCCTGGTGTAGGGCAGAGACCCCTTGCTCCTCACAGGAAGCCTCCACAGCCTAGATATTCCTCCTGATTAAAAAAATGGCACATGTGGGTGTTGGCCCCTCCTAACGCTCTCCATGTGCTTTCTTCTTTACTTCTCTAGTTGTAGGACCTCCATCCAGCCAGATTTCAGGTGATTTTGAACGATGGTTGTTCTGTATTTTTGTTGTAATTTTGATGTGGTTGTGGGAGGCAGCAAGTACCAGAGGACTGCGTTTATCTATGCCTCTGTCTTGGTTAAGAACCCATATTTTTAACAATTTAGTCACCAAAACCAGATAAGCCTCTTTTTTGAAATTTCAGCAGCTCTGCCTGGTCAACCAAACAGTGTGTGTCACTGTGTAGCTTGTTTCCAGACAATTCTCAGAGTCACTCCACAGGGACCCACCTTGTAACTGTCACAACCACACAGCACAAAGAGGCTGATAGTTGTTGTAGAAAGGCACATATATGAATCAAGAAGGTCACTTTCTACTCCCAGTGAGCTAGATGAAGAGTTTTTCTTTTCTTTTCCCCCTCGTGTAACATAGCAGCATCAAAGCATTGTCTTTTAGTGTAAATTGAGCAATTTACCCACTAAGCCTGTGAAGATGGTTGAAATAGATGCTCTAATGGCTGAAGGCTGGACAAAGGCAACCATTGCAGGGCTTGCTGTTTTGATGGAAAAGCTGATTGCTCTGACCTGACAGCAAGACTAGTAAGTTATACCTGTGATAATTGGAAAGAGCTGGATCTGGAATGATCTGTGAGAAAAGTCGCTTCTCCAATGACTGGCCTATGGCAGCAGGCCCTCCTACACAGAAAGGCCACAAGACAATAGTGTGTTCCCTTTAGAACTAGATATAGCAGAGTGGCCACAGGCATTTCTCCTTGATGACAGTTAGGAGGAGGCTATCCCTGATGTAGGTATTGATACTGGCAACACTGAGGACAGAAGGGGTATGGCCAGAGTTCATAAATACATCTTGGTAATGGGTGATCAAATGTCATTGTCACCTTTTTTTGCATGCCCTTAAAATAGAAAACGCAATTTGATGTCCTGGAGAGGAAGGTTAGGGCCCCACAAATCTGGGTGTAGGTAGGCTCTAGTGGTCAGACTCCAATGAGATTCTTCCAGTCAATATCAGTGGGACTCACCTCTGCTGGTGATGCAGGTCTAGGAACATGCCTTTGTTAATGGGTCAAGAAGAGTAGTAATGATAGGAATTTCTGGCTAACTCGTACAGGGCACAGAAAGTTACAATTGAACTTCAGAGTTATATAGAGATTATTGTTTTAGATGGGTTCTTTGCATTTCTAAGGTGCAAAATTTCCAAGAGAAAGAATCTAATTAGTGTACTTTATCATCATTATCTCCAGGGGAAGCTCTCTTGAAAAACTTCCTCCTGATTTCTGGCCATGGATTGGCTAATCTTGGGTCAGCTTATTAACCAGGAGCCAATCATCTGTGGCTGGAAGCTAGGTCACATGATACACAACATGGCTGGTCCTATTCCAAGACCACAGAGCAGAGGGCAAAAGAGTTTCTGGAGTCAGAGACCAGGAATCACACTTATGGTTGATGGGTTTCAAACATTCATTCTCAATTCTGCACTTACAAAAATCAGATACTAAAACTTCATGGTTGTGTCCCCTGCTTAAAACTTGAACAGTTTCTGCAGATTATGAGAATAGGTTATAAAAAGGATTTAGCTCAGGCCTTACTTGCACAGTGATTCCTAATCAGTATTCATCATTTACTTAATTTTTCAAACAAGCCCTCCCAAATAAAAAACAAGAATGAAAAAGAATACCCATACAAATCTCTTGGCAAGAAAAACATCTATAAGAGGGTTTCTTTATTGAGTTACCTGAGTTGAATAGTTTAGATGTTACCTAAAATAAGCACAGATATAATTGCTTTTCTCACTGTCCAGTGGTTTGATCTAATATTCAAGTAAAAAAATATATTTTCTCTTTTTAGAATTCTCATCTTAGAAAAAGAACCACCAGATTTTCCTCCTTCCTTTTTCCCATCTTCCCTCCTTCCCAACTTCAAATAGCTGCATTAATGGCACTCTCCTTTTAGTTCCTGGTGTTACTGGAAAGGGGACCTGGCCCTGAACTGGTCTGCCTAGGGTCAGCTGATAGTTTATGGGTTCTTGATTTTGTGCAGGAAAATTTCACAACACAAGTCCAGGTGAATTTTAGAGGACATTTATTAAAGCTGGGGACAGTGAAACAAGGAAGAGCTGGGTAAATGAGTGTAGGCTGGTCTGCTTTGACTCACTAGGAAGTCAGAGAAAAGGGGCCTTGGGAAGAGTCTTAGGGAGTTTGCCCGGGATGAACTGCCATTGCCCATTGCTGCCCTGGTTGCAAGCTTTGTGGGGTCTCTTTGAGTTTAGGAGATGCATGCCTATGAGGAAAGAAGGGTGGAAGGCAAGAGGGTGCTCCTGAGAAGGAAGGAGGGAGGGGAGGAGGGAGAGAGGGAGAGATCTGGGACCTTTGTTTTGAGGATTTTAAAGGTTGGGTGTTTAAGGGAGGATTTCAATAGACTATTCATCAGCTTTACGCTGATTAACCAAAATGGGATTTATTTTCTTAACTTAGTCTGTCCTTGGGTGTGGTTGGCAAATGGTATTAATTGTATTTCTGTTATCTGTCTCCCTGAATAGGATGATTTAAGCTATTTACTCTTAAGTGTCCCTGGTTTTAGGGAAGATAGGATTTACTAGATGGCTGCAAACTGCTGTTTAACTATTTGTCTCAGTTTTCCTATTCTGGTTTTCCTGGCTTACTGGTCTATCTCACGGGGGTTGCACAGCTTTTAGTCAATTTATGTCCCTCTCTCCTGTTCTCTCTTTCTCCAACAGTAAGTCATCACTGAGTCCTGTCTTTGTGTCCTTTCAACCCACTCCTCCCAATATATTCCTGCAATTTTAGCAACAGTCTCCCATCTGGGACTCTGCCACTGACCTTCTTCTAGCCCTCAGATTTCCAGCACAAAGCCTAAAGAACAATCTGACATAAATCTCATTTGGATCACCCCACTCCTATTTTTGCAAAACTATAATAAAGCCTCTGTCAAATTAAAATCTTACATCACACGTTTCCTACCTTAAAGTTCCTAATCACATGTTAACCACACACACACACACATGCACACACGCGTGCGCACACACACGCACTCCTGCCCCACCCTCACCCTATGTCTTCTTATCCAAACCTGTTGTCCAAAAGGCTGGTTCCCTATGCTCCTCTCACATGTAAGACCAGGAGTTCACCAAGACTTGTCCTCAGTTTACAGAAAGAGGAGAACAAAGTTTCTTTTCATCATGGCAGTCCTACCTTGGAGTTGTACTAGATTTGGTTGTATACCAAATTCACCGAAGAACAGTGGTCTCCTACTGCTGACCACTACCGGTCCCCTAGGTGAAGGCAAATGTTGAGTTCAACAGGCATCTATGTTACCTAAGAATGATAAGACATTATTGGCCTCTAGTGAACTCATATCATGGGCTAGTTTACCAGACTAGCTAGAATCTATCTAGCTACACTAATAAAAGAGAAACATGCAAATTGGTGTCACTCCACTATGCCCACCAGCCAATCAGGATTATATTCAAATTAACCCAACAAAGATGGCAGTTAATTTGCATACACAGGCATGGAGCGAAGACTGAAGGCTCCAGCCGGAGCAGCGAAGACTGAAGCCTGAAGAGGCTTGGCTTCTCCGCTGCGGCTGGAGCGAGTGGCTGTAGCAAAGGCCTGGGTCCCGGGTGCTGGAGGAAAACCAGTGCTGGCAGACAGGGGAAGGGAAGGCCTATTGCATGAATCTCTTCATACAACGGGCCTCTAGTATATATATAAAAGCCCAGCAACCATTATGGCGAAATGACCAGAACAACCAGTTGCTATGACACGCACTGACCACCAGCAGGCAGACACTCAACACAGGAGCTGCCCCCAGGTGGTCAGTATACTCCCACAGTGGGAGCGCCGCTCAGCCAGAAGCCGGACTCATGGCTGGTGAGTGCAGTGGTGGTGGCGGGAGCTTCTCCCACTTCTGCGGCAGCACTAATGAGTGGCAAGCCAAGTGGTAAGGAGAAAGCAAGCAAGCGGTAAGGAGCGAGCAGGTGGGGAGCAGGCCTAAGCCAGCAGGCAGACATCCCCCAAGGGGTCCTAGACTGCAAGAGGGTGCAGGCTGGGCTGAGGGCCCCCTCCCCCTCCAGTGCACAAATGTTGTGCTCCAGGCCTCTAGTAAATATCTAATCTAATAATAGAGGAATCTGAAAATTTGTCCGTTACAGCATCACGTCATGACCGGATCAGCAGGCTGCCTCCCCGTCCTCTGCTCAGGCAGCTGCAAGGCCTGGGGTAGGATAAGATACAATAGGTGCAGGAATGGAAAAGGGAAGGAAACTGCACACGAAAGGGGGTGGTGACCGCAGGGGGGTGGAGCAGGTGTGCCTGGCAAGGGGCTGGGCGTAGGTGGTGGAGAGACCCGCCCAGATGCAGGAGGAGGGAGGTGGGGAGGCACCTACAGGTCCAGGACGAGTGGAGGAAGATCTAAAGCCTTCTGGGTGGAGGCGCTCCTGCTTTGTGGCAGCAGCACCCGGGCCACACAGGCCTCAGCCACCCTCGCTGGGCTGGGCTTCCCAGGGAGAGAATGGGAGCAGGACAGCGGCAGGGAGGCCGGGGAAGGGGGCGCGGTGAACACCTGGCCGGGGCTGAGCCCTGGGCTGGGGGTTAATGCCCCCTGCCCCCAACAGAAGCTTTAAGAAGGGAAGGAGGGAGGGAAGAACTTTCTAAAGGAGTCAGTAGAGAGCAGCATTAAGGAAGGAAAGAGGATGTGTGAGTGAACTGCAGGAGCTATAATGAAAATCAAGTACAGTTGTGTATGGGGGACAGATTTTAAAAGTAGGAGTCAGAAAAGAAAATAAGATAAATGATAGTGAATAATTTGGCAGGTAGATAGATATTAAAACAGTGGAAGTAAGTAGAGAAGGATGTGAATGAGAGAGAAAGAGGGAGGGAAGAAAAGTTTTAAAGGGAAGCTGGTAGAGCTTAAAAGGAGAATGGGAAGAAGGAAGAAATGGGGGAGGGAGCAAAGCAGGTCTGAGGGAGGAAGTGAAGAAAAAAATTAAGGTTGGAAGGAAGGAAAAGGGGAGGGAGTGCAAGGGTAAAGAGAAAGGAAAGAGGGAATGTGGGGAGGGATGGAGGGCAGGAGAAAGATGGGAAGAAGGATAATGGAACAGAAGTAGGAAATAAGGAGGAAAGAAAAGTTTATAAATGAAGAGTCCGTAGGAAAAAGTGTTACATGAAGGAGAGAGAAAAATTGTGTGACAGGGAGAAGCCAATAAGGAAGTCAAATACAATTGTGTATGAAGGGGATAAGATTTAAAAAAAAGTTAATAGGGGCAACCAGGCTGGCAGGGGAGGGCAGTTAGGGGGATCAGTCAGGCAGGCAGAGTGGTTAGGGAAGACAGGCAGGTGAGCGGTTAGGAGCCAGAGGTCCTGGATTGTGAAAGGAATGTCCAACTGCCCGAGGCTCCCAGATTGGAGAGGGTGCAGGTCGGGCTGAGGGACCCCCCCCACTCCACCCCATGCACAAATTTTGTGCACCAGGCCTCAAATATATTTATACATTTCACACACAACGGTGATGATTGAAACCTTTAAAAGTGCCTATAACAGATGGTAGTTTTAGAACAAAACACACCCATTAGCTGTCAAATCCAGTTTTCCATAGGATAAAAATTATAGTCATTCTCAGTTAGTGCTAAGAAAAGCTCTCACTTATTCTAATACCTTAGGATATGAATTCTTTCATAAATTTTTTTTTCCATGGGAACACTGTGACAACTCACAATTAAGGAATGTCACTACAAATATAAATAAATAAATAAATAAATAAATAAATAAATAAATAAATAAATAAAGGCTTCTCTAATCAAATAATATGAAACCTAATTCAAAATGTATTTTTTTCCTGTTTTTAAAATATATTTTTATTAATTTCAGAGAGGAAGGAAGAGGGAGAAAGAGAGAGAAACATCAATGATGAGAGAGAATCATTGATTGGCTGCTTCCTGCATGCCCCACTCAGGGGAGCCCACCCGGACCAGGAATTGAATCATGACCTCCTTGTTCATAGGTCGATGCTCAACCACTGAGCCACTGTGGCCAGGCTTAAAATGTATTTTAAAAGACAGTGCAAATTTTCAGGGTTTTCAGATATGCATACTTTTCCTCTCTCCATTTGTAGAAATGTTTTATCTCTTCTATTAACCACAAGAAGGAGGAAAAAATATCCTATTTTATAAAAACCAGATTTTTCTAGAATGGGAGAAACCCTTAGAAGTCATTACAGATGAAGCAAATGACTTGCCCAAGATCAGACAATGGTTTATAGCCAGAGCAGACACTGGAAATCAAATCTCTTGGGTGTCCTTGTTACCACCTCCATTGAATGCTAAGCAGTCATTTCTAAAACACTATTTCAGTAAACAGTCACTTATACTGGTTCTTCTGTAGATGTATATTCATGTGAATCTAAGTGATTTGATTTTAAAAATATTTTATCCACCTCAGGTTTCAACATAAATGTACTTACGCATGTCTTGCTCACTCAATAGAAAGAGCAGAGTTCTTTGTACTCCCAGAATACAGTGTTTACAGAAACCTAACAGAACTTTAGTAGTTAAAGCTTAAATGCCTATTTACTAAACCACCCAATCTGTGTTTAAATCACTCAATCCATAATTTTACATAGGAATAAAAATGAAACTTCTGCTATCAGCCCTAACATAGTCAGTCATGAATCAGAACTGAAATGTAGGCATTTAAGTCATAAGAAAAAAAAACATGCAAATGAGCAAAACAGTTTTAAAGAACCTGAAAATGTCTCTTTTTGGTTGTGTAGGAGAGTAAATTAAATTAATATAAAATATAGCAATTATTTGCACCCTGGAAATCATCACAGTCACCCAATCCATGGTCATTCTGTTTTCTACTTTCATATAGTTGTCAAATTGGTTTGCCCTGAATGAAATAAAACAGCAGTCCTGATATTAGACCTAGCTGTATGTTATAATTCTGATTCTAGAATACTAGTAGAGATGCTACTACTCAGTGGTGTCTTTTTTTCCAGTTATATAATCTTTTTTGTCTAAATCTTTTGGTTTCTATGAACTCAAATTCAGTTTTAACATTTTCACTATTTCAGAGGAGCAATTTGATTATTTTTTTCATATAACCTAAATACTTGATGTTGAAGAGTCAGACCTTCAAATTGTGAAATCAGTCACACACAAAAAGGCTTAAAAAATTATCTGCTATAACCTGGCCACTGTGGCTCAGTGGTTGAGTATCAACCTATGAACCAGAAGGTCGCTGTTCAATTCCTGGTCAGGACACATGCTCAGGTTGTGGGCTTGATCCCCAGTGGAAGGCATGCAGGAGACAACCAATCAATGATTCTCTCTCATCATCAATGTTTCTCTCTCTCCCTCTCCCCTCTTCTCTGAAATCAAGAAAAATATTTTTAAAAATTTTTAAAAAATGATCGGCTATAAAATTAGCACATATTGAGATCCTACTCCACGTGTACCATCTGCTCTGTTTGCGACAATTTTTTTGTGACTTTGTATTGGTCTTTACATTTCAATAGTATTTCCATCTTTGTCCATGAGTCTCTGCAATAATATTTTTCTAGCTTAAGAATTTTGTAATGAATAAAAGTCATGGTTCTTGCTTTCAATAAATTTACTATCAAGTTAAAGAGAAGATGTGCTGGATTATAATACAAGACACAGGTTTTGCAAAACTGAGAAGACAGAGTCTTGTGCAATCACAAAAGGCTATTTGAAGGGAATGAAATGGCCTTGCAAAATGGGGAGAAGAAAGGGCTTCCAAGTGAGAAACAATGTGCGTTATAAGCTACAGATGTGAGAACTAGTTTTAGGAACCAAAGATCTATGTTAGAAACTGTATGTGTGTATGGGAAGTGATGGACTGACCTTGAAGGTGTTTCCTAGTCACTTGAAAATTAGAACAAGAGCACTAATATAATCCTCCCTCTAGAACAGTGGTTCCCAACCTTCCTAATGCCACGACCCTTTAATACAGTTCCTCATGTTGTGGTGACCCCCAATTTCATTGTTACAAATTGAACATAATTAAAGCATAGTGATTAATCACAAAACAATATGTAATTATATATTTGTTTTCTGATGGTATTAGGCGACCCCTGTGAAAGGGTCGTTTGACCCCAAAAGGGGTCGAGACCCACAGGTTGAGAATCGCTGCTCTACAAATTCCATTTATTTGAATGAACTTTTTTGAAATGTTAAAAATTTGAAATTAAATGGCAAATTGAATGAGATTTTATAGACAAAAGTCATAAAAATGTATCTGTACTGACTCTTTTTAAAAATGAAAAAATTAGAATTTTCAACATTAAACTGTTACAAAAAAACTTTCATTAAATTATATATTCCAATTAAATTGTTTTTAAGAAATAATTTTTTCCTCGAGGAAAAAAGAATATGTATCAAGTGCACTAAAGTCTGACTGCCTAGAAAAACAATGAGAAACAAAGTATATATCTTATTTGTCTCTTTTTTGACACTGAACTTTTCCCCTCCTCAAAGGGCTGCTTTGTCCTTTGGCAGACAAATTGGTGTAAACTGTGTGTCAGTTGTGTAGGACATTAACTCAAATGTTGCGTATTACTGACAGGGCAGAAAATGGAGTCTGCTACTGAGTTTGAAATAAGCTACATTTGACAATTTGATTAAGAGCTCACTTCTTTTTGTTTGCCTGTGAGATGGTGTGAGTAGGCCCAAGGTAGAAAATTCTGTCTGTGTTTGGAATTTACCAGTTATCTTAGCTTCGGACTTTCAATAGTGAATTCTGCATGCTGAGAACCATGTTCCAAATTCAAATCATTAAATTGCTGCCTAGCCTGGGTAGAAATCCAATCCCACTAATGAAAAGAGTTGTTGAATGCTTTGCTCCGACTGACAAAAGACAACCTCAGTTTTATAACCATTGTATTTCCTGTGGCTCCTACACTGGGGGGATGTCCACAGGAGGGATGTCCATCTAGCCTTTTCCAACCACTGGAGTTTAACTCTTTCTAATCTGAGGCAAAGAAATTAAATGGACCCAAGAAGTCAGAAATACTTTTTGAAAGGTATACTGATATATTTCTTTTTTAAAAATATAGAGCAAATTTCTTAGTTTTAGAAGATTTTTATTTCTTTTTTAAAAATATTTTTTACTAATTTCGGAGAGAAAGGGAGAGGGAGAGAGAGAGAGATAGAAACATCAGTGATAAGAGAGAATCATTGATTGACTGCCCTCTGCACACCCCACACTGGGGATTGAGTCTGCAACCCAGGCATGTGTCCTGACTGGGAATTGAACCATGACCTCCTGGTTTATAGGTTGATGCTCAACCACTGAGCCACGCCGATCCAGGCAGATTTTTATTTCTTGCTAAAGAATTCCTGCTCAGTAGTTGACTCGATGATGTTTAAAAACAGCTTTTGAAGGCTTTGACAGTCTGTTTTGTCACCTTTTGGGAGGTCTTTGATGTGCCTCTTGAGGTTTGGGAAATAACTAAATTTCTCACCATCTATATCCCTCTTAAAGACTTCCAGTTTCTTTTCAAAAGCCTTTATGTAACAAACATAACATCAAGTGTCTTGCCAGTTCCTTGTAATTTAACATTTAAGTCATTCAAATGTTCACAAAAATTGTAAATGGAAGATTATAAGAGGGTTTCGCGTGCCAGCAAAAGTTACTGGCGTTCCATATTTGACACGCGTGCCAGGGGTTGCCCAACCCTGGTCTAGAACATCTGTATGCTGAAGGAAGCCTTATTCCTCACTGGTGGGTGGTGATATAGAGTCACCCCCCAGGCTCTCACTCCTTCACACCCTCTACCTGGGGCAGGAGGCAAGCTTGTACCTCATTGTTGAGTTTGGAAGGAGCTGAACACACTCAGATCATCACCTTCTCCCTTCCGCCCTTTGAATCTATCAGTGAGCACACTCAGTCAGTTCTCAGGGGGCGTAGGGGTGGGTGTAGGCTGTGTTTGTTCAGCAGTGACACTGTCCATGACTGAGAAAGCATATCTAATTTAGGGGCATGGTGTTAAGCCCACTTGGGTATTAAACCAAACAGATTGAAACCACATCCTCCAATAGCATTTTATCTGTAACAGTTACTCAACTGGTTATGAATGTGGGAAATGAAAAGGTGGTGTGTGTGTGTGTGTGTGTGTGTGTGTGTGTGTGTGTGTGTTATTTATTCATTGTTATGCAAAAACACCTGGTGTGGTACCCAGAACCTCACTGGACTTTAGTAAATTTTTGTTTACTGGTAAAATTAATGAAGGTGGAGAGAGTGGATCTGATGGAAAAAAGCAAAGTGGGCTGAGTGTGAAAATTATAAATAGAAAGCAGTTTGAAGCAGTTGATCCCGCTTCAAATTCCCAAAGATGTTTCATCAGCATTAGAACAGAAAACAGCAGTATGTCTCCCGAGGGGAAATTCAGGATAAAATGGTCAGCCTTGGGAGTTCCAGAACACGCCACTTTCCTCAGTCTGCTGATCTCCACTGAATCAGGAGGGATCCTCATTGCAGGCCTCCTGGTTCATTTGTTTGCTTAGAGCAGTGGTTCTCAACCTTCCTAATGCTGAGACCCTTTAATACAGTTCCTCATGTTGTGGTGACCCCCAATTTCATTGTTACAAATTGAACATAATTAAAGCATAGTGATTAATCACAAAAACAATATGTAATTATATATGTGTTTTCTGATGGTATTAGGCGACCCCTGTGAAAGGGTCGTCCAACCCCAAAAGGGGTCGCAACCCACAGGTTGAGAATCACTGGCTTAGAGCAAGTTGAGGATCTTTCAGCTCCTTGTTCAGGTTTTAAATTAAAGAGTTTGGGAGATAGCAAGATAAAGACCCTGATTCAATTTTAGTTTCTTTCTCTTTTAAAAATAATAAGGTTCAGCCAAACCGGTTTGGCTCAGTGGATAGAGCGTCGGCCTGCGGACTGAGAGGTCCCAGGTTCGATTCCGGTCAAGGGCATGTACCTGGGTTGCGGGCATATCCCCAGTGGGAGATGTGCAGGAGGCAGCTGATCGATGATTCTCTCTCATCGATGTTTCTAACTCTCTATCTCTCTCCCTTCCTCTCTGTAAAAAATCAATAAAATATATTTAAAAAAAAAAAAAACTTTAAAAAAAAATAATAAGGTTCAGAAACACAATCATTCAAAAGCAGGAATTGGATGGAGTCCATTTTGTTTCCAGGCCCTGCTATGGGAAGAGAAGTCATACATAGTACAATTGTTGTCTACCCCAAGGAGGGAGGTGATGTACAGAAACAATGCTCATTAAGCAAAATGGAGAAGGTGTTTTTTTGGTTTTTTTTCCCCTCTTCAGGGGAAATTTTAGAAGCCATTGGTGACAGAAGGACCTATGGTCCCTAACCCCCCCATGATGAGCTATCATAGATTGACCACTGGGCTAAGATTCAAGAGACTACATTCCATGTCATTGTAAGTCACTTTCCCACCTGTGAAATGAAGGGCTGGTGCTTTCTTCCGTGGTGGAGAAGGTGGGCCTCTGGCTCCAACTGCCTCTATCTGGCCAGAGGAGCTGAATGCGATGGCTGCCTGGAGGGTCGGGGCTTGCAACATCTTGAACAGCCTCTTCTCTCCCTGCTTCCTCTGGCTGCCCTATTTGGCACCATTTACGGAATCACTCCTGTGCTTCCATCTGTCGAATCTCAGTGGAACATCAGGGACGAGGGTGTGAAATATGGATGCTGCTTCCATATTTCTTTTTTTAGTTGCTGCTAATGGCTATCTAGGGAAGCCCTTTTTGGAAGTGTCTTCTTAAATGTTAAAATACCCAGAGTTCACTGGATAATTGTTTCATAGGAGATAGGATGGCCAACCCATCTTTGTGGCCAGTGGTGCTATCTCATTTATCCAAAGGGGTGAGAAGTCACTGTAGATGAGTTAATCACTTGTAATAGAGCAGCAGATGCCATTTGTCTAGCAAACAGCAAGGCTTTCTGTATTTTGAGGCTTTTAAAGCACACACACACACACACACACACACACACACACACACACACACACAGAGACAGCTCTATTGTATAAAAATTATTCACAGTACATGAAAACACAATTGTTTCAAATTAAATTCAAAATGGTTGGTTTGTTTTGTTCCCAGTTATGTTTATGAAATGGTCAAAAGAATGTCTGAGTCCCAGTGGTTAACATCTGTGATCTATACCTGGTTACCTTTCACCAACAGCAAGAGGCTATGTTGGCTTTGTGCTTCTCAACCTAATGGGTGCTTATTTAATTTAGGAGTTATCACCAAAGAAAGCTGCTGAGCCCAGCAATGTGACAAATGGTGTTCTCTATATTTCTTTGTTTCCAAAGCTAATGACACTAAAAACACCCTGAAAGTACATCAAGGCCAACACTCACTCATCGGGGACATTATCTGCTTACTTGCTGATTGCTTGAGAAACTTTGTAGGAGAAACATTTGCACAAGTGATAGGCAGCCAGAGAAGAAAACTGTGGCCATTCTGGGCCTTATTCTTGTTTACTCCTAACCCCCTCCTATCCAGGCAAAGGTCCTCTTAGACCACGAGAAGCAGGACCCTAGATAGAGATTGTGCATCCGGGCATCTGGGACACTGCTGTCCTCATGGCGGAAGGATGGGCTGCCATTAGCTCACTGTCTGTGTGTTAGCTTCTGCTCTAACTCACATGCCATTGATAAGTGAGATCAGGGTGTGAGAGAAGAACTGAAACCAGCCCCCATGACAGGATTGGAAATGGCAGCCTGAGGCAGATGCAGCCTTAGATAACCAGGCACAGAATTGCTCACATAGCCAGCAGGGGCCACGCTCCCTAATCTCCTTGTGGGCCACCGACTTATTCAGGCCACAGGTGCAGAGGCCTGTCTCCACCTTCATGGCTATATGAGACTGTGAAAACTCTGGAGAAGGAACAGCAAGGTGACTTAAAGACAACTAACCGGTACATCTGTGAGAAGCTCTGCCATATAATTTCTGACAGTTATTTGGCATAATGAAAAGATCACTAAGCCGAGCTAAGAAAAATCTTTTCAGAAATAGATACGACTCTGGATGAGATTCTAATAGCATGATGGGATTTCTCTCTAAATTTATCTTTGAAGGAAGTTCCTGACAGAAGCAGGGCTGAGACCGTTAAAGAAGTCAGTTTGAACATATGGTGACTGACGTCAGATTTTCTCAGATGGGTGCAGGATCAAGAAGGTGGAAAGATGTGAAAAGATGATTTTATCAACTATTTGAATTTCCTCATGATGTCAATAGCTGTATTTTAAACTCTATTCATGTTCTTTAACGTCAATCTAATTTAGGTCTAAAATAAAAAGTACATTTTCTATAACACACGGGGATCCTCTGACATGAGAAAGTAAAGTGGAGAACAGAAATGAAAGCTTTGGAGGATTCTTCAGGGGGATCCAAGTAGGGCCATAGCAGCAGAGAGGGCCAAAGCCATGTGTTTGCATGGTAGCGCCGAGCCAGATCCTGGCATATGGTGGCAGACAAAAGAGAGCATCACTCCGCCATCCATCCCCAGGCCCAGCGAACAGGAGCTAGCAGGCCAGGTTGTTCTTAGCTTACCAGACCTGGGGAAGAAACACCTGAGAGCTCTCCACAGAGACACCTGCCCAGTGGACAACATGCTGGGCAAGAGCTTCACCTCTGAGCACAAAGCTCAGCGCTGTGCATCGAACTACCCCCTCAGTGAGTGGCTTCAAGGCTTCAAGAAAGATGTGTTTTCTTTCCCCAGCACAGGGTTAGTCGCAGCACTCACACCAGCATGTTGGGTGCTGGGCATTTACAGCTTGAATGTTCCTGGTTCTGACTATTTGTCAATAAGCCCCAAAGCCTGTGACATGTAATAATTTTTTCTGCTGATGCAAAGACTCAAATGGTGGGAGCAATGTTGGGAATGACAGTGAGCCATTCAGCTAGTGAATGATCTTGATTTACTGCTTAGCAGCTGCATTTCAACTCAGGTTTTGCCATTTTTTGCTCAGCAACTCTTGGGAGGCGCTATCTATCTATCTATCTATCTATCTATCTATCTATCTATCTATCTATCATCTATCTATCTATCATCTATCGTCTATCACTAATATGCAAAGTGTCCCCTCGGGAGTTCAACTGGGAGACCGGGAGTTCAATCGCTTGTATGATGTGTGTTGACCACCAGGGGGTGGCGCAGAATGAAGGAAGGCCCCAGCCAATAGCCGGAAGGTTCCAATTGGCCCTGATCACTGGCGAGACTTAGGGACCCAACCCATACATGAATTTCGTGCACCAGGCCTTTAGTTTATCCTATCTAATAAAAGAGAAACATGGTAATTAGCGTACGACCACTACCCTTCCCATTGGCTAACCAGCGAGATATGCAAATTAACTGCCAGCCAAGATGGCGGCCGGCAGCCAGGCAGCTTGAAACTAACATGAGGCTTGCTTGCTTCAGTGACGGAGGACTCCAACATTCCCCGCCTGCCTTGCCCGCCTCTGAGCTTGCGGTTTAAGAAACATTGTAACAAATATAGAAGCTAAACAAAACCCCAGAAACCTGCTTTCAGCGAGCCCAGGATCTCAGAGCTGGAGTTATACATTGTTTCGATTATAGAACCCAAACAAACCAGATACCTTCTTTCAGCAGCAGAGGCCTCAGAGCTGGAGCCAGAGCTAAAGCTGGCCCAGAATAAAAAAGAAAAAGAAAAAAAAGGAGCAGTTGGGAGCTTCAGTCGGCCTGAAAACAGCCCTTAGCCCCTCACCCAGACTGGCCAGGCACCCCAGTGGGGACCCCCACCCTGAAGGGTGTGTGACCAGCTGCAAACAGCCATCATCCCCTCACCCAGGCTGGCCAGGCACCCCAGTGGGGACCCCCACCCTGATCCAGGACACCCTTCAGGGCAAACCAACCAGCCCCACCCATGCACCAGGCCTCTATCCTATATAGTAAAAGGGTAATATGCCTCCCAGCACTGGGATCAGCGGAGCTGCAAGGCCTCCCAGCACCGGGATCAGCGTGACAGGGGGCAGCACCCAAATCCCCTGATTGCCCTGCGGCTCTGTGTGTGACAGGGGGCGGGGCCACAACCTCCCTATCCGCCCTGCTCTGTTCATGACAGGGGAAGGTGCCCCAACCCCCTGATCAGCCCTGCTCTGTGCCTGATAGGGGGGAGCTCCCCAACCCCCTGATCGGCCCTGCTCTGTGTGTGACAGTGGCAGTGCCCCAACCCCCTGATCCGCCCTGCCCTGAGTGTGACAGGGGGCGGTGCCCCAACTCCCCTATCGGCCCTACTCTGTGGGTGACAGGGGGGAGCTCCTCAACCCCCTGATAGGCCCTGCTCTGTGCATGACGGGGGGGAGCTCCCCAACCCCCTGAATGACCCTGCTCTGTGCGTGACAGGGTACAGAGCCCCAACCCCCCTGATGGGCCCTGCTCTGTGCATGACAGGGGGCAGCGCCCCAACCCCCTGATTGGCCCTGCTCTGTCCATGACAGGGTACGGAGCCCCAACCCCCCTGATGGGCCCTGCTCTGTGAGTGACAGGGGGTGGCGCTGCAACCTCCCCATCGACCCTGCCTTGAGTGTGACAGGGGGCGGTGCCCCAACCCCCTCAATTGGCCCTACCCTGAGCGTGACTGAGGGTGGCATCACAACCTCCCAATCCGCCCTGCTCTGTGCATGACAGGAGAAGGCACCCCAACTCCCCAATCGGCCCTGCTCTGAGCCCGACCAGGGGCTGCACCTAGGGATTGGGCCTGCCCACTGCCACCCGGGAGCAGGCCTAAGCCAGCAGGTCGTTATCTCCGGAGGGGTCCCAGACTGCGAGAGGGCACAGGCCGGGCTGAAGGACCCCCCTCCCCCCCGAGTGCACAAATTTTTGTGCACCGGGCCTCTAGTATATATATAAAAGCCTAAGTGATCATTATGACTGGATGATCAGATGACCAGCCGACCAGCCAGTAGCTATGATGCATACTGACCACCAGGGGCAGATGCTCAACACAGGAGCTTCCCCCTGGTGGACAGTGTGCTCCCACAGACAACCTCCTGTGGCCAGCCAACCTCCTGTGTTTCCTCCCCCTGCTGGCCAGGTGGTCAGTGTGCTCCCACAACCCACCTCCTGTGGCTGACCAACCTCCCGCAGTCCCTCCCGGAAGCTGGCCCCAATTGGGACTGGGCGATTGCCCGGGAGGGACCCTACCCATGGACGATTTCGTGCACTGGGCCTCTAGTTAAAAAATAAAATGTTTTGTTGTGAAAAAAGTCCATAGATCCAAGATGGCTGCTGACAGGACAGCAAGCTGCAAGATAGTGTGTGAGTGAGAGAATGAAAGAAGAGTGTGTGGATGTGTGGGGAGTGTCTATTTGTGAGTGAGGAACAGCTATATTCCAAGGGACTGTTGGGGACTGCCAGACCGTGCTCCCCTGACCAGGGAGCCTCTACTGCTGCTGAAATTGCTCCCAGAGAGGCTGGCTCTGTTGCAGAGGCCGTGCCATCTTGAAGGGGAGAGTGGCTGTTATTGGAAGCCCAGCCTTACCTTCAACCAGGAAGACCTGGGCTACCTCACAGGACTCTACAACCACAACACCCAGGGACCAGCTGCCTCAACTGCAAACCCACAAACACTGGGTCTCCAGCCACCGTGACCTCGGATGCTTAAATAGTCTGTCTAAGTGGAGACAAAACGGCGTGAATATGCTGATGTGGATGAGCCCTGCACCTTCTCACAGAGGAGACAGAAGGAACAGCTAATTTGAGGAACACCCAACTGGAATTGGCGAATTAAACACAGCTGATGAGCCAATTCTTGGATGGAAAGGTCAGATATTGCCTAGCAGCGGTTCTCAACCTGTGGGTCATGAACAATAAAAATACATCCTGCATATCAGATATTTACATTACGATTCATAGCTGTAACAAAATTACAGTTATGAAGTAGCAATGAAAATAATTTTATGGTTGGGGGTCACCACAACATGAAGAACTGTATTAAAGGGTCGCAGCATTAGGAAGGTTGAGAACCACTGGAAAGGTGAGGTTTGGGAGCCAGGCTGGAGGGAGAAATGCGTGCAGCAAGTTCTATCTAGAGTTTCAGAGGAAGACTGTGCCCCACAAAATCTGCGCTGTTGGGGTCAGTGTAGCCTGCAAATGTGGAAGGGGGTCCACAGAGCTGCTGGCAGAAGGGAACTCTAGAAATCAACCCACAGCTGGGCTGGGCACTGACAGGCAGCCTGAAGTTCTACCAGTATACCAGCTGTGCAAAGCCAGGGGAAAAAGACGCGAGTCTGCGCACTTCCTCTGGCTTTTTTTTTTTTTCTTTTTAAATCCTTGCTTTTGTTTTTGTTGTTGTTGTTGTTGTTTTTTTAATTAATTTATTTTATTTTTATTTTTTTATTGCTTAAAGTATTACAAAGGGTATTACATATGTGTCCATTTTATCCCCCCGCCCTAGACAGTCCCCCAGCCTCCCCTATCCCCCAGTGTCTTATGTCCATTGGTTATGCTTATATGCATGCATACAAGTCCTTTAGTTGATCTCTTCCCCCCCTACCTCCTGCCCCCCAACCCTCCCCGGCCTAAGCCCAGTACATAGGATTTTACAATTAAAAATACTCACAGATACTGCAGGGGAAAGTGGTTTTTGTGGAACCTGGGGAACAGAGTGGGGAGAGAAGAACAGAAAACTAGCTCTGGGGCAATCCATTCCCCCAACCAGTATTAAGTGCAGGAGGGAAAACAAAATCTAAATACTGGGTAGAGAGGACTTTTAGCCCCGGTTGTCAATACAGAAACACTGCCACCCAGGGGTTGAATCACAACTTGATTGTTGTGTAAATACAATTAAAGGCAGGCTGAGAAACAAAGAAATTCCACCTGCTTGAAAACAGGGTTGTGGCTTATGATACATAGGAGCAGCGGATCGCAGGGAACTTCAATACTATCCTGACTACCTGACAGGAAATAGATGTGCCAAACAGAACAGTAGAGGAAGTGAATGACATTCACTACTACACATTTTTATCTTTTACTTAAGAAACTAAATTTTTCCCCTTTTTTCTCACTTGATTTTACCTTTTTTATTATTATATTTTTAATTATTACTACTACTACTATTATTTTACCTTATTTTTTAAAGTTTTAATTTATTTTTTCTTTATTTTATTTTGGGATTAGTGTCCTACATTCTACTTTCATTTTTCCTTTAGCATTATTTTACTCTATTTCAATTTACCTGAATGCCAACACTCTCTTCCTCACTTTTCCCACTTTGTTGTTCTGTTTCTGTTATGCTGGTCCTGCTTTAGTTTTTCCCTATCCTTTCTTTTTATCCCCTGTTAAAAATTGATCCTCCTTATGTATCTAATTTCTGCTCCCCTGATCCAAGTCCATATTCACTTCTCGCTTCTCTTTCTTCACTGTCCAATTTCTTTTCTCTCTATTTCCTTTTTTCTTTGTTTTTGTTTTATGTTTTGTTTTTTTTTGTTTGTTTTTTTTTTTTGCCCTTTTCTTTCTCTCTGTCCTGTTGTTGTTGTTTGCTTGTTGATAAGTTTGGTTTTTGTTTGTTTCTCTCTCTCTCTTTTGCTTCTGTTTTTCCTCTCCTTGCATGTTATCTCCTTCTACTACTAGCTTAACTAATTCCAATTACCAACTCAGGTCTATCTACTCTCTATTCTCCTGTTCCAATAGTTTTTTTGTTTTGTTTTTTACTTTCATCTTATAAACTCATTCTCTTTCTACCTCCTCTATAACAAATTGTGGCTATTTCTCCATTCACTCCATTCCTTGACCTTACCTTCTGGAAATAAGCTCTGCCCCCTCAGATTCATCTGGGTGTTTGTTTGGGTGTTTGTGGTTTGCATTTTTGGGATTGGTTGTTGTTTTATTGGCGTCTTCTCCCCATATACATATATTTTCCCCCCTTCTCTTTTATTTGCTTTCATTTCTCTCTTACATTTTTTCCATCTCTCAATATCAATTTTGCACTCTTTTTTTATTTTATTTTATCCCCTAATTCTCTATTCTCTGGTGGTCATCTTTATTTGGGGTTATTAGTATTATGAATACATCTGTGTTCAATGTCTTGTGCATTGTGCCTTGCTGTGTTGTATTTTGTGCCTTTAAGTCAATGCAGGAGAGAGAGAGCTACATAACCAAACACCCTGAGAGAAGTGATCATGGAGAGAAAAAGAAACAGCCTGTATATGAATGAAAAGGAGGCATCACCAGTAAAGGAAGTAAATGAAATGGAGGCAAGAAATATGTCACAGAAAGAATTCAGAGCAATGGTCATAAGGACTCTGAAAAGGTTGGAAGACAAATTCAACAATATGTGTAAGAACCAAAAGGAAATAAAGAACTGAGAAGAAATGACAAATGACATCGCTCATATAAAGAACTCAATAGAAAGCATCAACAGTAGATTAGAAGAAGCAGAGGACCACATTAGTGTGCTAGAAGACAAGGTAGGAAAAAATACCCAAGCAGAGCACCATCTAGAAAAAAAAAACTTAAAAAACAGGAGGAGCCTAAGGGAACTTTGGGACAACATGAAATGAAATGACATCCACCTAATAGTTGTGACAGAAGGAGAGGAAACTGGGGAAGGAATAGAAAACCCGTTTGAAGAAATAATGACAGAAAACTTTCCTGATATAGAGAAGAAAAGACTCACACAAGTCCAAGAAGCTCACAGAGTCCCAAACAAAATGAACCCCAAAAGACTGACACCAAGACACATTATAATTAAATTGGCAAACACCAATGACAAAGTAAGAATTTAAAGGTGGCCAGAGAGAGACAGAAAGTTACCCAAAAAGGATCCCCCGTCAGACTAACAACTGATTTCTCAACAGAAACACATCAGGCCAGAAGGGAATGGAATGAAATATACAAAGTCATGCAAAGGAAGGGTCTGAATCCAAGAATACTGTACCCAGTAAGGCTATCAAACAAATTGAGGGTGAAATCAGGAGCTTCACAGCCAAAAAAGGACTAAGGGAGTTTATTACCACCAAACCAGCAATGCAAGAAATGCTAAAGGGTCTGCTGTAAAAAGAAGAAATAGAAAGGGAAGAAAGAACACAGGCATAAAGAATAAAAATTGTGACAAACAAGTACCTATCAATAATAACTTAAAATGTAAATGGATTAAATGCCCCAATCAAAAGACATAGGGTAGCTGAGTAGATAAGAAAACATGACCCATATATCTGCTGTCTACAGGAAACCAACCTCAGAAAAAAGGACTCACACAGACTGATGGTGAAGGGATGGAAAAAGGTTTTTCAGGTGAATGGAAATGAAAAAAAAGCTGGGGTAGCAATACTTATATCTGACAAATTAGACCTCAAAGTGAAGGCCATAACAAGAGATAAGGAAGGTCACTTTATAATACTAAAGGGGGCAATTCAACAAGAAGATATAACTCTGGTAAACATATATGCACCCAATACAGGAGCACCCAAATACATAAAAAAAAAAATTGTGGAGGATATCAAGGGAGAGATTGACAGAAATGCAGTCATTGTAGGGGATGTTAATACCTCACTAGGCCACTGGACAAATTCTCTAAACAAAAAAATCAGCAAACAAACAGAAATTCTAAATGATGCACTAGATCAGATGAAATTAATTGACATCTTCAGAACATTTCACCCCAAAGCCACAGAATATACCTTCTTCTCAAGTGCACATGGGTCATTTTCAAAGATAGACCACATATTGGGACACAGGAAAAATCTCTGCAAATTCAAGAAGATAGAAATCATATCAAGCATCTTCTCAGATCACAAAGGCATAAAACTAGAAATCAACTACAATAAAAAAATTTTAAAAAATCAAACACCTGGAGGCTAAATAGCATGCTATTAGACAATGATTGGGTTACCAAAGAGATCAAAGAAGAAATAAAAATCGTCATGGCAACAAATGACAATGAAAACACAACAATTGAAAATCTATGGGACATAGTGAAAGCAGTCTTGAGAGGAAAGTTCATAGCTCTACAGGCCTACCTCAAAAAACAAGAAACAATGGTAATAAATTATTTAACCCTACAACTCAAAGAGTTAGAAACAGAGCAACAAGAGAAGCCCAAGTAAGCAGAAGGAAGGACATAATAAAGATCAAAGTGGAGATAAACGACATAGAGACCAAAAAAATAAAAAAATAAATAAATAAAAAAGATCAACAAAACCAAGAGCTGGTTCTTTGAAAGAGTAAACAAGATTGATGAACCTAGCCAGGCTCACCAAGAAGCAAAGAGAGAGGACCGAAATAAGCAAAATCAGAAATGAAAGAGGTGAAGTAACAACTGATCCCACAGAAATACAAATGATTATGAAAAAATACTATGAATAACTCTATTCCAACAAAATGGACAACTTAGATGAAATGGTCATATTCTTAGAAAAATACAAGCTCCCAAAACTCAATTAAGAAGAATTAAAAAACCTGAATAGGCTGATAACTACCGAAGAAATTGAAACAGTGATCCAAAATCTTCCAGCCAACAAAAGCCCTGGTCCAGACGGTTTTACAGGGGAGTTCTACCAAACATTCAAAGAGGAACTAAAACCTATCCTCCTCAGACTATTCCAAAAAATTCAAGATTAAGGCACACTTCCAAGCTTTTTCTATGAAGCCAGCATTACCTAATATCAAAACCAGATAAAGACACCATAAAAAAGAGAACTGCAGGCCAATATCCTTGATGAACATAGATACTAAAATCCTCAACAAAATTCTAGCAAATTGGATTCAGCAATACATTAGAAAGATCAGACACCATGACCAAGAGGGGTTTATTCCAGGGATGCAAGGATGGTACAATAAATGTGATACATCACATAAACAAACTGAGACACAAAAATCACATAATCATATTAATTGATACAGAAAAAGCATTTGACAAAATCCAACACCCTTTCTTGATAAAAACTCTCAGCAAAGTGGGAATAGAGGGATCATACCTCAACATAATAAAAGCCCTATATGACAAACCTACAGCCAACATCACACTTATGGGCAAAAACTAAACTCATTTCCCCAAAGAACAGGAACAAGACAGTGATACCCACTTTCACCAATCCTGTTCTACATAGTATTGGAAATGCTAGCCACAGTGATCAGACAAGAAGAAATAAAAGGCATCCAAATTGGAAAAGAAGAAGTAAAACTGTCCTTATTCACAGATGACATGATACTATACATAGAGAACCCTAAAGACTCCATCAAAAAACTACTAGACCTAATAAATGAATTCAGCAATGTAGAAGGATACAAAATCAACACCCAGAAATCTATGGCCTGTTTATACACAAATAATGAACTCACAGAAAGAGAAATGAAAAAAACAATCCTGTTTATCATTGCACCAAAAAAATTAAGATACCTAGGAATAAACACAACTAAGGCTGTAAACTTTTACTTGGAAAACTAAAGGATATTGAAAAAAGAGGTAGAGGAAGACATAAACAAATGGAAGAACATACCATGTTCATGGATTGGTAGAATCAAATCATTAAAATGTCCATACTACCCAAAGCAATCTACAGATTCAATGCAATCCCCATTAAAATACCAATGGCATATTTCAAAGATCTATAACAAACTCTCCAAAAATTCATCTGGAATAAAAAAAAGACCCCGAATAACCACAGGTATTTTGGAAGAGAGAAACAAAGTTGGAGGAATCACAATACCAGATATCAAGCTACATTACCAAGCCACAATTCTCAAAACTGCCTGGTACTGGTACAAGAACAGACATATAGACCAATGGAACAGAACAGAGAACCCAGAAATTGACCCAAGCCAGTATGCTCAATTAATATTTGACAAAGGAGGCAAGAGCATACAATGGAGTCAAAACAGTCTCTTTAACAAATGGTGCTGGGAAATTTGGTCAGATACATGCAAAAAAAACAAAAAATGAAGCTAAATCACCAACTTTCACCATACACAAAAACAAATTCAAAATGCCTAAAGGACTAGAGTGTAGGATGGGAAACCATAAAAATCCTACAAGACTCCATAGGCAGCAAAATAGCAGACATATGTCATAGCAATATCTTTACAGACACAGCTCCTAAGGTAAGAGAGACTAAGGAGAAAATAAACAAATGGGACTACATCAAAATAAAAGGCTTCTGCACAGCAAAAGAAACCATCAACAAAACAACAAGAAAGCCCACTGCCTGGGAGAATGTATTTGCCAATGCTATTTCAGATAAGGGTTTAATCTCCAAAATTTATAGAGAACTCATACAACTTAACAAAAGAAACATAAACGATACAATCAAAAAATGGGCAAAGAATCTAAATAGACACTTTTCGAAAGAGGACTTAGAGAAGGCCCAGAGACATATGAAAACATGCTTAAAGTCACTAATCATCCAAGAGATGCAAATCAAAGCAACAATGAGATACCATCTCACACCTGTTAGAAGGGGTATCATCAACAAATCAACAAAAGACAAGTGCTGGTGAGGATGTGGAGGAAAAGGAACCCTCCTGCACTGCTGTTGGGAATCCAGACTGGTGCAGTATGGAGTTTCCTCAAAAAGTTGAGAATGGAACTCCCACTTGACCCAGTAATCCCACTTCTAGGACTATATCCCAAGAAACCAGAAACACCAATCAGAAAGGATATATGCACCCCTATGTTCATAGCAGCACAATTCACCATAGCTAAAATTTGGAAACAGCCTAAGTGCCCATAAGCAGATGAGTGGATTAAAAAACTGTGGTACATCTACACAATGGAATACTATGCCGCTATAAAAAAGAAGGAACTTTCACCATTTCAATAGCATGGATGAAACTGGAGAGCATTATGCTAAGCTAAATAAGCCAGTCAGAGAAAGATAAATATCACATGATCACACTCATATGTGGGATATAATGATCAACATAATTTGATGAACAAGATAGATCCAGAGACAAATGGTAAGGGAGGGGGGAGGTTAGAGAGCAACCAAAGGACTTATATGCATGCATATTAGCATAACCAATGGACACAGACACTGGGGCTGTGGGGGCTTGCCCGGTGTGAGAATGTCTGGTGTGGGGGTTGGGGGAGATCAATTGGGGAAAAAGGACCATATTTAAAACTTTAGACAATAAAAAAAAAGAATGCCAGACGTGCATGCTGATCTTGGAAGTTAAAAGTATGCAAAATTCTCTGAATAAGCTATGAGTTTTAGCCATAAAATATAAATTTTTGATGAATTAAAAAACAATGTTACGCATGGTATCAGGGGGGTACTTTACTTATCGGGGGGATCACTTTGCAAGTTAAATAAATCTCTAGCCACTATGTTGTACACCTGAAACTAATAAATGTTGAATATCAGCTGTAATTGAAAATATTTTAAATAAAAATAAAAATAAAAATGGAAAGAATGTACTACAGAAGGATTAAAATCTGTAGGTATGCCAAGGTCCTGGATGTTGTGACTACTCTATCTTCCAATTTGAGATATGAGAGCTGCTCTTGATGTAGGTACTGGACCAAGTAATAAAAGGGATCTATCTACCTTCAGCCAAAACCAATGTATCATTCACATTGGATGTAGTTTACATGCTGATAAAACCCACAGATGGTCTCCTAGTTTTTCCATGTAGGTCCCAATGGCATACTCATTCTATGACAATTTTTTGTTATCCATGTATTAGAGTTGCTTATATCCCATTGTTTTCCACATTTGGCCACCCATGCCAGTTTGGATCATTTGGAATTGGTCTTTCAGTGAAACCATTGGTCCATTCAAGCTGCCTGTGAAGTGTGAGACAGACATAAGGCTGCAACTGGCTCATTCAGGGCTGCCAAACAGAGACAGGGCTGGGAAGGTGACTGAGTTGATGAGTATGTGTACACAACATTGCTTGTTGCCTTGAGTTCTGCGAGTCCTCCTGAACTGTGGCCCCATGCTCGTGGCAATCTTGTATTCTCAGAGCCACACTCTGATATTCAGGTCTTAACTCTAGTGGGCAGCACCAAAGCCAAGGGAGCCCCAAGAATAGAGTATAGTTTAAAGATTCAGCAAGTATTTGAAGGTCAAGGTTCTTTAATAAGCATCTTCAAAATAAACTATAAACTCTTCGCTTGTGTCGAATATTGGTTTCTTGAGTATTGCTTGGGCATCTTGTCATCACATTGGGCATTTCATAGGATCCTGTCTTTCTCACACAGCACTTTGCTGGGCCCATAAGGACTTCCTGCGCATGAGATGGTCACTGCCATGTGAAATGAAGGAAAGTGAGTTTTCTTTTTTTTTTTTTTTTTTTTTTTTAATTTTGCAATATTGGGGGACCAGGCGGGCAAGTCCCGAAGGACTTCCACCACTGCTCAGGCTGCTCCAATCTTTTATTGATCTGGAGTAGCCCTTAGGGTAAGGAGGTTTCAATGACACACAGATCAGCAAACAATTTCCAGGAATAGACAAAGTATCTGATTAGCTCATCAATAGATTTCCAGGAGTAGGCAGAGTATCTGATTAACAATAATCAACAAGGATCTACATAAGTATCTAAGGAATTAAGGGAACTAAGGTGGGGATGCTTCAACTATTATTACCTAAATTAACTGGGTGGTGCACAGTTCTGACCTTTGCTAGAACCTCAAAGGTTACTAGCTTTTGGGGGGTCTCTGTCTAAACTCAGCTAGTGAAGACAATGAATGGACTCCAGCATCTCCCCCTTATTTTTTCTTTAAAAAATCTAGTATCTGTAGACTAGAAATATAAGAATAAGTCCCAATTTCAACGTCCAACAGTTCTGAGTCCAAGTTTCAATGTCCGACAGTTCATGTGTACGTGCCAGCAATGAAATGCTGGTTCTGGATGGTGGACAAATGGTGGTAATGCAGGTCCGGTCCTCTGGTTTGGTCCTGGGCACCCTGCAGCGATGCACAGCTGCTGATTGCTAGCATGGCAAGGCGTCTTCACCATCTCCATCTCTGAACTGTCTCTTTTGTCTTTGTGGCTGGAGCAATTCTTTCTGGGATCTGTTGTCTCAGGAATCCATATGGTTTTGAAGCTGTTTTCTGAAAGTATACAAACATATTCTCGACCAAAGGTTAAAGGAAAAAACCTTACTTGGGGTTTTTTTCTTTAAAATGATCTTTCCCTGGCTTACCCTGGCATCATGTGTGTTTTTCCTGGGTAGCGAGTTTTCTTTTGGGGTTGCTATAGGAAGTCATTAGAACTTGCCTTCCTGCTTTGTCCTTAATCGTATTGAAATCAAGATGAAAATTTATGACCTGTGTGGAGGGCTACCGTGCAATATGGGAGATACAAAAGAAAAGCCAGATCCCAGGTGTTGTCGCTATCACTGCCTGAGGGACTGTGTTGAATGATCACCTTCGTGTTGAAGGTGGAGGAGCTTCACCACTGCCTGCGTCTCCCTTATGTGCATGGTCTTGGGGGAGGTGGACGGAGTCTTATGGAAAGAAGTCGGTTCTCTTACTGTTCAAACTGAAGCACCACTCTTGCCTTTGGAAAGCCCAGCCACCCAATCCCAGTTTATTTCCTTCTTGCCCACAGACCTCACAGGTTTAGCCTTCCAGTTTTCTATGGTTCTCATCCCCCACTCCTTGCCTAAATTTCCCTCTCCCTGATCTCACTGAGGCGTGGGGCATTTTCCCATCTTTTCATCCTCCCACATTCTCTCCAAAACAAGCGTACAAAATGCAAAGAACATCTAGTTCCCACCAGTGGTTAGTTCCATTAAAATTGGCTGAGTGGGATGTTGGACTGTGATTCAAATTTCCACCCAGGGTGGATTCAGGCTGGTGCACCCTAAACTATGGTGTGAATCTGAGCCCCTTTTATCCTTTTCCCTTATCTCCCCTGTAACCCTGGGACAAACTTTATGCCCATTCTCTACGCCTTAGAACTCTGCTCCTTCTGTGGTTCATGGCCCCTATTTTTCTCTCCTGCCTTGAAGGTCTCAATTTTGCCCCTGAAGAATAGTCTGTGGCTCTCATCTCTTAAAGTTATTTTCTGATCCCAAGCCCATTTCTTCATGTCTAATTTAGCATTGCTGATAGATATTTATTAGTCAAATTAGTAAAGCTGATTCTATCCCCGGGTGAATCATGGCTTTTAAAACTATTGTTCTAAATTAAGTTTTGGGCCAGCCTTACCAGCGGTCCTGTGGCCTTGATAATGGGTGCCAGGGTCTCAGGTGCCTTGTCTGTATTGCCTCAGCTCTGAGCATAACCTATAGCCAGCTCCCCATCTTATCCCATTTCAAGCTTGCATGCCCACCCAGCATGCTAAACTTGGAATTTTGGTTGGAAGTGTGCATTTAGTTCTCTGATCATTTGCACTTCATATGTCCTGGTATCATAACATTTATCCAGCTGTGTTTTAATTATTTGCTTACCTGTTGGTCTCCTGGGATAGACTACAAACTACTCTTGGGCAAGGACTGCATCTGACTCATCGTTGGATCGTGAGTGCCTGACACATGATAGGAGCTCAGAAAATATCCATGAGATTCTCAGGTTAATAGCTGAGGTTCTCTAGGGGAGACCTTACAAAGCCCTAAACCCCAGCCTGGGCCGTGCGCAGTCCTTTTTCCCAGAAGTAAGGGTAATAACAAATGACCAAATTAGCAAGAGACAAGCTGTTCCCATTCATCCTAGATAAATTTTTTTGCAGTTTTGTTTTGTTTCTTTGTTTCTACTTACTTATTTGTTCGTTTTTAAATAGAGTGGGACTTCTCTCTGAAATTCATGTCATGTTGAATCAGCTGACCACAACAGTCAGGGGAAAAAAATGCTGTGTTCCACATTTTTTTTTTCATTGTTAGTAAAAGCTAAGCTTCCCTGCACACAAGCTACACCATCACAAGAGGAGCTTCTGTGCAGAGAAGCTTCCAGAAAGACGCTATCAGCCTGAACCATAAAGGCCTCCTCTCTGTCACTTTGCCTTATGCCTTCTTAATCCACCTCCTGACCTTTTTATCACCAGAGGTTCCAGGAGACAGAAGTATGCATCTGAGAGCAGAGTGAGTAGTGAAAGGTTGACCCTGGGGACACACAAAGTCAGGTCAGCCTAGAGCTGGACTCATGCTCTGCCACAAACCCCATCTTCCTGAGCCTCAGTTTCCTCATCTGTGAGATATGGGAGATGTACCTACTTTTCAGAGCTGTTACAGAGAGGGGTGGTAACATATAAATTAATATTGTGATTATTATGGTATGGGAACCTCCAGGCACAGACCACATTCTCAAGCTGGCACATAATGAAAGGCAGGGAATGTCAAATGCATTATTCATCACACCTTGACATGGCTTTTATGTAACAGTCAGCCAGAATATCTTCGATCTGTTTCTTCTCCATTTGCTATTCTGAACTCAGAACATAGGATAACTAGCTCATCAGTTCATTGAACTGATTTTTCTCTTTTAATGAGCATCTGTTTGTGCCAAGGTCTCAGGTTCCTGAATATTCCTGATGTTAAGGCATGAACTACTGAAGTGCTGGTGGTATCATGGAATTTCTCAAATAGATTATTGAGGCTGCATATCATGTATGCAACGTGTTTCTATTGGAGATGCTGTGGGAAGATGACTCAAGCAAGAGCTCAGATTTTTCCAGTAAGAAACTGTGGAATTTTAATTAGCTTTGAGTCCATTTCTCTGCTGGAAATAGTAGATCTCTAAGCATTTCTTCAATAGCATTACAGTAACTATAAAAATTCCAAAATGAATAATTCACAGAATATATTTTTATAAGCTTAGAGAAACAAGAAAAGCAACATCCAATTCTGCATTTGGTACATGCCTGGAGTTACTGTGAGATAGATGTTTAAAAATATTAATGACAATAATGTAGTTTGGTTGGTTCATGCTCTCCACCAATGCTCTAAAACAGTACTGTCCAGCTGATCTTCCTGCAATAATAGAATGTTCAGATTTGTGCTGTCTCACACAGTGGCTACTGTCCACATTCAGCCATCATGCAATTGAAATGTGGCTAATGAGACTAAGGACTGAATTTTATTTAATACTAGAGTCCAGTGCACAAATTCATGCACAGGTGGGGTCCCTTGGCGTGGCCTGTGGGGATTGGGTTGAAACCAACAGTCCAATGCCACCTGCTGCTCCTGCCTGCCTTGCACTCAGCCCGGCCCCACTGCGCCTGCGCAGGCTCACACCCAGTCAGTCCTGATCAGGAGACCTGCATCTGGTGCCCATGCCAAGGGGCGGGGGGCGGGGGGGGGAGCGGGATGTGATCGGCCCTCCAGGTGGGCAGTGGGATGCCCTTGCCGGCCCAGGATCCGGATCCATCCTGCTGACATTTGTGCGCAGGTTGCTGGGAGCCACCTGGCGGCTGCTTTTATATCATTTCTTCCTTGAGAAGTGTCTAGGGAAGGGAAGTGGCCACAGTGCCCGAAGCTGACTTCCAGGAGGCCAGTGGCACTGTAGGGATTGTGCCGGCGGTGCTGGTCCGGTCAGTTGGTGCCTGGCCCGTTCTCTGGAGATTGGACCTACGGGATTATTGAGGGAGGGAATGGCTGCCACTGGGCTGGTGGGCCGCCAGGGCTGGTCGGTCAGCTGAGCGGCACTCCTGCTGTGGGAGCACACTGACCACAAGGGAGCAGCTCCTGCAATGAGCATCTGCCTCCTGGTGGTCAGTGCGCATCATAGTGACTGGTCAACTGGCTCATTCGGTTGTTCGGCCGCTTAGGCTTTTACATATATACATTAACTAATGAAATTTAAATTGCCACATGTGGCTACTGGCTAGTTTATTGGACAGTTCAGATCTAAGCTACTAACTGGAAGCCCGCTCCAGCCACCCTACCATTTGGAGCCCCAGTGAGGCACAGGAGGATGCCCAAGAGGCACCCAGAGAAACACAAACCCACATACTAGAGTTCAACTGAAGCCTCTTAATTTTGTCCTCTAATTTTTCATTTGACAGCAGATTGGGAACATCTAGTTAAAGAATGGCAACAAAGGGAGATGAAGAAGTTTGAATATAAACCAGGACTCAAAAGAAACACAGTCTAGGATTACTGAACTCAAGGCTTTTATACCTCAAAAGTATAGTATTTGATGCCTTGAGAAAATGTTAAGAGTTCTGGGATGAAAGCTTTAGGAAGGATAGAAAGAAAATGAGCAATACTCTTTGTCTGTCAAAGGTGATAAAAAATATAGATAATTTTGACATACAAATAGATGAGTTTGGTCATCCGGAGAATCTTCCCATATATAAGTAATTGTATGATATCTAACTGCTTTTGGGCTGAAACCTCAAATAATCACCATGCTCTGAGCTGCCTTATATAGCTTTGTCCACCACTCCTGCCTCAGTTCACCCACTTCTCCAGACTCTTTGTTCTGGACCAGCTATGCCTGGTCTTCCTTTTGATTCCTAAAGGTACCTTGATCCTTCCTCCACAGGGTTTGCATGTGCTGTTCCTACTGTTCCAACCCCCATCTCTCTCTGGCTCCGAACCCCAGTTCAAAGGCCACACTCCTTGAAAAGTCTATGTATACCTTCACCCCTTGCTGTTCTATCCAGGCCTGGCTCCTTTGTTATTCACTCCTCCAACTGAACCCCTACTGGAACATAGATATTCATCAATGAGATGATCTGATTTAGTCATTTGTAAACTCTAAAAAAGCAGGGATTGTGTTGGCCTGATTCATTCGCCTTTGTATCCCCACTAGCTGGTTGATGCTCAATAAATGCTAAATGAAAGAATGATTGGTTAGTTTTGAGATTTTTTAGTATGACAAGTGTCCTCCAATTTCTAATACTTTCACAACTTTTCATAAAGTATCCTTTAGTCTCAGTGATGACTCATTTCTCTAAGTGCCATTCCAAAGTTCTGATTGTCTAATAACTTTTTGTCCTGAAATCTTCAAACTTAAAATTCCACCCACCTCCACCTTGTGTGCTCTACTTACTATATTTGCCCCAAAATTTCCAGATTCCTTTAAATTGTTGGATCTCATGTTGACAAGCTGAAATACATCTGTGGTTCTTTCTTAAAAAAGCAATTTTTTTTTTTAGTTTATCCTCAACCCAGTCTTTTTCTATTCTCTATTCCATAGACTTCTTCTAAATTTCCAATCTATTTCTTATTCTTTCCATTAAAAGAAGTATTAAAAACTGGGGGAAATTGAACTTACACTTATTCCCAACCCCTTTAATCCCTTACCTTTGAACATAAATCAGCATTATAAAGGAAAGTTGCCAATTAATCCTTTCCAGAACCTTCAGGGGATTCTCAACTTTCCACTTTCCATCTCATTATATTTTTTCTAAACAAACGAGGGGTAAAAACTCCCATTAGTTCATCCCCACTCCCTAAGCCCAATCAAGTAGTTATGCCTTAGGCTTAATTTTCTTTATTTAGAATGAACTTTCTTCATTAGTTAAATGATTTCCCTTTCTAATAGACCTTATTTAGTTTGTATGTAATATCCCAAGTTCTTGAATAAATTGCAATGCCCTTTAGCAAGTATTTATTGAGCACCTACTAGGTGCCAGGCTCTGTACTAGAGAAACAGCAATGAATAAGATTAAAAAAACTTCTTCTTCATGGAAATTACATTTTATGTGGAGAGGTATAATAAATATATGAGCATATATAATATAATTTTAGATAGTGATAAGCTCTACAAATAATGTTATATGATAAATGCTATATTCCCGTGGCCGGCAAACTGCGGCTCACGAGCCACATGCGGCTCTTTGGCCCCTTGAGTGTGGCTCTTTCTAAGCCTTAGGAGTACCCTAATTAAGTTAATAACAATGTACCTACCTATATAGTTTAAGTTTAAAAAATTTGGCTCTCTAAAGAAATTTCAATCGTTGTACTGTTGATATTTGGCTCTGTTGACTAATGAGTTTGCTGACCACTGCAGTACATACAATAAAAATCTGAATTTATAGCTCCTAGCCCACAGGAATGTTGTGAAAATTAATGAGAATAATGTATGCATAACGTATAGAGGAAGGCTCATGATTCTTGGTGGAAATTGTGACATATTTTAAGCACAAAGTCCTGTCATAAATGTATTAAAAATTAGTTATTATTTTATTTTTTAATGAAAGGAAAAATTACCCACACATTCATTCAAGAGATATTTATGGGGTATCTACTGTTGGCAAGTTTTGCAATGAATAATAGAAAACCTACAACATTCTGACTTAAAAGGAAGATTAAAAATCATGAGCCACCTCCACTGAGCCAGGAGGTGAGCTGGTATACTACACTCAGACCACTCTTAGTGACTCACCTGTCACCTAGTCAATTTCCCATAGCTCTAGATGGCAGAGCCCTGGTTGTTCTTTTGTCATAAAACTTAAAGGTATATTATAATAATAGAAAGGCCAGTAACTCAGATTCATAGACTTGGAGTTGAAAAGAAAGTCATATGTCATATGTCTATTTCGCATATGAGGAAAACATATACAGTAATGCACCAAATAATGACTTTTGGGTCAATGAGGAACTGTATATATGACAGTGGTCCCATAAGATTATAATGGAGCTAGAGAATTTCTATGGCCTAGTGACATCATAATGTTATAGCACAAGACATTACTCCTGTGTTTGTGGTGATGCTGCCAGTCATATGAAAGTATAGCATATACAATTATGTATAGTACATAACACTTGATAATGATGATAAGGAACTATGTCACTGGCTTATGTATTTACTATACTATGCTTTTTTAAAAAATATGTTTTTATTGATTTCAAAGAGAGGAAGGGAAAGAAAGATAAATCATCAATGATGAGAGAGAATCATTGATTGGCTTCCTTCTGCATGCCCAGTACTGGGGATAGAGCCTGCAACTGGGCATGTGCCCTGACCAGGAATCGAACTGTGACCTCCCAATTCATAGGTCGATGCTCAACCACTGAGCAACACTGGCTGGGCTACTATACTATACTTTTTATTTTTTTCAGAGTGTATTCTTTATACTTATTTTTAAAAGTTTTCTGGAAAATAGTTTGCATGTTACACCACCAGCAGTCTCACATGTCTCATGTTTACTGTGTCTCTTTATTGCATCATTTTCTCTTGTGCTTGATTTAATCTCATGTCATTTTGTACAGCAGCATGCTGTATAGACTTGTAGCCTAGGAGCAATAGGCTATACCATATAGCCTAAGTGTGTAGTAGACTATACCATCTAAGTTTGTGTACATGCACTCTATCATACTTGCACAATGACAAAATCACCTAATGACACATTTCTCAGAACAATATCCCTGTAATTAAGTGGATCATGACTGCATGTATATTACATATATATGCACACATATATACACATTTGCATGTATATGCCATAAAGTTTAAAAGTGTATTATAATAATAGAAAGGCCAGTAACTATTTATATACTAGAGGCCCCGTGCAAAAAATTTGTGACTGGAGTGGGGTCCCTCAGCCCAGCTTGGCCTCTCTCACAGTCTGGGAGCCCTCAGGGGATGTCCTACTGATGGCTTAGGCCCGCTCCCCGTAGGCCTTCCTCTGCGGGAGGCGACAACTGATCAGGGGAAGGCGCCACCCCCATCACCTCGCTGCTGCTGCCACTGCCAGCCGCCTCAGCCACCAAGGTGTTTTCATCAACATGGACTCCAGTCCCTTTACCATGAAAAAAATGACAACTTTCTTTAGGGATTTTCAAGATATCTCTTTCATAGGATATGACATTTCTTTCTGTTTTTATCTTCACCTGAGGATATTTTTCCATTGATTTTTAGAGAATGTGGAAAGACAGAGAGAAACATCAATGTGAAAGGGACACTTCAATTGGTTGCCTCCTGCATGAGCCCTGACCTGGGCCCTGGCCAGGGAGGAGCCTGCAACCTAGGTATATGCCCTTGATCAGAATCAAACCCGGACCCTGAGGTCCTCAGGCTGAGGCTCTATCCACTGAGCCAAACCGACTAAGGCAGGGTATGACATTTCTTACCCCTCCAACAGTGGACCTTCATTTTTTCCTCCAGGAGTGAGGTGGAAAAACCCTAGATCGCCTTCTTGGATTCTTATTACCCAAGTTACCTAGAACACTGCAAGTGGCATACTGAGAGTTTAGCCAATGAGCTCTCAGAAAAGGTGTTTCCTCTGCAGCTCATGCACAGAGGCGGTACTGCTGGTGTGCCATGGCTGGCAGGCACCCCTGTCTGTATCCGCTCCGGGCCTCACCTGTGCACGGAGCCTCCTTCTGACCAGTCATGACTGTTATGGAATCTGGGTTAATTAGCATATTACCTCTCTCTCTCTCTCTCTCTATATATATATATGTAAATAGCCTATCCTTTTGACCCAAACAAGCCCTTTCACTATCCTATCTAATAATAGACTAACATGGTAATTGACCGTACCTTCGCTATGCCTCCCATTGGCTAATCAGTGCGATATGCAAATTAACCGCCAACAAAGATGGCGGCTAATTTGCATATGTAGGCGCCAAGTGATGGAGCGAAGCCCGCCGGCCCTGGGCAGGACCAGTGAGCAAAGGCTGGCGTGGCGAGCGAAAAATGAAGCCTGCTGTGCTGGCCCAACCCCCGGGACCCAAGCGGCAAGTGAAGAGCTAAGCCCGCTGCGCCGGCCCCACCCTCAGGGCTCGAGCGGTGAAGAGCAAAGCCCACTGTGCTGGCCCCTCCCAGCAAAGAGCGAAGGCCTGGGTTCCGGGCGCCGGAGGAAAACTGGTGCCAGCAACCCGGGGAAGGGGCCCCTGAGGGGCCCCAGACTGTGAGAGGGCACAGGCTGGGCTGAGGGACCCACCTGAGTGCACAAATTTTTGTGCACCGGGCCTCTACTCCTATATAATAAAAGCCCAGTGACCAAATGGCAGAACAACCATAATGACCATTAGACCAGATGCTCAATTCAGGAGCTGCCCCCTAGTGGTCAGTATGCAGGGCTCCCACAGCAGGAGCAGCCACTCAGAGGGTGGGTCCACAGACACTCAGCTGACTGGGATCAGCAGTGCTCCCACAGTGGGCTGATCCCTGCAGGCCGGCCCTCACCAGTGCACGAATCACAGCACTAACAGCTGGCGGTTACTAAGCACCTTCCTTGTGGCAGTCGAAGGCCGCATACTCTCCACAGAATCTCAGATAATCCCAGAACCTGCCTCACAGGGTCGATCTAAGGCAGAGGTTCTCAACCTGTGGGTCGCAACCCCTTTGGGGGTCAAATGACCCTTTCACAGGGGTCACCTAAGGCCATCGGAAAACAGATATATAATTACATATTGTTTTTGTGATTAATCACTATGCTTTAATTATGTTCAATTTGTAACAATGAAAATACATCCTGCATATCAGATATTTACATTACGATTCATAACAGTAGCAAAATTATAGTTATGAAGTAGCAATGAAAATAATTTTATGGTTGGGGGTCACCACAACATGAGGAACTGTATTAAAGGGTCGAGGCATTAGGAAGGTTGAGAACCACTGATCTAAGGGTTTCTATTCATAGCTTTAAGAATGGAATGAGATCATCAGCTTTTAAGTAGTTGAGGGAAAACACACACTGCTCCTTTTTCATTCTTTTCCTCCCACCTTCTTGTGAGAAAAGGAACAATTGGCTCCCATGCCCGCCCTGAGCACTGTGCTGAGAGCTCACTGGCCCTCAGCTCCAAGTGAGTCTGCCTTCCAATGGCCTTTACACCTAAGCCACTGCCTGAGCATCTTACCCAACCCCTATCACTGACTGAGCACCAACTGTGTCCTAGGCATGTCCGGGTGCTCGCAGAGCAGCAGGGGGCCAGCAGCCCTGTCCTACTGAGCATGCGTTCTGCCAGGAGAGGACAGGGGTGCGGGGAGGAAACAGCCTTGGACAGACGTGAGGTGCAGCCGTTAGAGGGCATGGGCACCATGAAAACTTGGGAATGAAGCCTCATAGGGGCTCCATGAGGGAGGGACAAAGGGAGACTCACTGAGGGAAAGTGGATGGAAGGAGGAGATCTGGGAAAATGCCTGGAGAAGGGCATCAGGCAGAGGGGGCAGCCCATGGAAGGGCAGCAGGATGAGCAAGAGGCCAAGTGGAAGGGGGTCAAGGCTGGGTCAGGGGGTACATCCTGCAGGGATCGAGGGCCTGTGAGAACCTGGCATCCCCTGAGTGCAAGGGGAGGCACCGGGGCTGTAGGTGAGGACCCGCTGGCTTCTGTGTCAGGAGCAGACTGAGGGGGAAGAGGAAGAAGGGAGACAGCAGGAGGCGACAGTAGCCTCCCAGAGGACAATGCAGAGACAGTGGAAACTGTGGCAGCCAAGGTGGCGGCTTTGGGGTGTGCTGGAGGGAAGTCAGAGAGTGAGGCACGATGTGGGGGGGCGGGGGCTCTGCCCCATCCTGGCTGGGCCCCTGGGAAGGCAGGGTCTCTGGCAGCTTCTGGCAGGGGGTTAGATCTCATCCATTTTGAGGGTCTGACTGTAAAAACCAGACCTTAGTTTGAGCTCCACACGAAGGACATGGAATGTCCACAACCAGCCTCCCACCCTGACGTTCAGGAGGCGGGTCATTCCCGTCTGGTGGCCCTAAGTGACACACTCCCAGGTGAACCACAGATGGCCCTTCCCATCCCCCACCATCCTTAGCTCCAATGGCAGGTAGGGAGCATGGGGGGTCATACCGGGAATCTGAGGGCCTTGAGGAAGTGCCGCTTGAAGAGCCAGAGACAGTGTCTATCCACCTGCACCCCTGCATAAACCCATTAACACAGAGGCCTCATGAGTGTGTGCTTAGAACCGGTTCCCCTCCCTCCCTCTGACTCTTCCACTGCATAACTTGCCTATTTTGAGCAAGTCCACCTGTGGAGTGTTAATTCTCTCTCCTTTAAAATGAGACCAAGAGCCTGGCAGGTGTGGCTCAGTGGTTGAAAGTTGACCTATGACTCAGGAAGTCAAGATTTGACTCCTTGTCAGGGCACATGCCCGAGTTGTGGTCTCAATCCCCAGTGTGAGGTGTGCAGGAGGCAGCTGATCCATCATTCTCTCTCATCAGTGGTGTTTCTATCTCTCTTTCCCTCTCCCTTCCTCTCTGAAATCAATGGAAGATATCTACACTAATAAAAGAGAAAAATGGTAATTGGCGTACGGTGCTACCCTTTTCATTGGCTAATCAGGGCTATATGCAAATTAACTGCCAACAAAGATGGTGGCTAATTTGCATATGTAGGCACAATGCAGGGAGGCGAAAGGGAAAGCAGGAAGAAGCCCCCTGCCACTGACAGTGATCAGAAACCCAGGGGGGAGCTAAGAGGTGGGGGGCAGGGCAAAGGCCACCCTGGGGCCGCCTTTGCCCTGCCCCCCCAGCCATGATTGGAGAATCAGGCGCCTTTGCCGCCCTGGCCAGTGATAGCAGGAAGTAGGGGTGGAGCCAGCAATGGGAGCTGGGCACGGTCGAAGCTGGCAGTCCCGGGAGCTAGGGGTCCCTTGCCTGGGCCTAAAGCGGAGCCCATGATCGCGGGGCCGCTGCAGCTGCGGGTCCCCGCTGCCCGGGTTGGACGCCTAGGCCAGAGACGTTAGGCCTGGGCAGGGGCGGAGCCTGCAACTGCGGGGAGCTGGGGGTCCCCTGTCCAGGCCTAATGCTTCGGCCAGAGGTGTTAGGCCTGGGCAGGGGCAGAGTGGGAGATCTCGGCGCTGCTGCTACTGCTGGTCCCCGCTGCCCAGGCCAGACACCTCGGCCAGAGGCGTTAGGCCTGGGCAGGGGCAGAGCCTGCAACCGCGGGCAGGGGCAGAGCGGGAGATCGCGGGGAGCTGGGAGTCCCCTGCCCAGGCCTGGGCGGGGGTCAGAGCCAGTGATCGGGGGGAGATGGGGGTCCCCTGTCCAAGCCTGACAACTCTGGCGGAGGCGTCAGGCCTGGGCAAGGGGCCGATCAGGCGATCGAAGGGTGATGGGGGTCTACGCCTCTGGCCGAGGCATCAGGCCTGGGCAAGGGGCAGAGCCAGCAATCGGAGGGGTCTGGGGGTCCCCTGCCCAGGCCTGATGCCTGGGCCAGAGGCATCAGGCCTGGGCTGGGGGCAGAGCCATTGATGGGGGGAAATGAGGGTCCCCTGCCCAGGCCTGACGCCTCTGTTAGAGGCGTCAGGCCTGGGCAAGGGGCTGATCCTGCGATTGGAGGGTGATGGGGGTCAATGCCTGAGGGCTCCCAGTATGTGAGAGGGGGCAGGCTGGGCTGAGGGACACTCCCCCCCCCCGCCACACACCCAGTGCACGAATTTTGTGCACTGGGCCCCTAGTCTTATATAATAAAAGCCTAATATGCAAATTGTTCCCTCCACCAGGAGTTTGACTGAGAGTTTGAACACTCTCTATGATGTGCACTGACCACCAGGGGGTGGCGTGGAACATGGAGGGCGTCAGCAACAAAGCACTGGCAGTGGGCGGCAGTGGAGGTGCTGCTGGCCCCAGTGGGCTTCTGGGTGAGCAGGGCTGCAGCTGCCAGGACCGCAGGGGCTGGTCAGGCTCACCATGGGTTTGTGCAGGAGTCCGTCTGCTGAGGCCATTTGGGAGAGAGTGCAATGCCCGCCCAGCTTCCTTGCAGCACCACTGGGTGGCCCAGAGGCCCACACTGTGCCCCAGTCCATGGCATCTAACCATGCTTACTGCATCTCTGTGTGGGGACTCGAGCACCATGACTCAGGTGGAGGGGTTGCATGGGGGCCTGGGGACCCAGGTGCTGCTTAGGGCCCAGAGGTCAGCTGGGACCTGCCTTTCTAAGTCAGATGCTCGTGCTTCGATGGCTGGCCAGGCCTAGGGACCGCACCTGTGCACGAATTTTGTGCACCAGGCCTCTAGTCTATAATAATAAAAGCATAATATGCAAATTGACTGAACAGCCGAACAGAGGAACAACTATCTGGATGACCTTCCAGACAATGCCAGGGCTGCGAGGGCCAAGGCAGCTGGGGCTGTGAAGACCTACTTTTGCATGAATTTCATGCATCAGGCCTCTAGTTGTTATTTTAATAACCTACTGACAATAAACAAAGTCAACTTTTCAATTCAGTTCAACCAACTTTTCTGCTATTATGTGCAAACGAGCTTACAAAGTACTATAGGAGGTATAAAAATGAACAAAATTTTTTTCTAGTTTTCAAGGAGTTTTCTATATAACACAGAAGATATAATTTTAAGTGTAAAGGCACAATTATGGAAATGCATCCAAAGAAATTGACTCCAGCTTGACTAGTTCTGATTGGAACTAGACAGCAGGCAGAGATGGGAGAAAAGGGCATTAGGGATCAGGGAATCAGAAGCTAACTCACAGGGGCCTTGGGGCATCGGGCTTACTCAGTAAACAGGAAATGATGGTACAGGTTCTGGAGTGTAGGGCTCACAAAGGCTGGAGGGGATTAAAGGTGGGAATGCCCCTCCCTGGTGGGCTTCACAGTACATAGGAATTCAGACTTGATCAGTCCCAGGTTTTGAACAGAAGAGTAACTTCATTAGAACTGTATTTTATGACTAAACTCACTGAAAGAAGAAAGGCAGGTTGGCAGTTGCCTGAAAGGTGACAGCTCAGTTTTGTTATTCACATGTTGCCTAGGATATAAGAGTTAACACTGATTGAATATGCTAAGTTTTGCATATATTAGCTCACTTAATTGTCATTCTTATGGATTAGGAGCTTTTATATTTTAATTATATTTTTATTGATTTCAGAGAGGAAGGGAGAGGGAGAGAGAGAAACATCAATGATGAGAGAATCATTGATCGGTTGCCTCCTGAATGCCCCCTAATGGGGATCGAGCCCACAATCCCGGACATGAGCCCTGATGGGGAATTGAACTGTGACCTCCTGGTTCATAGGTCAAAGCTCAACCACTGAGCCTTGCCAGACACAGGAGCTTTTATTGTTTTGATTTCACAGAACTGGAAACTGAAGCTTAGAGAAGTTGTGTGCTAGAAAGAATCAGATTAGCGAACCAACCAGGTCAGTTTTAGTTCAATATCTACCCTCTTATCTGTGGTGCTATATTGCCCTCAATTCTAAATCCGGTTGACAATGATTTTGTTAAGGGAGTACACATGGGAGAAGGGAAAATGATTTTTAGACACCCTTATTTTGGATGATATTGAAAAAAAAATGATAAGAAGACAAAAACTGAGCTTGACTGTGCTTGTCACCAGCCCTACATTGTGGGTAATACTTAACCCCTGAGGGGCTCCTTCTGCCAATTTTCTGGCCCAATTAATTCCTCAACTTCACTTTGTATGTGCTAAAATCACACAAGATGACTTTAATATTGATTTAAAAAAATTAAGAATCAGGAAGGTAAGGCTATTATACAGTAATCTAGTGCTTTTCAAAGCCTAAAGCCAGTGGGGGTAATTGTTCTATTTTAATTATGTCATTGTAAATTTGCTTTGGCATTAATTGACATTAATGCTTTTGATAAATATCAAAGAGCAAAGATCAAAAGCTGATTTTACAATTAAAGAGCAAAAATTCAGAATGGTGATTTTACATCCTATATCCAGACCCAGCATTAACCTAACTATGCTAACCCTCCTCGTCACTTATTTCCTAGGCAGCATTTAGGAAGAAACACACCACTCTCTTCAGGACAAAATGTCTTATGGCACTAAGACCCCAACAGGACTTCTGTTCCAATACAATTCCAGAACAATAGAACAGTTATTATAGATGATGCTTTAAACATCATCTATCGTTTTAAAGAGACATTTCACAACAGGGAAGGTGCATCAGGAAAAAGCACACTCTACGGGATTTTGTCACTGTAAGCCTACACAGGGTTAATTTGGACGAACATGGTGTGCTATATATATTTGAGTTTGAATGCTTATGAGGTGCCCCCATTTGACTTCTCAGTGATTATCCTCCACCCTCCTGGCTGGACGTGCTCAGATCACCTGCTCAAATATAGGGAGGCCACAGCTGTGTGCAACAAGCCCCACATGCCTGCCCCCACAACACCTGGTTGCTGTGCACTTCTCTTCTATGATCACTTTTTATCCCCAGGGCAGTCCTGAGTCTTTGTTAACACCGAGGAATAGAGACAGGATCTTGTGTCTCCCTCCCAGTGGGGCTCTCAATGAGTTTACACAAATATTTGTTAGATGAATAAGTATATAAGTTAATTAGTGATACAATGAAATCAGAAAACACATTGTCCAAGGAAGTCAGTCCTAAGGCCCCATCATTTCAGAAGGAAGCCAAAACTCTTACTTGCTTTTGAATTGCATAAGGGAAAACTTCCTGAAAACTTAAAAAAAAAAAAATGTTGGCCATACCATTTAATAAAATATGTACCCTATCCTGGTATGTCCTTCTTCTGCCTAAGGACACCTTAGGCACTTGGTTATGTCCCAGAAAAATGTCAAGAGCCCAACTTGTGATAAGCATGGCCACACCGGGTGACTGCCATGGAGTGCCAGCGCAGTGTGCTTGGCCCTCATAACTTTTCCCTTTATTCAGGCCCAGAGCTGGAGAAGTGCAGGCATCCAGCCTTATGAGTGCTGAGCACTGATTTGCAATAAAGAGGTGACAATTTTATCAGAGAGAAAGACTTCAAGCATTGAACACCTATGTGGGAGGCTCCTGGGGAGAAGGTGCCCATCATCCCCAGCAGTCAGTTCCCTGCGGACGCGTCCCTACTTGGTGTCCTCAGCTGGAGGGAAGGACAAGTGCGGCAGCCGCAGCCCCTCACCAGAGCTTTTGCGGAGTCTGTGGGAGGAGATTTCTGCTACTTAATGCTCTACTGCAAGTCCAAGTGTTTCACCCTAGGTAATAAGCACCTTCTTCATAAACACAGGTCACCCTACATTACGATGAAAGAGAAATTCCCAGAGCAGTATAAGGGCCCCATGCACTCAACATTAAAATAATAATAATAACTCTCATATGCTTCGGCAAGTTCCCATAAGTATGTCCCACATTGAACATTTTGGAAGTATGTTAGTACCTCTTCTCTGTGAGGGATTATGTTCCAAGACCCCCAATGGATGCCCAAATCAGCAAATAGTACCAAACCGTATATATACTGCATTTTTCATATACATATGCACCTATAATGAAGTGTAACTTATAACTTAGGCACAGTAAGAAATTAATAACAATAATTAATAAAAAATTGATCACTTATAACAATACCTGTCATAAAAGTTATGTGAATGTTGTCTGTCTCTGTCTCTCTCAAAATATCATATTTTCCTGTACTCCCCTTTCTTTTTGTGATGATGCAGGATGGTACATTGCCTACACAGTTTAAAGTATGAATAGTTTATTGCTGGAATTTTTCATCTAGTATTTTCAGACTGTGGTTGACCATGGGTTATTGAAACTGTGGAGAACAAAACCACAGATAAGGAAGGGGGGCTATTGTCAATTTTTTCCATCCTGATCTTGATGTGGCAGAGTTTGAAATTCTGGCCCAACTTGCCCAGTTGAAACACATGAGCTAGAGCTGTAGACATCTGCATTCTTCCTCAGGCTGCCTCTCTCACAGGTTCCTGTGCTCAGTTATCTTTGCTTCCCATTCATGCTCATTGAGGTCATTCTCCACCACAGCTGCATGAGTGGGTGGAGTACCAAGGGGGAGAGCAGATATCACTCAGGGGACAAAGAAGCTATGTGAGGCTCAAAGACTGCCTGTGTCAGGAGCATCATTACAGACTCTCCAAAATGAAAGTCTGGACTTGATTCATTAATGGCCTTTTACTTGGAAGGTCCTCAGCAGCAAGTAGTCAGGACAAGGCTAGTTTTATGGTGCTTTAGGGGGCAGAAAGCATAGAGAAAGAAGGTAGACCAGCAAGTCAATTACCAAATCTCTTTCTCTCTCTCTCTCTCCCCCCCACCCTTCTCTCATTCTTGCTACTACTGAGCAGGTGGACAGTATTCTGGAATACCAACTCCTCCCTGCTTTCTTGCCTCCTGATCCCCTCTCTCCCTCTTCTTTCTCTCATTTTTTCCTTCTTCATTCCCCTCTCTTGTCTGTGTCATCCCTCACCTCCATTCCTCCTTTGTGCTCCAACACCTCCCTATTCTGGCTGTGTAACTCCTCCAATCTCTTGTTTTTTCAAACTGAATATAAAACAGGCCTCTTCTTTCTCCTACTCCCAGATAGACTCTTTCTCCCAACTTCCTATTATAGTTAATGGTGCCACATTTCCCCCACCTTCCAAGCTCCAAATTTGGTTACCTTGATTGACAGCACAGCTAGTCACCTAGTCTTGCTGATTTTTACCTAAATATCTCCTTTATATCTGTTCCTCCCACGCTGCTCTTCTTGCTGCTGCCTTCGCTCCAGCTCTCATTATCTTAAACCTTGATTATCTCTATAAGTACTTTGCTCTTCAACCTCTCCCCCCACAATCCAAGGGGTGGGTGGATAGCAGAGGGCACTTCAACAATCCATTTGCTTTAGCACCAGGGGCTGGGGGTGTGGAGGGTGGGGAATGTGGTCAGGGACTGATGAATGGATCAGCTGTGGCTCTTCCCTCACAGCACTGCCCCTCTGCTCACCCTCTTGCAGGGAGGGGAGACTCTAGGCCAGTGATGGTGAACCTATGACACGTGTGTCAGAGGTGACATGCGAACTCATTTTTTGTTGATTTTTCTTTGTTAAATGGCATTTAAATATATAAAATAAATATCAAAAAATATAAGTCTTTGTTTTACTATGGTTGCAAATATCAAAAAATTTCTATATGTGACACAGCACCAGAGTTAAGTTAGGGTTTTTCAAAATGCTGACACACCGAGCTCAGAAGGTTCACCATCACTGCCCTAGGCCCAGGACTGGGAAGATAACCATAATTTGATTTTCAACTATTCTGCAAGTATATATTGAGACCCTACACTACCAAACCCTGTCCTAGACATTGAGATGCAATAATGAACAAAGCAGGCAGAGTCCCTGTCCTCATGGAGCTTACTTAGTCACAGGAGCCATAGATTGTCAATAAAGATGCAATGTGACAGGAAGTGATAAATCATAGAACTTATGTATAAAGAAAAATAGAGCCACATAAAGGAAACAAAAAGCAAATGGTACAAATGGCCAACAAACACAGAAAACAATGCTAAAGGTCACTAGGGAAACGCAAATCAAACCACAATGACATACCACTTCACACCCACTAGTTTGGTTATAATTTAAAAACAAAACAAATGTTGCCGAGGATGGAAAAATGGACACGCTCAGTGCTGAGGGAATGTAAAATGGTGCAGCTGCTGTGGAAAGCAGTTTGGCAGCTCCTCAAACAGTTGAACATAGAGTTACCATGTGACCCAGCAATTCCACTCCCACATACCCAAGAGACTGAAAACACGTTCACACAAAAACTCATACATAAGTGTTCATAGCAGCATTATCAGAAGCGTGAAAAGGTGGAAACAACTCAATACCCATCAAATGGTGAATGAATAAACAAAGCAAGGTGCATAAATACAATAGAATATCATTCAGTCACGAAAAGGAATGAAGTACATTGTGGATGAACTTTAAAAATATTGTGCTATGTGAAATAAGCCAGATACAAAAAGCCATACATTGTGTGATTCCATGTATATGAAATGTCCAGAAGAGGCAAATCCATAGAGGCAGAAAGCAGGGCAGTAGTTGTCAGGGCTGGGGACTGGGGGATGAGGGATGACTGCTTAATGGGATGATGAAAATGTTCTGGAACCAGTGATGATTGCACAGCATTGTAAACGTACTTAATTGTACACGTTTAAAATGTTTAAAAAGGACATTTTTATGTTATGTGCTTTTTACCACAATAAAAATAAAAGGTGAATGGGGTGTCAGGGGTTGCTGCTTGAATAGGAGAGTCAAGGAAGCCTCTGCAGTGAGGTGAGACTTGGACAGAGACCTGAAGCAGGAGGGGTTGGGCCTTGCAGTTACCCAGGCAGAAAGCTTCTCAGGAAGGGAAACAAAGCTCACAGCTGAATCTGAGCAGCAATGATCATGCTCTGACTCCGCTTTCCTCATTTCACCCCTCAGGCCAGGTGCACAAATGGCTCCTCAGTGCCCAACCCATCTGCCTCTCTTGACTCAGTCCTTCCCTTCCTGCTTTTTATCATGGTACGCATTGCTGTACTGTCCCCCAGTTACACTGGCCCCTTCCACCTGTCCGTCACCCACATGACTGATCCTTCCAGCCATTTGGATGTCAACAACCCTTCAGGTTCCAGACCAGAGAACACTTCATCTAGGGCACTTTTCTGACACCTGCCAGAGCATGACCACTAGGCCAGACTGGGGGGTTGAATGTTGAGTCTACCAGTCACCAGCTGTGTGACACTGGGCACTTAGCCTCTCTCTGAGCTTCTGTTCCCTCATATGTAAAGTGAGTGCTGTTGAGAGAACAGAATGAGATGATTGCACAGTGATTAGCTTGGTGCCTGATGCACAGTGAGCTCTCAAAAGTGGTAGTTGTATTTTTATTTCAACCTGACCTATTAACGGAAGTTTGAAATTCAGCACTTATTTTGTTCTATTTGATAATATTTGGTAATTATTTCATAAATGTAGATAGGGGTACAAACACATGATAAGTACCAATGAAGTTATTTATATCCTTCATATAAATCACAGCCCTAGAGAGCATTCCCTAGCGACCATTCCAATACAGAGTTTCTAGAATGCACTTGAATAAATGTTTGACTGGCCAATGATTGATCGATTTGGCTCTATCATCAAATAAAAAATGGAATTTTCTTCAAATTAAAACTTTATAGGAAACATGATCTTTTGGGGGGTTGAGAGAGAGGAGGGGAGGGAGAGAAAGAGAGAAAAGAGAATTGGTAAGTAAATACCTGGTCCCACCAGGGTGAGATACATTGAAACATTGCATAGGCACAAGTCTTTACCAAACAAATTCCTGGAGGAATGGAGGCAAGACTTTCAGAAAAATTCACTCTACAAGTGAACTATTCTTTTATTTCGAGAGACTATAGCTATGGGTGTTCAAATATAATGTTAAAACATTTTACGAATAGATGTAAGACAAATCTTAAATGTTCTATCACTGGAGAAAGGCATGTATCAAAAATAGGAAAATAGGAGATAGTAGAGAGATATACTTTAAAAATTTAGAAGTGAAGAGAGAGAGAGAGAGAGAGAGAGAGAGAGAGAGAGAGAGAGAGAGAGAGAGCCAACTAGTTGAAGAAAAAGCTGCTGCAAGGAAAAGAGAACCAGTTTAATTTTATTCAATAAGAAGGTATGATGCCAAGATAGGGCTAGGAACCACTCCTGTGTGAGCTGGTCACGGGACCACCCTCCAAGCAGCTGCACCAGGGAGTGATAAGACCAACCTGATTGTCCAATCTCTGAGACCCGTATACACCCAAAAGAGGATTGCTCCACCGCACACATCTATTCCTCCAGCACCCAGCCCTTTCTCCCCATGAGACTCTTGTTTCATCACCTCTTTTAGAGAACCAGACACAAGTGCTGTTCAACAGGAAAAAAGTTAGAAAGCAGCTGGCTTCTTCCAACACTGACTGACACAATTTTCTTAACCATCATTTCAAATAAAACCACGAAAAAGAAAAGAAAACATTTACCTGATGAGATTCTTGAGAAACTAAAATGGAATATTTAAGAAGCAACTAAAATGCATCTTCTGAGAACTCCTTAAATAAAAAATCTGCCTCCAACAGCAGCTCTCAGTTTGAACTCTGAATAGAGGCTGTGTTATTTTAACCACAAAGTTTCTAGTCAGTAGGGAGGAGAGATGGAAATGAGGTACATTGTTGGCAAGCAGAGGTGCCATTCACCTCAAGTGCAGCAAGCTCACAGACCTGCTGTACCAGCTCAGGGACATTTGAAGAACCCGCAAACCAACTTTTCCTAAACTAGAGGTTAAAGAACTGTGGAAAATTCTAAAGGAGTAAGATAAGACACTTATGGTCTTTTCTAAAAAAAGACATGTTGCTATGCCCTGTCTGATACCGTCTGAAGGGAAGCTGGCCTGTGGAGTCCTGGGCCTCAGACAGGAGAAAGTGACACTTGTCAGTAGCTTTGCTCCACAATGAAAGTAGCCCTTCTGAGGGTTAAAAATACAGAAAGACAAAGGAATGAGACGAGGCCAAAAACAAAACCAGTGTCATGAGAATTCATAGAAAGTTACCGGTAAGGGGGTAGATATTCTGGAATGTGCTATTATGGAAGAATAACGTGTGTGTATGTGAGTGGGTGCGTGTGAACATGAAGTGTGTGTGTAAATGTGTGTGAATGTGTGTGTTCTCTTTCCTTCCCAAACAACTTAAAAAGCAAAGATTCAGCCTCAGCTTGGACCAGTTGGAGATCCTGCTCCTTAGTGTTTTGGCAAATACAAAGGCTGCCTTTGGACTTGGAGAAGAATGATTTATGGCACACAGAATCCACAGCAGAGATTAGAGCTGCTGAAATGGCCAATGGTCCTTTACAGCCAGCCCTTCACAGATGCCAAAGGGGTTTAACTCCACTTTTGGAAAACCTCAGCAGTGCTCCTATTAAGCAAGGTCATAACTCAGTTTTATATAGGGTCTTTCATCTCAAAGGAGCTTGAGGTGCATTTACACCAAAATATAAATTATCCTGTGCACAGTCACCTTGGGGACAAAGCACAGCTCCTACCTAGCACCAGCTGCTAGGACACTGCCAGGCAGCTCCAAGCCACAATCATAGAGCAGAACCATAGCCAGGATGCACTCTTTGAGGAAGAATGAGTGGAATTTTCCAATGTCACCCTTTCTTCCCAGGAGCTACAAGGGACCTCTCTGATCTGCCCCTCACTTTCCTTCTTGAGTCCCCTGTACCTCCCTCTAGTGATCCCCCCCTCAGTCCTGCCTACACACACAATCTCACAAACTAGGAGTAAGCAATGGCTGCATTTTAAAAGTTGATTCTGTTGACCAGAAGTTGAAAAACCATGGCCCTTGGGCTGAATCCAGGCTGCTGCCTGTTTTTGTAAATAAAGTTTTATTGGCATACAGCCACATTCATCTATGGACTGTCTATAGCTGCCACAACAGATGTGGCAGAGATTGTATGTAGGGTGTTTATTTTTTTAGAGGTAGAAGAAAGGGGAAAAAAAGGCTCTTTCAATAATCTCTAAAGATCAGACTATGGAAGAAACATCAGATTCTGAGTCCTCCATAGAGAAATTTTTACCCAGATGCCTCTTGTCCCTGCCTATCCACACTTTCCCAACATACCTAACTTCATCCCCAAGAAATTACCAATGACTGTGTCCTACTGGTCTCACATATGGAAGCATTGGAAGCACCCTCAAGGCCCCACCATGTCATGCACAAAGCACCTTGTCTGAATCCCCTCTGGTTCTCTCCAGGCAGAGTTAGTTGCTCCTTCCTCCATGCTCTCATGATATTTTTGTTCATTCTTGTAATTCTTGTAGTTATCTTCCAATTATCTCTTTCTATGTTTTCCTTTCTTATTAGATTATGAATGACATTGTATTCAACTTTTTATACCAAAACCTAATACGGTGAAAGACATATAAGGGGATGCACCATTAACTGTTATTACAAAAATAACTCAATCTTACTCCACTGGAACATAATCTCTAAGGAAATGAATCAAAGAGTTGTCTGATATTCTCTGAAGATGAGGCATGCTTAAAATAGTCTGCCCTAGGGATAACCCGGCTCTGTCCTTCTAACCCTTGCCTCAAAGTGGGGCTGACTTGTATACATTCTTCATTGTTGGTCATGTAGTTTTGAATTTATGGAAGAAGAGCCTCATTACAGTAATATATATTAATAGCTATTGGAAAAAGACAATCTTTGTAACAACTAGAGTTGTCAGAAGACTTGGAAGGGTCTGACATTGCATGGAAAATAGGCTGAGTGTTCTTGCTCTAAGGTTTGGAAACAGCCTAGTGTCTCTGGTGTGGACCCATGTGGACAAAAAAAACCATAAAAACAAAAAACCAAGGAGAACTAAGATGGCGGCATAGGTAAGCACCTGTACTTGCTGCCTCTCACAACCACATCAATACCACAACTAAACGGCAAAACAACTACCACCCAGAACTGCGGGAAGCCTGGCTGAGTGGAAGTTCCACAAGTAGAGAGGTGAAGAAGGCGCATTGAGACTGGTAGGAGGTGCGAAGGCACGGAAAGTGCTGACACCTGGATGTGCTGCTCTTTTAATAAGGAGGGAGATACAAGCTCCTGCTTACTCTGAACTCCAGGTCTGGGTGAGACTTTGGGGGACCCAGGCACATACGGGGAGAAACTGGACTATCTGGCATCAGGAAAGGAACATGAAGGCAGCTTTCTCTCAGAGGTGCTCACAGCGATCATTGTTCCTACACTGGAGATGTGGAGAATCAGGGACTTCTCTGGTTCAGGGCTGACTGGCAGCCATAGCTGTTTGCTCTGCCCTGGTGATTCCCAAAGATCCCACCCCACCCAATTTACAACCCCACCCAAGCTGTCCCCATCGGCTTTTACATAAATGGCAAGTCCTTTCACCTAAAACCTATCAAACTACAGCTGGGTCAGAGAGCCACAGAGTTTCCAAAAGAAGGCCCAAGGCCTGCCAGCCTTGCTTCATAGCTGGGCCTCGTCTGGGCACTTCCAAACCCCACAAAAAGAGGAGGAATCTGCAGATGTCTCTGTAGCTCCTGCTGGGCGGCCCCAGACAGTGGCTGACCTTGCACCTCCTTGGAGATCCAAGAGCCAGTGTACCCAGTGGTCAAAGGGAGACCATGCCAGATTACAACTCCTCACATCCATAAAAGACACACTCACAGGGCAGATTCAGTGAGCACCAAAGCCCCACTGAAGCAAGTCCTGCCCCTAAGGGTGTCTCCTGTGCAACAGATCTTCCAGTGTAGACACAGATGGTCATCACAGCCAACTGGCCTGGAGGTCAATTCCTCCCAGTGATACCAACAGCAATCAGGGGTTAACTACAACAAGACTGTGCAAACAGCCCTCAAAGGGGTGCACCAAGAGCGTCCACCTCAGGTGACTGGGGAGGCTGAGCCACTGGGCCTTATAAGACACCAACCACACAAGGCCACTCTATCAACTCAAGGAGACTTAGCAGCTACCCAGTACATAGAAACAAACACAGGGAAGCAGCCAAAATGCAGAGACAAAGAAACAAGTCACAAATGAAATAAATGGATGAAAGCAAACTACTGGATATAGAATTCAAAACCACGGTTATAAGGTTACTCAAGAATCTTCTAGAAACCTCCAAGAAATATAGTGAGACCCTCAAGGATATGAAAAAGGACCAAGCAGAAATTAAACCTACACTGACTGAAATAAAGAATAATATATAGAGAGCCAACAGCAGACTAGAGGATCCCAAGAATCAAGTCAAAGATTTGAAATACGAAGAAGCAAAAAACACCCAACCAGAAAAGAAGAAAAGAAAAAAGAATTCCAAAATATGAAGATAGTGTAAGGAGCCTCTGGGACAACTTCAAGTGTACCAACATCTGAATTATGGGGGTGCCAGAAGAAGAGAGAGAGTAAGATATTGAAAACCTATTCGAAGAAATAGTGAGAGAAAACTTCCCCTACCTGGTGAAAGAAATAGACTTACAAGTCCAGGAAGTGCAGAGAACCCCAAACAAGAGGAATCCAAAGAGGACCACACCAAGACACATCATAATTAAAATGCCAAGGGCAAAAGACAAAGAGAGAATCTTAAAAGCAGCAAGAGAAAAGCAGTTAGTTACCCACAAGGGAGTACCCATACGACTGTCAGCTGACTTCTCAACAGAAACTATGCAGGCCAGAAGGGAGTGGCAAGAAATATTCAAGGTAATGAATAGCAAGAACCTACAACCAAGATTACTTTATTCGGCAAAGCTATCATTTAGAATTGAAGGTCAGACAAAGAGCTTCACAGATAAGAAAAAGCTAAAGGAGTTCATCACCACCAAACCAGTATTATATGAAATGCTGAAGGGTATTCTTTAAGAAGAGGAAGAAGAAGAAAAAGGTAAAGATAAAAATTATGAACAACAAAGTAACAATAAATACCTATCAACAAGTGAGTCTAAAAATCAAGTGAATAAAAAATTTGATGAACAGAATAAACTGGTGAGTATAATAGAATCAGGGGCATAGAAAGGGAGTGGACTGAAAGGGGGTGTGGGGGGGTTGTGAGAAGAGATTGGACAAAAATCTTACACCTATGGATGAGGACAGTGGGGATGGGGGGTAAGAACTGGGTGGAGGGGAGCTATGGGGGGGAAAAAAGAACAACTGTAATAATCTGAACAATAAAGATTTATTTAAAAAATTTTAAAAAGTTCAACAACAATAAATAAATAAATAAATAAATAAATAAATAAATAAAAACGGTTCTATGAAAAGTAACCTCACAGGGTGACTTGATCATAAATTCCTAACTGGGCAAGTCACAGTGGGTAGTCATGCCCTAAGCATACAATTTCTTTACTAAAAGGCTTATTTTTGCCGTAAGCATACCCTGTCCATTGGTTCTGTGCATCTAGATTAATGCACCTTGGAAATAAGCTGTAACCACTCTCAAAAGAGTATATACTCTTGTTAAGGATCCTAGAATCCAATCATCAAGTTGTTTCCTCCTACCTTCATGTAATCTTCCTTACTTCCCTCCTAAATTTCAAATACATGACAAGAAACTGCAGACTGTTATTCTCCAAAGCATTTATCTTAGTCTGTTGGAATCTTCCTCCCAAGTGTATACTATTTTTTGGCTCAAATAAATTTTATAAAAATTCTCTACAGGTTTGGATGTTTTTATGTTGACACCCATCCGAAGACAGAGCTATCACATGGCGCCGGGATGCATATTTGCCCTCATCAGAATAGGAGCAAAAAAGGAATGAGTCCTCTCATGTGGCAAGTGGCATTAGCATTGTATCATTTCAGCAGCAGGGACACCACTCCCCTTACTTCTATCCTTTTTAGTGGTCACAAGTGTGGCAAGACCAGATAACATTTTGTAGTGAACAAAGTTGGTAATGTTGTGTCCTAGGCAGTTATCACATGCAAGGCCATTCAACAGCTTATGAGCTGTCTTTCTTTGGTCAACTTGGTCTTCCCACATTGAGGCCTTGTCTTTGTTGGTTCAGGCAGTCAAGGCAAAATCCTATAGGCTGGGTATCTTAAACAACAGAAATGTATTTTCCTACCATTTGGGAGGATTGAAATCTGAGATCAAAGTGCCAGCGTGGTCAGGTTCTGGTGAGAGCTGTCTTCCTGGCTCATTGACTGTCTTGTCCCCTGTTGGGGTCCAGCCCCAGAGGTCCAGGGGTTCCCAAATGTGTGGACGGAGTCAGCGAAGAATGAAGGAGACAGAGACAGCATTCAGTTGATCAGCATAGCCAGGTTCTCTCTCTTTATTGTCCTGTTACATCTGTATTTATACCATTTGATCCTATAAGCATGCCTCTATAATCACATCATGGTATGTTTTGGGTAACCTTCTACAGTTCCTTGTTTCATTCCATAGTTTCTTATCTGACCTTTGCCAAAAATCCTGTCTCTATCTAGTTCTGTTGATTTTAATCTTGTCTAGGTTAACCTCTGTGTTCCATTATAAGGGCTATTCCAAGGTCACTGCTCTACTGATAAGCTACAAGGAAGTGACTGAAGGAGATTATTCTATCCAGTAAAGGTTATGTCCTCCCAGCCTCGCTGTTTGCCTTCCCTGGGACTGCCCTGTGTCGGTGGGTCTCCAGAGGTATAGGCTTTGGTGCTTTCCCTGGTGGGCAGACCCCTAGAGATGTGGGCCCAACAAGTCCCAAATTTATTGCCAAAAGTCTTAGTCCAAGTTCTTCATAAGTAGTACATGGTATTTCTGTAACACTAAGGGGTTCTAATGATTTATTCTCTTCTTTAGTCCTGTTAATCCCTAACTCCAGGGAAAAATCCTCACCTAGGGAAACAACCTTTCTCAGGGAGGTGGTCCTGGTTAAAACACATAGCGCTAAGAGGGGGAGCAAACATATGCCATATACGCCAGTTCCCTTGAAACATAAGCTGTGCAGATGCTTCTTCCCTGCAGCGACTGTGTCAAGCAGCAAGGGTGGACCGGCTTCTGGCAGTCCCCCCTTCTCTGTGCTCACATAACCTTGCCTTGGTGCCTGTATGGAGAAAGATCTCTCTCTCTCTCTCTCTCTCTCTCTCTCTCTCTCTCTCTCTCTCTCTCTTTCTCTCTCTCTCTCTCTCTCTCTCTCTCCCTCTTCTTATAAGGCCACCAATTCTATCAGATTAGGATCTCATCCCTATGACCTCATTAAACTTAATTACCTCTTAAAAGCCCTACCTTCAAATACACTTACATTGGGAGTTAGAGCTTTACCATATGAATTGCCATGGAGGGGAGAGGTGGGAGGCCCACAATTTAGTCCATAGTAGTCATCCTTCTCTAAAATAGAAGCCAGATGGACTCTTCCAGCCTCCTTTGCAGCTGGGGTGCAGGCATATGTCACAGGTTGAGCAGTCAGGTGCCTTCAACTCGGTAAAGTCCAGAAGGAGGCAGGAAAGGGGTCGAATCCACTCTATAGGAGATTGGTGCCACTTGGCAGGGAGATATGGGCTCTCAGAAGCAATCCCAGAGGGTGTCCAATTCAGGTTATCTGCTAGATGAGTCCAGGGCCCTGGCCCCTGCTCTATATTAACAGCCACCCCTCATCCTCACCCACACCTTCACCACTTGTAACTTGTGTTCCTGGTTGCACAGCTTCTACAGCTGACCCTGCAATTAAGAAAGCCAATGTTATAACTTATATGGGTGCTGAAAACTAAACCATGACCTTTCCTTCTGCTTTCTTTGCCAGCTCTTCTGGAGGATTTTTTTTTTCTTTCCTTGGTGCTATTTTGAATGGATATTTGGCAGTGTGATCTTGTACCAATTCTTGGCTTGTTTTTCTTGGGCTCATGCCTCATCTTTTCCCCACTTTATTTTGTGCCATAGGAGGTGGGGGGAGGAAGCTTATCCCTGGAAGTTGTGTGTCGCAGTCTCCCATGACACCTGGTTTCCAGCTGATTGCAACCAAGGAGAGGCACCAGAGGGAGATGGAGGGAAAAACCAGGGTATTTCTCCTCCTCTTTCCACCTTGGGTAGCTCTCCCGCAGGGTCATCTCCTGCTCCATGACTTCAGCTAAGCCGGGACAGGTCCCTGGAGCCAGCTTCTGCCAGGTGCCCCTGGCTCTGTGCTTTAGCCTATGAGCAGTGCCTTCCTGCTGCTGCTCACCTCTCAATGGCCTCACCACCCCCATTTGGCTTCTCCGCTTTCCCACCATCTATGCTACCACCTTACTGTACTACATGCCCTCTGTTTAAATGCTTAGAGTGGTTCTCATTTTCCTGTTGGATCCTGAATGATACAGTATGGAGACAACACTTCTGTTTCATGTCAAAGAACCACCACATGCCAGTGGGCTTGAGTGGGACCCTGTGCGATGCCTTCATCCTGTTGTGTAGAATTTCTCTTGCTGTTTCAGACAAGATCACTTCTCCAAAGTTAATGACCATGAGGTAAGTGTTATCAGGCCATCTCCACAATTCTTCTGGTCTTTTCAGATTACAAGAAACAGTGTTCAAAGAGACTTATGATGGAAAAAGTAACGATTAGAAGCAGCAGCTAAATTTTTGCCTCACTGACCATAAGATCCCATGAGGATAAAGCGAGATAAAGTAGAGATGGGTCAGGGAAGGCTGATACATAAATAAGGAATTTATAAAAATGTGCTTGGCTTTTAGAAAAACAATTATAAACACTTTTCTTTCTAGTTCAAAGCGGCAGGGGAATACATATGCAAAGTATTAATTATGGCATTATCTATTAAAATAAATCTTCATGTCCAACAGTAATAAAATTATGTTTCATCATGAGATATTTTATCTCATGGAATAGTTTACAACCAATAGCAAAATAATAATGAAGGTGATGTAGCAACTTGGGAAATATTTACAGAAGTGTTAAATAAATCAAACTAACAGGACCAGATAAGGTGATCACAGCCGTGTGAAAATCACAGATGCATATGGACAAACCAGAAATTGTGTGGGACGATGAATTGGTATGTTAAGGTAATACAATGATAGGTGGATTTTTTTTTTAAATTACCTTTTTAAAAGTAAAGATGTTTGCACAACAATAACATTTTCCCTTCTTTTTTCCTTCCCTTCCCTTTCCTATCCAGGGTCAAGTACTACTAAGTGATGACAGGAAGAGGACAGGCAGGGCTGAGAGGCAGCCAACTACCAGCACTTGGGGCACATTGAAGGGCATATGGGAGTAATAAAGAATATTAAAAAGAATAAAATGATAAATACTGAAGAACCAGGTAATATGAAATTTTAGTGATTCTTAGGACCTGTATAGAAGCAAGAACAAGTAGGACTTTAAATTTGGGCTGAATAATATGTGGTATTTATAATAAACTAGAGGTCTGGCATACAAAATTCGTGTGAGGGTATGGTCCCTAGGCCTGGCCTGCGATCAGGGCCATCTTCCTCAGATGCCCGCAGCAAGAACCCCCACACCACCACCCACCCCCGGTTCCCCATTCGCCATCGGGGGATCAGAGCCTGCTGGCCAGGGAAAGGGACCAAGAGGTGGTCAGTGCACCTCATAGTGACTGGTCCAGCGGTCGTTCTGCTGTTAGGGTCAATTTGCATATTACCCTTTTATTATATAGGATAGAGGCCTGGTTCACAGGTGGGAGCCTGCTGGCCTGCTCTGAAGGGGGCCCTGGATTGGGGTGGGGGTCCCTGCTGGAGGGGTGAGGCTGGCCTGTGCAAGGGGCTTCCAGGAATTTGCAGGCTGGCTACGCCCCCAATTGGGGTGGGTGGGGATCCCCACTGGGGTGGCAGGGCCTGCCTGGGCAAGGTGCCGTGGGCAGTTTGCAGGCTAGCCACACCCCTGATTGGGGTGGGTGTCCCCGCTAGGGCATGGGACCAGTCTGTGCTTGGGGCTAATGAGGGTTTGCAGGCCGGCCATGCCCCCATCGGCATGGAGGTCCCTGCTGGAGGGAGAGGCCAGCTTGGATGAGGGGCCGTGGGCAGTTTGCAGGCCTGCCACACCCCCGGCTTTGTCAGGAAGGATGTCCAGAATGACGTCTTGTCTATCCAGTCTAGTTAGCATATTACCCTTTTATTAGTATAGATTATTTCCAATACTTTACACATTGTACCACATACATTATCATGGATATGGAGTTACTTTCCTGACACTATTAACAGATAGAGAAACAAACTGAGAGAGGTGAAGTGGCCTGCTCACATTTACACCACTGGGAAAATCTTTGACTCCAATTCATTGGCTTCCACACCTGGTTGCTTCTAAACAACTAAGATGGTGGTTGATCAACACCAGTGTCCCCAATAACTGGAGATGGTTCTTCCTTTGTTCAGTCTTGATACCTCTTCCTGAGTCTTCTTGAGTGGCTTGGCAGACCACAGCCCTGGGTGACTGCTTCTCTCTCTAGATCAAAGTTTTCCCGAAGTGGAATCTTATCTATGATCAGAGGCTTCCTATCAGCTGCAGTCTGCTCATCCTCTCCATGTTGACTCCAATGAGATGACCGCTCAGGAGAGCATCAGCTGCTTTTAGGAACGGTGCACGTAAAAAAAAAAAAAGGCTGCCTGCCATTTTAGGACTTTCTCACAGGTCAGTTGAAGGATTAAATTTCAAAAATGTGTGTATGGGATTTAGCACTGTGCCTACCACATAAAAAGTTGGCTAGCTAGCTACTAGTAAGAGTCCCATTAGTAGTAAAATTGGAATAGCATCAATTAACTAAGAGGTTGGGATTAGAAATAGCCCCATGGAAAAATTTCCTTCAGAAATTCTGAGCAAGGAGAAAGGTTTCCTCTTTCATCTCCCATAAAGTTATTTAATTCTTGGTTCTAGGTAATTCATGTGCTTTATTTTTAGCCCAACTGCAAGGAGACTCAATTAGGCAATCTTATTTTAGTTTTTTCCTTCCCCATTCTTCATCCTCTTTACATCTTGCTTCCTATCTTAGGTATTGTAAATTGTTTGATATCAAATCTGTTTTGGAAGAAGGCAGAATACAAATGAGTTGATTACCAAATAAATCAAGTAGTTATTGTCCACAGCTCAACTGATTGAATAGGCATGTCACTTGTCCCCCTGTTATATTGTGAATCAATGAACATATTTTTACAGTGTGTTTAATCTATATACTTAGTAAGTGCCATTAATTTAGTTAGCGCTCAACAAAGAATTACCATCAGTAACATAGAGATTAACTTTAACAAGAAGGTATATGTTCCTATATTTCTCACTCATGCTATTTCCTGATAAAACAGGTTCATAGTTCATTGGTGAAAAATGTGTGTGTGTGTGTGTGTGTGTGTGTGTGTTTCTTCTATTGAGTATGCTCTAGCTATATTACAATAAGTACAGTTTATAATCTTATCATCATGCAATCATTCATTTATTCATTTAGCAGGTATCTATCCCTACTATAGGTCAGGTTCTATGTTATAATGGAACCTCTCATGAACTTTTCAAGTTCGCTATGGTCAAGCCTTCCTCCAAAGCCTGAGAGTGGTGAGTCCCGAGGCCATTCATTTGATACTTGATATCTATTCTCTGGCTTTGTAAATTGCTTTTTTATGAATGGTATTCTGTATTTCCTATAAGATTATACTCCTCTATAGAGCAAGGATCTTATCTTACTAATCTTTGAAGCCCTACTACCTACCTAGTACATTGTCCTATACATACTAGGTTCTCAACAAATGGTTTTATTAATACTGATATTATGCCATTCTGGTAATTCAAAATAAAATAAGTGGATATTATATGGGAAGTGAAATTTGATGCCTCTGGATTCATAAAATTCTATTATATTGACATATTGAAGTATATCCAAGGCCCAAGATTAGAGACTGATGGGACAGTCTAAACTAGATTAGTAAATCTGTAGGCAAGCATCTAAGCAGAGCTGGCTGAGTGAATCTAAAGGTTGGAACCTGCAGCCTAGACTATGTCCAAATAAATGAATGGACTCCCAACCCAACACTATATTTAAACTGACATAGCCTAGGAAAGTATGAGTGTAATAATAATGGGAGTTGGGGTTGTACCTTCTGAGAATGGACAGGCATGTCATGAGCAAAACCAATCCTAAACACTAAGATGAATAGAATTTATCCTGTATATTGGCCCCCCAAAAGAATGATTTTTCAAAGTAGGAGAGATGGAAAATGATTACTTGCCAAGCAAAGCCTTGTTTATCTCAAGGCATAACTGATGAACTAGTAAGAGCAGTGGTGTTTAGTTTGGAGGTGGATGTAATGAAAGATAAAAATAAATAAATACAAAAATATCTCTAGGGAATGAAAAGCCAGTATTTCTACATATTCAGTGTCATAGCTGAATGCTCCCATGGTTTCCAATGCTAAGGACCCACAGAGTACCTCTTAGAAGGAAGCCTTTTTTGTTTTGTGGACCACACCCAAGGTGAAGCATCTACACCCATTTAAGTACTAAGAACTTGACACAAATTCCTCTTACATCATCATAATTCTCAAACTTGAGCTATCATCACTTGGAACTTATTTTTGTTTTGTTTTGTTTGTTTATTTGTTAAGCATATTCTTGGGCCGCACCTCCAGAGATTTTGATTTATTAAATCTTTTTAAAAAGTTTCCAGGTGATTTTGGAAACTGGCCAGGTTTTGTGTCTACTGGTCCAGATCTCTCTCATTCTTCTGCACCACACTCTGCTGGGGATCTAGGGTTGGAAAAGCGGTGGTTCACCCTCAGTGATGAGTTATTGGGAAAACAAAACTTGCACAAATGAACAAGGAGAGAATAATAGTGATAAAGGAAAGTGTAAGGTAGATTTAAGATGTCCTTAGATTGGAAAAGGGGCAGGACATCCCCAGCAAGAAAGTAGCCTTAGCAAAGCCACAGAAACGAGACTAAGCAGGGAGCAGGGCCAGATGACTGGGGTCGAGGGGACACATATTGGTGTAGATGGAAATAAATCTGACTTTTGGGTATTTAACAAGTGACTATGTAATTCTTGTTAAAGAATGCTACTCATACACAGTAACCCAGTGGAAAGTGTGACTTGAATCAATAATTCTCACCAAGTTGGAGTTATAAGACACTGCAATTGCTGGTGTGATTTCACAGTGTCCCACTTTTTCCCTCCATATCTCTCCAAAGACCTCATTAGTATGGCATCCAGACCCTAAGCACTTCAAGTTTTCCCTTTGTGAGGCTTTAAAAATGCTTCTCAAGAATTTCCAACTCTAATATAAAATAACACTTGAGTTAGAAATCTAAAAATCACATTTCCATGTCAGCACATTTCCTAGCCATGTCCATGTAGGAATATGGGAAAGAGGAAGCCTGTCAGAGAATGTTACAGAGCCCATCTTAATCATAACAAGACCTACCACCTCATATTGTTAGTGCTAACTTGGGAAATTTATCTAATAATGTATGCTGAAGTTCTACTCTGAGCCAGGTGTCATAAGTCTTCCTTAAGGAGCTCACCTGTTCATTAGATTGAAAGACAAGTCCAAATTTGGATGTGCACCCAGCACAAAAAGATCATAAGATCCAAAAATGGTGAATGGCAAGTAGAAGAAAGTGATGAGACACTGAAAAAGGTTAAGAAGGGTCTGCTAAGTTAAAGAGTGAAAGTTTTCTATTCATACCTGTGATTGTAGCCATGAACACAAGTATAATACCAAGACTACACAGCATCAGAATTATGAGGTAGTAATTTTGTACTTGCCTGTGGCATCAGCAAGAATTGCCCTAATTGGCTCACTTCCATGTGGTTATGTTGTTTTTCTTTAAATATATATTTTTATTGATTTTCAGAGAGAGGAAGGGAGAGAGAGAGAGAAACATCAATACTGAGAGAGAATCACTGACCAGCTGCCTCCTGCACACTCACTAGAGGGATCGAGCCTGTAATCCGGGCATGTGCCCTGACCAGGAATCGAATCCTGGTTCATGGGTCAATGCTCAACCACTGAACCACACCGGCCAGGCAGTAGCTTTGGTTTTTAAGAGTGATACACAGAAAACAAGAAGGCAAGAAGAACAATTTAGGTAGATAATAGAAGTGAGCCTTAGAAAAAAGTGCAATGATTCTAATTCCTTCCAGGAGAAGAAAAGCCAGAAAGGGGACTTAATACAACATTTAACTAGAGGAGAGTTATTTTATTTTAAATATATTTTATTGATTTTTTACAGAGAGGAAGGGAGAGGGATAGAGAGTTAAAAACATCGATGAGAGAGAAACATTGATCAGTTGCCTCCTGCACAGCCCCCACTGGGGATGTGCTGCAACCAAGGTACATGCCCTTGACCAGAATCAAACCTGGGACCCTTCAGTCCACAGGCTGATGCTCCATCCACTAAGCCAAATTGGCCAGGGCGAGGAAAGTTATTTTATGGGGAAAAAAAGCACTTTTCTGTCTTAAAGTGCTTCAGTGACAGGAAATGGCTTTAATTTCAACAAGAGAGGTTAATTTATGTATAAGGAAAACTTTCTGACTAGAAGCATTGTTACAGAGAAGATAACTGAGGAAATGGTGGACTCTCCTTTCTTAGAGACCTTAAAGATGAGGAGAAACGACTTTTGACTGAAATGGTAGAATTATGGCAGGGGAAGAAGAGGTGGGTACACTGCACCCTTAAAAGTCCCCCAATTCAGACTCTGCCCATCCTATAGAACAAAGAAGGTGATTTTTACAATAACAACAACCACAATCAGAGCTGTCCTTTACCTAGTGCTTACCAAGAGCACAACAACCCCATAAGGCAAGTTATTATGTGCATATTACAGATAAGGACACTGAGGCACAAAGATATTTAGTTACTTGTTCAGAGTCACACATCTACAAGGAGCAGACCAGGTGTATGGACCAGTGGTGGGTTTATGACTGTCTCATGCTTACCCACCTTGAGGACCTGTATCTCCCTGTGGCTCCACCTCTGACTTACATCTTCTAGGAGGCAAAATAAGAAGGGCCATATTTAAATTTACATTCTTCATAAAATATTGTGGTTGAGGGGTGGAACTCTTTTAAGTCCTGGTCTTTTCTTATAAGCTTTCTTTTCTGTCTAAACAGTGAATAGGCAGCAGTGGTGTTACCCAAGACACTTAGCTCACCTCCTCACCCCAGCTCAGGACCCACTTCCAGTTAAGAATCAAGGCACAGACCCTTTATTAATTTACCTCCACAGGCCTTATTCCAAAAATAATTTAAGGCAGCTCAAACATAAAACAATTCCTAGTTTCAAGCAAACCAATACACCTGCTTCTCCAGTCTACCAAAGAGCTTCCATACGTATGTACCTGTCCTTAAGCGGATGCAGTGAAACACTCCACTCTCATACAGTCTCAGGTATAATCAGGTCAGTTAAGCAAAAGAACAAAATGCTTACTTGGTGTGAGAGATGGTCTTAATCCACCCAAGGAAGGCTGTTCTCAGGTTGGGAATGGGATGGGAAAGAAGAAAAAAAATATTTTTAAAAACCTGTTCCCCAACTATTAAGACCAGTTTTTCTCAACCAGAGATAAACAGAAAAACTGATCCTGGGTTTCATGGCTTTCTGGATAGTTCCAGAAAAGACCTTGGGAAATAAATGTTCAGATTTTCATCACAGCTTCTCTTAACTTAGGTGGAATAATTTGGGTCCAGTGTGCGTGTGGTTGTCTATAATTCAGAAGAAAACAATTTATCATTTTGGAACATTCAGTGTTTGGGGTTCTCATCTCTATACCCCTCATCCTGCCTGAAGTGCCATTGCTTAGGTTTGCTCCATGTGAGAATTCATCTTAAAGCTCTTACTTCAAGAAAATTAGTCAGAAAGACCAGTGCCCAGTCTTCCTTCCTCTGACCTCTGCCACTTTCTGTCTGCTCAGCAGGGAAGTATTAGTCTTGTCATTGGGGAGAGTCCCCTCAAGTTCAAGACCTGCCTAAAAGGTAGGCAAAACCACTTCTGGTCCCAAATGAAGCTTCTGGTGAGAGTCCAGCTGAGGAAGGCAGGGACCTGTGGCTCAGTGAACACATGGGCCCACCATCGTTCACACCAATAAAACCAGACCTTCACACCCTCTTGTCAATCACTTGAATGAGCCAGCAAAGAGCCTTCTCAGGTCTGTGCCCAGTGTCTCCACCCAGAGACAGTCTGGAATCCACTGAGTTTGGGTCACACGTCAGAAACAACGCACAGGTGGGCAGGTCTCCTCTCACTGCGAGAGGCACTGTGATTGTCTTGGTGGTCCATTCACCTCCCATTACCATCAAATAAGCCCTGGATTGAATTACTAATTATTTAACAAAACAGGGTGGGCAGCAGGGATGGGGGAGCGGCAAGAAAGCCTAGAAGAAAAGCAGACTATGCAGTAGAGTGATGCGACCCAATGTCACAATGTCGGGGATTCCTAACATTTTGAGGCGCGTAAACCCTTTGTGAATCACTGAAATCCCTGCAACCATTCTTCCGAGAACAATGTTACACAGCACAACATCTTGCATACAGCTTTAGGTGGGTTTCATGGGCACCCTGCAACCCAGCTATGGACATAGACAAGAGCCCCAGCAAAGACACTGTCCCCTCGAAGGCAGACAGAGGGCTGGGGCGGGCCCAGTCAGCCCTCTTTCCTCAAATGCTCTTGTAGTCCCAGAGGGAAATGGAATACTCTGGTTTTAGGGAAAGACGTAGCTTGGGTTCCAGTTCACAATTAACCAGCTTTGTGACTTTGGCCAAGATACTTAACCTCTCTGAGCCTCAGTGCTCTCATTCAGAAAATGGAGCTAATAGCAGTGTGTCTGTTTGTGGGATTGTTTAGACATTGACAATTGTTGACATGTGAAAGCACACACGAACTGCTTGGCATGGTACTTTAGCATGCTAAGTGCTCAGAATGTATCAACCAGGAGCAGGTCCTGTCAAAAGTCACACCATACCCACAGGGATCACTAAATGGTCAGGGCTTGAGAGCGAGAGACATAGGCATTGGCAGCCACAGAGGTGACTGGAGCCATTGTCCTCGCTCTCAGGGCAGGATCCCGTCCATCAACACCGCTGTGCGCCGGCTTGTGAGGCAGCATTCACAGAAAATGAGCGTGAGTTTTCTGGTGAGACAGATGGGGGTGTGTAGGGAAATGGCAAATCCAGGAGCAATTATACATTCCTGAGAAACACAAGCCACAACAAACTCAGCTCTATGACGAGAATAAACACTGATGTGGTAGAAATACCTGCGAACCTCTCTGAAGCCCCACGTTGCAATCTGCCAGAAGAGCAAATGAAGAGGGGAAATGTGCAATGAGATTCTTTTCAGAATTTTGGCAGCTGCACCGAGTGAGTCCCACACTGCCACAGCTCCAAAGGCACCATCGTGAACCTCAGGCACCAAGGAAATGTCAGTTCAAGTGATTAAGGCCTTTTCCACAGGCATAACCCATCAAGTTCCATTTTTAAACATTTCCTTGACAGCATCCATCAAATCAAGTCACGTTTCTCCCACTCTCTTTGTTTTTAAGACAGTCACATGTCAGGGTGTAAGGGAACAGGGAGGAAGGGAGGCAGAAGGCAAAGGGCCTCCCAGTTGGCAGTCTGTGTGAATTTTCACTTCCTAGGTGTAGGAGGTCCTTCTGATTTTGTACCTGTGGTTTTCTAGATGCACATTAGTAGCGATACCCTCCGACTATCAGTACCTATAAAACAATGACTAGCGTCACCTACCTTATAGTGAGTGAAATCAGTCCTTGCTGTCAGCGGGAAGGGAATCCGCTGAGCCCTGGCTGGTGCCAAAGTCTAGGCTTGGCAAGGTGCCTCCATCTGGTGGCATACACGCAGGTCACGCGAAGGGAAAGCAGGAAGCACATGGCTCAGAATCGATGGAGCCACAAACGTGCATTCAGTTCTGGAGTCTTCGCTCTATGTGTGCTCTATGCAAACTATTGTCCTACCTTGAAAACAACCCTGGGACAGATCTGCCCTGGGAGGGAGAAGAGGCATCTCACTGCCGCGGGAGCCTAACCACAGACCTTGTCCTCATGTTGACAATTAATTCACAGGATTGGCAGGCTGGGTCCCCAACTGGAGAAAATTTGACTCTGAATATTCCAGCTGTTGGCCTGTAGGGCCCTCCCACACTGCGAACTACACTCTGGGGATAAACCATTTACGAGCAGCTCTGCTAATCCGGAACAGATGCGGGGAGGGTTAATCTGGAGACCCTTCAGGGCAGCAGGTGAGAAATGAGCCAAGTCTATCCGCAGGCCCCACCTCACTCTGAACCGACCCACCAGCCAGAAGAGCCACAGATCTCCATGCCGCTTCAAACCCGGCCGCTGTAAAGAGGTGGAAGTGGGGACGGCTCAGCTGAGGTCCCTGGACACTTGAGAGAAAGGAGTAAACACTCAGGCCAGGAAGAGGTGGGGCTTCAGATTGTGGAGCTCAGGAAAGGCTGGTTTGCTTTGAAGTGAGGAATGCAGCTGGCATCTTCCCATCTTGGGGCAAAGTCTTACTTCTCTCCAATATGCTGGTCTATAATCCAGCAGGCACAGGTGCCGGGGCTGAAGCATTAGTCACCTCCGTGGGGTGACTGCTGTGTACGGGTTGATGGAAAACTCAGGAAGGGCCCGCCTGCAAAGCAAAGGACATCATACACACACGTACATAAACAGTCACATACCACACACATCACATGTACACATATCACAGGCGCACACACCACATGCGGGTCACACGTACATAAACATGCCACACCATACACGCACACACATGCAGTCCAATGCCTACTTTGGGAAGGCAAGGTTTTCTGAGTGGAGGTTCCTAGAGCAGGTCCTGCTCTACCTGTCCCCGCGGGCCCTGGTCAGGTGAACAGCAACTCCGATGCTCCAGAGAGGGCCTATTGCACAGGAGAACCATCAGGTTCCCAGTCTCCTGTCAGCCCCAGTAATGTGCTCTGACAAAGCCCTAAGGGGCAGCTGAAAGGAGAGCCCTGCAATGTGGAAGTAAGCAGAGGTGCGAAGTGGGGGAGGGGGCAGGCAATGAGCACAGCTCCTGGACACCTTGTCTGTCACCTGGTCTGATGAGAAACAGACATTTTAAAGAACAAATACCCTAGGAGATTGAAGGAATGTATTGATAATATAAGTTAATATTTATTTTTAAAAGTAGCTTTTATTATTTATTGAAACTTGTCATGAGCTAAGCACTTTCTTGGGTGCATGGCATAGTTTACCACTAGTCCTCATGACTGCTTGGTGAGTGGGTACTGCCACCTTCATTTTGCAGATGGAGAAATGAAGGCACAGAGAGCCTAAGATAGGGCACAACAGCAAAAGCAGGACTTGAACAGGTCTGCCAACTCCAGGGCCCAAGTTCTTTACCTCTGAACTACGTTTCTACTGTGTTGGGAAATTTTGATTGCCCTTGAGAAAAAGACATATGACACAAATGTACCAGGGGCGTGTAGGAAGTGAGATCAAGCAGATAAATCTAGTATAAAATTTGCTTCTAATTAAATCTGATACAAAATTTTAAAATGTCATCATATTCTGTTGCCAAAGAAAAAGTGTTCCCAAATGCTAGCCACAACCACTGACTTCTCAAAGAGTGACAATGTCCAGAGGCCTTTGTAGACGTTTGAACAGTAGAAACCTGACTACAGCCTGAATTAGCCCGAGCTCCTTCCTGCTGCTTCTGGCGGGAGCAGGGAGCTCCGCCTCCCTGGTGGAGGCCACTTGTCTGAAAAGTATCTATTTGTTGGAGGAGCAACTGAATAATTTTTAAGTCAGTTTGAAACCAGTGGGTGTTAGAAAGCTGCCCACAAAACTGGCCCTGAACTGATACTCTGAGTATCAATGTGGTTGTGACAGGATTCCAGGACAGAGGGATAGGGAAACTGAGACAGGAAAGAGAAAACAAAGCCAAATAGTGCCACCAGTTTGTAGTCAGCTTGTAACTAACAAGCCATTATCTTCTCAGCCAAGGACACAGAGCAAATGGTTAAACACCTCCCTAAGGAGAGAATGCAGAAAGGGAAGGGGGAAAGGGAAAGGACAAAAACGTGGTTTTACTCCCTAAGCAGAGAAGCCAGCAGCCTCAAAGCTTGGCAAGATAGTTGCCAGATGCTTCTCATGAATTCTGGAAAGGCCACAACAAAGCAAACAAACAAACAAACAAACAAAACAAAAAGGGAACCTTGAGAATGAATCTGTACCAAAATATTCACCAGAGAAATTTTAAACCTATAGACAGGAGGGTATATAACACCTCGGACCCCCACCCAAGATGCTCTTCAGATCAGCTGAGAGCCCATCTGTGCTACATAAGCCAGATGTATAGGTTTGCTTGTTTTGTTCTTTAATAAAGGTGCACGCTTTAATTGCTTTAATAAATTGGCTTCCACAACACAGTCAAGGTCTCTCACATAAAGTCATTTATAAGAGAAGACAAGGATCGAGGTTGGGGACAGCCCTCTCCCACTGGCTCAGGCAACACCTCTCTGGTGTCAGTGAGAGGTGCCTGTCACAGTTGCCCAACAATATTGATATCAACAACGCTTCCAAAGCAATCATGGGCATCAGCTCTGGTCACTTGGGTGGCTCCACCCCCATCCGGAGGCTGGTGATCTAGTGGGGACTACCCTCTGGCTTACTGCAATCAGCTGTTAGACTGCAGTGATGGCAAACCTATCACACACGTGCCAGAGGTGACACGTGAACTCATCTTTTTGGTTGATTTTTCTTTGTTAAATGGCATTTAAATATATAAAATAAATATCAGAAATATAAGTCTTTGTTTTACTATGGTTGCAAAGATCAAAAAATTTCTATATGTGACACGGCACCACAGTTAAGCTAGGGTTTTTCAAAATGCTGACACACCGAGCTCAAAAGGTTCGCCATCACTGTGTTAGAGGCAGACTCAGGTTAATGCATGTGCATGTTTTCTAGACACTGCCTCCTACAGGTCCTCAGGTCATGCTAAGCTGTAGGAAGTAACAAGCTCAAGTTGGTAAACTATAGCATGACAAGGCAAAACACTAACTTTTAAAAAAATTAAGTCAGGGTGGAAGAGGGCATAGAATGGACAAATGGCATTGGGAAAAAATTTTAAAATATATAAAATTAAGTCAATAAATTAAGGATCTCCAAAGAGGGACAGCTGGGTCCTTATAATCCTGATGCCTGTCTCCCTGGAAACCATCTCTCTTTTAGGGCTATTTTAGGCCAGCCTACAAGGACCTGCTCTTCTCTAAAGCTTTAATGAGAGGGTACTGCCACCCAAATGTGGACATAAACTCCTTCCATTTATTACCTGCAATGCAGTTGTGATAGCACTGGAATATTAAACTAAAGGTTTAGGGATAACAAAGGAGAAATAAACAAAGAAACTAACATTCAGCCAAACCGTCTAGCATCAAACTACTGTCATCTCATCCTTCTTTGTCCTGCTCCCTGCCTGCCTTCGAGAGGCGAAGCCCATCTTCATTGCCTGGAAGCATTATCAGTCATGTTTACACACCTCAAAATCCAAACTCGTGGGTAGAAGATCTGGAGACAGAAGTTCCCTCCTTCATGCCCAACGCCTCCTTGCTCTTGCTCAGAAGGTCTTTAATTTGTCTCTTTACTCATCAGGTCATTATTGAGCACTTCCTGTGTGCTGGGCATTTGGATGGTTCTGATGATGCAATAGTGGATAAACTGCCACCATGGAGCTCCATTGGGTGGTTTCTGGGGTTCCTTCACAAGCCCCTGGAGGTTCATGTGCTGTCATAAATAATTTTTATGTTTCAGGACAATAAGTGACAGCTGTGTCCTCTGTTTTTATTGCTTGGACTCTTTGATCCTTTCATCTCTCAGTGTGATTGTCAGTTCAGTCTTTGTGTAAAGGGTTAAACTCTGAGTTTCATCTTCAGAAAGGATACAATGGCCACTTCTGTTTTGATACAAATGGGGGTGATGGGCTACTGATGGTCTGGGGTTTTGGGTTCTAGGTATCAACAGCACAGATAGTGCTAAGACTCTGAGAGGACTTTATTTTTTAAATATGTTTTTTGAGCCCTCATTTCAATGCATTAAGCATCATAATCATACCTACACCACAAACGTGACCTCAGGATATCTTGAAGCTCCAAAGAAATCCCTTTGACCCTAGAAAGTTGTTGTTCGTTGTACTGTGCCTGTGATATTGACAGGACATCTGTACTAAAACACTGCACAGTCTTGGAAGACTAGTCAGACCCAAGACCAAGGAAGCACTGAAACCTAATTCAAATCTGAGAGCAGGGACTAGGCTTATGTGGGGAAAGGTGTGAGATAAGAGTTCGAGGCCAAGAAGAGCTGAGCCACGTCTGGTGAATGCTTCATATAGAGCCATATAGTCGAGGGCAAGCTGGAGGTCTGTGGAACAAGGAGTCAAGTCGAGGAATTCCAAGCCTCTGTGTCAGCGGAATACAAAGATCTAGAACGATGTAGGATGTTGAGCCAAAGCGGTTACAACCTCGAACTTGCAGGAGTAAGTATGACACTCAAAGGCTAGCTCTGATCTCTCAAAGCTGGAGTGGTGAGACCCAGTTCAGCAGGTGGCTGGAGAGGAGCACAGCACACAGGGGATGGCTAGGTCAAGTCAGAGCTTCTTATGTTCAAGCCATCTTCACACTCCCCACTTTCCTAGAGATCCTCCTAGGCCAGCGGTTCTCAACCTGTGGGTCGCGATCCCTTTGGGGGTCGAACAACCCTTTCACAGGGGTCGCCTAAGACCATCGGAAAACACATATATAATTACATATTGTTTTTGTGATTAATCACTATGCTTTAATTATGTTCAATTTGTCACAATGAAATTGGGGGTCACCACAACATGAGGAACTGTATTAAAGGGTCGCGGCATTAGGAAGGTTGAGAACCACTGTCCTAAACCCTGGCCCTGCACTTGGTTCCCTCCCCCACCTCAGCTCTCCAGCACCATGAGATTTTCAGAGGCCCCGATTACTTCCACAGAAGGTAATGCCCATTACTTTCACAGAAAAAAAATAACAACATGATCACGGATACCATTGCATTCCATCTTTCAAAAAGTTTCTCAAGATAATTCATATAAATTTACAGCAAGTTAAAGCCTATATATTTTGTGTGTATTCTAGAGTGCTGTATTTCATTATTTGACTGCCAGGAGGGTAATTCCCCATTTGGTTACTAATTACTATTTTTATTACATTCAAGAGACTTTGCTCTTTTTTGGTGAAGTTTTTGCCCTGTAATTAGATGTAATGAAAAAATTAGAAGTTTTAAAGTGATCTTGGGATTTATTTTTAACAATCACACTGAGAGATGAAAGGATCAGAGTCAAAGCAATAAAAACAAAGGACACAGCTGTCACGTATTGTCCTAGCACAATGGTTTTCAAGTTTGGCCCATGAATGTATTGGAGTCATGAGATCTTTCTGTGTAATCAATGGAGCCAATGCTATTGTCCTAATGATACTAACAAATTATTTACCTTTTATTTTCTCGACACTTGCACAGAAGCAGTGGTTGGTAAAACTGCTGATGGCTTAGGGCAACCAAGGCAATGGCACTAAACTCTACTAGTAGTCATTCTATTTGTCATCACTACAAACTCAGAGAGAAAAAAAAATGTCTCAATTAAGGACACCCTAGATGAAGCAATAAATATTAGTTTTATTATCTCTCCAACATGCAGTATGAGGACAGATCCATTCAAAGTGCATGGAAGATCAATGAACTTGAGTGTAACAGAGCATGACTAGTGCATGGATATGGTTTTTGATTCTACATTGCAACTGGCTTTTAAAAAAAACTACCATTTGTTGAGTTTCACTATAGTAACAAAAAGAATATCCACAATTATCTGAAAAGGTTGGTAAAATGCTCCTCTCTTTTCAAGCTACTGTAGCAAACATGAGAATCTAGATGTCTTCTATTAAACCAGAAATTAAAGAGGTTTGCAAAAATGTAAATCAATGCCATTTTTCTTCTGTTTTTTTGTGTATGTTTTTTTTGGGGGGAGGGGGTAGGGGTCAGAATGTGCACACAAACACATCCCTGCATTCTTACCAGGCCAAAAAAAAAAAATCTTTCCTGACTCATTAAAAAGCAGAAGCTTTTGACTTGTTTATAACAAGAAGAATCCATCCTATACAATAAAAGAGAAAAATGCAAATTGACCATAACCCCGACACCCTTCCCATTGGCTAATCAGCAGGATATGCAAATTAACTGCCAACCAAGATGGCGGCCAGCAGCCAGGCAGCTGAAGTGAACAGGAGGCTTGCTTGCTCCAGTGATGGAGGAAGCCAAGGTTCCCCGCCTGCCACTGCCAGCCTCTGAGCTTGCACTCTAAGAAACAATGTTGCAATTATAGATGCTAAACAAGCTCCAGAAACCTGCTTTCAGCCAGCCGGGCTTCAGCCAGCAGGACTGCAACAGTGTTTCAATTATAGAACCCAAACAAACCCAGATCCCTGGTTTCAGCAGCCGGTTTCAGAGCTGGAGCCGAGCCTCAGAGCTAAAGCCAGCTCTCAGCTCCAGTGACAACCATAGAAGATAAATAAATGCCAGAATTTTTTTAAAAAAGAAAAAAAGGAGAGGTTGGGAGCTTCAGTTGCCTGCCAGCCTGAAAACGGCCTTCAGCCCCTCACCCAGACTGGCCAGGCACCCCAGTGGGGACCCCCACCCTGAAGGGGGTGTGACCAGCTGCAAACAGCCATCATCTCCTCATCCAGGCTGGCCAGGCACCCCAGTGGGGACGCCCACCCTGAAGCAACAAGATGGCGGCTTATTTGCATACTGAAGGCGGGAGGCAGCAGGCAAGGCTGTCCACAGTCTGGGACCCGGATCTGTGACCCTGCCAGGCAGGGGGCAGCGCTTGAGGCTGTCCGAGGTCCTGGGACCTGGATCCATGACCCTTCCCGGCGGGGTGGCAGCTCGCACAGGGGCGGATCGGCCGGGGTTGGGCAGGGCAGGACGCCTGGCTTCCTCCCAGCCCCAGTCACTCTGGGCAGGTGAGCAGCGCAGAGAACCTCTGGACAGGGGAGGCAGGCTGGCAGAGGGCAGCCTGTACTCCCCACATGGCGGTGGTGACAGCTGTGAGCGCGCCAAGCGGAGCCTGCAGGCTGAGCTGAAGTAGTGCCTGCAGGCCATCAGTGCCCAGGAGTGGCTGCGCAAGATCCGCCTCCTAGCCCAGAAGGTGCAGGATCGCAGGGACAGCCACCATGGTGGGCCAGACTGATGTCCTCCTGGCCGCACCACAGGGGTTTGCAGATCTGCAAAGCCAAAGGCCTCTGGTGTGCACATCCCCCCCTGGTGTGTGAACATGCCCCAGCACACTGTCACCCTCCCACGCCTGCAACAGTTGCAAACCAAGGCGTGCACAAGTTCCCCCCACCTCTCCATCGCACTTCCATCAACCCAGCATGCCTAACACCCCCACAGGATGTGCACACATCCCCTCTGATGCGCTCACATCCTTTGGAGAGTGTCTGGGTGTTCTGGGTGCTGAGGGTGGGCGCCTGTGAGATGACAGTGAAAGGGCGGAGTGATGATGCCCTGTTCCCACGGAGGGCAATGCAGCTACGAGATCACCTCTGGGGGGTTAATGCAGGTGCTGAGGCAGGAGCAGGTGCAGACAGACACACCTGGTGGGCACGGGCAGCCCTCACTGAGGTGCCTTCGGTCAGTGTTCAAGATCAAGAATGCAGAGGTGGAGAGGAATTCTGTCCTCTCAGTGAAACAGTGGGATAGTCAGGGCGACTGTAGAGGAGGAATGTGCACTTTGGGTGCCAGCACCCATGAGCGAAGGCTGCCCTGACTGAGCCTCGCTTGCTTGGGGCCTAGTGCACTCCTGCCGGGCAGTGGGTGACAGGACGTGCTTTTCCGAATTAATGAGAGAAAACGTTGATTCTCCTGCTGCCCATGAAAGTGGAAAGTGAAGTGGGGAGACATGTGGGGAGTGAGCAAGGTTCCCTGTCTGGGGGTTCCAAATCTGCTGTTGGTTTCTTTCACTGCTGACTAGAGATATACAGGGTGTCCCCCCAAAATGTATACACACTTTGAATACCTACTAATTCCAATGGTTTTAAGCATAAGAAAGAAACAACCATGGAGTTGTTATCTGTTAAAAGTGTGGGCACAAACAGGTAGTTGGACATTCCCTGAGGGGTCTCAGATTGGAGAGGGTGAAGGCCAGACTGAGGGGCCCCTTTCCCCCCCCTACCCCAGTGCATGAATTTTGTGCACCGGGCTACTAGTCTACAATAATGAAAGCCAAAATGACACCCATACCTGCTGCCCCAAACTCCCCCACCCCCTCCAGCAGCTACCAGCTACCAGCAGTCTGTCTGGACAGCCTGGAGCTCATGTCAGAGAGCATGAGTTTGATACTCAAAGGATGGATGTTGCCAGCTTCTTGACAATATCAAGATTGCTCTGAATTAACTGTTCCGCCATCTCTGTTCTTAGAGTCACATGTTCTCATTTTTACATAGTGCCAAGGACAACTTATGTGTTACTCTTTAGTTTCCAAGAGAAAAGTTCTACTAACATCCTCTATGTGTGGAAATATTCCCTAAGTAAGAAATAACTTCTAGATCATTGTAAGGAGTCAAGAAAGATACGTGACTTTCTTCCAAGATTTACTCCCTGAGACTTTAACTGTGCCTGTGGAGTCTGGGTTCAAGTGCATACTTAAGTAGGTTTCAAACCAGGTCCTAAGAGAGCCATGGGTGTTAGCAAACCATAGGTATCTTGAGGCTGCCCGTTCTGCCTCACACTCACCTTAACCCACACAGAGCTCTGGATCAGTGGTTCTCCAAGTATGTTCTCTAGACCAGCAGCATCAGCTTCATCAAGGAACTTCTTACAAATGCAAATTATCAGGCCGCAGACCAGACCAGAGAAACTCTGAGGGTGGACCCCAGCAGTCTGTGTTGTTACAAGCCCCCAGATAATGCATGCACATGAAATTGGAGGACCACTGCTCTAGATAACAGGTGAAGGAGGTTAGGTTTGTCTCGAACACCTACCACCCCATCATTTCGGAGTAATTTACCCCTATCCCAATTGGGTTTCTCAACACCCTGCCATCTCTCTTCACATTGTGACAGGATCTCATTCTCATCTTCCGCCAATGCTTCCCAAAATTGAAGTATGTGCAAATAAGACTTAAGGTATCAAGTTTCATTTTTTTTAAAAATCCCTATGTGGAACTAAAAAGGCTGTCCAGAGGCTGACTGCCTTAATAGTGTCCTTTGTCTGTAATGCTTATCAGTAAGTTCTAGTTTTCCTATGGTTTTATCTAATTTTGGAAGTATTACTCTTTAATTTCTCTTTAGCTTATGCGTAACTAATAGCAACATTTGTGACTAGGCAAGTAAGCCTTGCACCTTTGTCCTAAATTCTTATGCCAATGTTAGAGCAAGATTTCCTGGAAAGACCCTATTGTATTCCTTTCTTCTAACACTGAGGAAAAGGAGGAGGACATTAATGGCCAGTATATTGGACTCTCTTGGCCAGGACCACATTGTCAACACCTGCTGAGTGCTTTTGAGGCTAATTCAACATTCAAACTAGAACTGCTAAGCCTGGCCAGTTGCATGAAAAATATGCCCCGCCAGTCCAATGTATTACCTTTATTGGGAGAATAATTTACATTTTGGATTCTCCTGTCATGGATTCAGAAGTCTAATTCCCATGGAAAGCACAGCATTGATTTGAAGAGCCAAATGGATTGAGACTTAAGAATCCCTGGCACTAGTTCCCCATCCCATCCTGCAGCACCCGAGAGAAGAGAAAGGCAGTACTGTGAGTGCCTCCAAGCCACCTTCAGAGATGGGCAATTCTAAATCTTCCCATGTTGGTGAATGATATTGGAATAGTTCCCCAAGAGTATCGAGCAAGATTCAACTTTGGAGACTGGCATATACAAATATTTCCTCTAAAATGTGCCTTTGATTGGCACTTCTGTCTTGTCTTTTTCTACTCAGTATGTAACAAAATAATTTTACCAACAAAGAAACCACTTTTGAATGCCAACTAAATGCATACACAACCCCTCACCACCTTCTTCGAGGATGCATGTCTGCCTGTTCCCAATATTGCTGCCAAAAATAACCCCAAACATTGGTATACATTGGTATACATCAATGTTGAGGGTGGGAGTTCTTGGTCTGGCAAGGTCAAGATATGTGAAAAATCTTGAAAGAAACTTAAAATTTAAAATGTTTTTATTAAATATATTGGGGTGAAATTGGTTAATAGAATCATATAGGTTCCAGGTGTGGATTTCTATGTTATAGGATCTGTATAATACACTGTGTGCCCACCACTTAAAGTCAGATCATCTTCCATCACTATATAGTAGGCCCCCTTCACCTCCCACTGCCCCACCTTCTCCAACTTTAAAATATTAAGCAAATATAGCTTTCTCTCTTTTGTCAACTCAGGGGAAAAAAGATAGGCTGAAGATTATTTGGCACAGGGATATCTGTATTCTTAGCCTATATTCCCTTACTAACTTCTGTGGCACACACAGATCACTTAATATTGGGGAGAGAAAATCACAAAAGGTCACACCTATTATCCTTTTGGTAGGACCACCCTGTGTCAGATGCAACATCATCATGTTCTTAAAGATCTCCAGGGGAAGAGTTCATTCTTTCATCTCTTTTCTCTAATGACATACAATAGGACACTGGAGAAAATTTTGTAGATTCTCCTCTCCTTTGTGGTGACACTTATCCCATATGAGATGCTAATGAAGTAATAGAAAGTAAATAATAGAAACTGGCTCTGGCTCTTGGAAGCAATATATGAGTAAGGGGATATGATTTGGGGCTCTCTGAATTGATGGAAAGCTGAAAGAACAGGGTTGAGAGAGCAAGAAGCATGAAAGACCTGGAGAGAAGGGTCATAATGAATAAAACAAGCAACAATCTGTTGTAGGTACAATGTAACCAAGACATCACTTTGACAATGGCTGGGATATTGTTATGCATCTGATCTCTGAAATTCCACTCCTTCCTTATGTCACATACACAGAATTGAAAGTCCCCAAGAGCAAGCACCATATTGGTGAAGCTTAGATCACTGTGACCCAACCTGGCTTGGAGGAAATATTTTGCCCCCTTGGCCTCCATAGTGGGAACAGACAGACAGAGGGAGGCAGAAACTAGGATGGCTTTCTGGCCAATAAAATGCTTAAGAGGATTAATTCCCAATAAAGAAACTGGGTCACCATTGGGAAGGAAAATAGATATATAATAGCCCATAACAATAAGATATTAGTCTTTCTCCAAAAGGGATTTAGGTATTGAATATTATGGTTAAAATCAAATACTGACACCTGGCTAGTGTGGCTCAGTTGGTTGAGCATCATAGGATGTTCCAAAAGGTCGCTGGTTGATTCCCAGTCAGGGCACATGCCCGTTTCAAACTGGATCCCCTGTAGGAGGTATGCAGGAGGTAGGTGATTGATGTTTCACTAACATCGATGTTTCTCTCTCTCTCCCTTTCTCTCTAAAATCAATAAAAAACATGTATTTTTTTAAAAAATCTTGCCACAGTGTACAACATTTTCTCATCACACACTTTCCTTACATTTTTCAAGGCTGCTGGCCCAGCAATGAACTGCTTGATGGTCTTTATCTGCATTGCAACAATGATAGATGTTTTGTATTTTGATGTATGTTTCACTATTGCATCTCTGAGCTTGGGTTCTTACAAGGTACACTGATTTTAAAAAACATTATCAACCTACATCTTTTTTAAAACTATATTTTTATATTTTTAGTGATTTCAGAGAGGAATGGAGAGGGAGAGAGAGATAGAAACATCAATGGTAAGAGAGAATCATTGATCGGTTGTCTCCTACACGACTCCTTCTGGGGATGGAGCACACAAACCTGGCTTGTGCCCTGACTGGGAATTGAACCGTGACCTCCTGGTTCATAGGCTGATGCTCAATCACTGAGCAACACCATCTGGGCTCTCAACCTAGATCTTGATGTAGATGCTTACTGTATCTCAAAACAGAGAGGTAACAAATGTTCTGTGGCCACAGCTAAATCAATCCACCAGAAAAAAAACCTGATATATCCCCACTGAGTCCTACCAATTCAGAAGCCATGTCATGTCAAAAAGATGTCAGTGGACCACAGTACTTCTCAATGACCAAATGGCACACACATATTTCATGACCAAGGTGCACCTCTCTCTAAGGTGCACCATCTCTAAGAAAGAGGAAACACTACCAAATGTAAGAATATTTTCTTATTATGAAGAATTTATATCTTATGTGCATTAAAAGAGTTATTTTATTCCAGCTGGCATGGCTCAGTGGTTGAGCATCAACCTAAGAACCAGGAGGTCACAGTTCAATTCCCTGATAGGGCACATGCCTGGGATGCAAGATCTATCCCCACTGTGGGATGTTCAGGAGGCAGCTGATCAATGATTTTCTCTTATCATTGATGTTTCTATCTCTTTCTCCCTCTCCCTTCCTCTCTGAAATCAATAAAAATATATTTTTCAAAAAAGTTATGTTAGTATTTAGACATAGGTTTTAAAGTCTGAATGCCTATATAAAAAGGAAAGCACAAGAAAAGTAAATTAGACATATCTTCACATTCATTGTCTAACTCTCCCAAATTGCTCCTTTACTCAGAGTCGTTGAAAGCTCTGTCATTTTATATGAATTGTCCTCTGGGCCAAGCACTTCTTCAAAGAATTAATCAAAAAGCTAAAACCAATGGTGCTGATCTCCTAAGCTGGCTCTACAATTATTTAGAGTCTGCCTTCTGTTGACTTCCTCTTAAGAATTGCCATCTGATTCACCATCTTCCCCTCCCTTCCACCCCACTAAAGAATTTGGTCTCTAGGTGTTACAAGATGATTGTCTCTGGGACTTTTCCAGAAAGTTGCCACCCCTGGTGCAGACTTTGATGCCAGGATTTTTAAAGCTTAGGTAATGACAATGAAGTAACAATTGACACCTGGATTACAGTGATTATAAACACTAATTTTAAGATGCATATAGGTTTCAGAAATGTTTAAATATATATTTAAAAATATATCTTATAAATTTAGAATCAAGTGTGAAGTATAAAGGTGCTCTTTAAATTTGGAAATGCTATAAAATGAGAGTTATTAATGTTGCCTTGTAACAGTTACTATCTGTCGAGTGTTACTCCTTCCATGACCCGCGTGGAGTAGGGTTCGGTATCTGAAAGAGGAGCCGCACAACAAATGAGAGAAAAAGACACGAGATAATTTTGCAATATTGGGGGACCAGGCGGCAAGTCCCAAAGGACTTCCCCCGTGCTCAGGCCTCACCAAGCTTTTATTGATCTGGGATGCACCCATAGCATAGCCCTTAGGCAGGTGACCCCCTAGTAACAAGCAGACTAGCCCATCAGCAAGGATTTACATAATAATAAATGGGGGAGTAGTTTCAGCTACCACTGTCTGGACAAACAGAGGTGGCGCCTAGTTCCAAGCTTTGCTAGGGCTTCAAAGGCACCCAGCCTTCGGGGGGTTTCAGGGAGTTCTCTGTCTATGCTTATCAGATAGTGAAGGCAATAAACAGTTTCCCACAACTATCATTTAAAAGATGGGCAGCAGGAGGGCATATTTTTTATGGTACCATTTTGATGAGTTTACGTTGACGTTCTACTTATTTTATAGTTCTAATCATACCATTGAATGTTGAGCTTTGTACATTACCAAGAAATGTAGGCAACAGACATATTCTTCACCCCACCCTTCCCTGAGCTGGAGCTTCATTCTAAAGAAAGGTGGGGCGGAGTCAATGATGGGGAAAAGGGTGCCTTGTGAACACCCAACAACATGAGCAGGTGGGCTTTGGGGGTCAGTGGGTACTGAACCTGGGAGAGGACGAGGGCCTGGGATCTAAAAGGGAGAGTTCAGGATTAAGAAGAGTGTGACAATCAAAGATCAAACTGGGCTAGAGCATAGATGGTTGAACCAAGACCTAGAGTAGTGCCTTAGCTGGTTTGGCTCAGTGGATAGTGTTGACCTGCAGACTGAAGGGTCCCAGGTTCAATTCTGGTCAAGGGCATATACCCAGGTTGCAGGCTCGATCCCCAGTGGGGAGCATGCAGCCAATCAATGATTCTCTCTCATCATTGATGTTTCTATCTCTCCCTCTTCCTTCCTCCCTGAAATATATATATATATATATATATATATATATATATATATATATCTCCTATCTAATAAAAGAGAAACATGGTAATTAGCTATAACTTTGCTACCCTTCCCATTGGCTAATCAGGGCAATATGCAAATTAACTGCCAACCAAGATGGTGGCCGGCAGCCAGGCAGCTGACTCGAACAGGAGGCTTGCTTGCTCCAGTGACAGAGGAAGCCAAGGTTCCCCGCCTGCCGCTGCCGGCCTCTGAGCTTCTCTCTAAGAAACATGTTACAAATATAGAAGCCAAACAAAACCCCAGAAACCTGCTTTCAGTCAGCCGGGATCTCAGAGCTGGAGTTGCAACAAAGTTTCAAATACAGAAGGTAAACAAAGCCAGAAACCTGCTTTCAGCAGCCGAGGTCTCACAGCTAAAGCCAGCTCTCAGCTCCAGTGATAGCCATAGAAGGTAAATAAATCCAAGAATAAAAAAAAAAAAAGGAAAAAAGGAGAGGTTGGGAGCTTCAGTCACCCACCAGCCTGAAAACAGCCCTCAGCCCCTCACCCAGACTGGCCAGGCACCCCATTGGGGTCCCCACCCTGAAAGGGGTTTGACCAGCTGCAAACAGCCATCATCCCCTCATCCAGGCTGGCCAGGCACCCCAGTGGGGACCCCCACCCTGATCCAGGACACCCTTCAGGGCAAACCAGCCAGGCCCCACCATTGCACCAGGCCTCTATCCTATATAGTAAAAGGGTAATATGCCTCCCAGCACCAGGATCAGCAGAGCTGTGAGGCCTCCCGAACCCGGGATCAGCGTGACAGGGGGCAGCGCCAAAACCCCCTGATCGCCCTGCAGCTCTGTGCATGACAGCGGGGAGCTCCCCAACCCCCTGATCGGCCCTGCTCTGTGCATGACAGGGGGGAGCTCCCCAACCCCCTGATTGGCCCTGCTCTGTGCGTGACAGGGGCCAGCACCCCAACCCCCTGATCGGCCGACTCTGTATGTGACAGGGGTGGCACCACAACCCCCTGATCCACCCTGCTCTGTGCATGACAGGGGGTGGCGCCGCAACCTCCTGATCCTCCCTGCTCTGCGCATGACAGGGGGCAGCACCCCAACTCCCCAATCGGCCCTGCTCTGAGCCCGACCAGGGGCTGCGGGGCAGGCACCTAGGGATTGGGCCTGTCCTCTGCCACCCAGGAGCGGGCCTAAGCCAGCAGGTTGTTATCTCCTGAGGGGTCCCAGACTGTGAGAGGGCACAAGTGGGGCTGAGGGACACCCCCCCTCCCCCGCCAGTGCATAAATTTTTGTGCACCGGGCCTCTAGTATATATATATATATATATATATCCTAGAGTAGCAGGGGACATGTAAACCAGATTATACATGGTTGAACCAAAATCAAGGATGAAGAGATGGGCACTGACCAAGACCATATGGGGAGCCCAGAGAGCTAAGAAAATTAATCCACAGGCAGCACCAATTATCTGAGTACAATGAATCAGTCAATCTTGGTTAAAGACTTTACTAGTATACATACTTCCTGCCAGAACAGATGCTGGGTAGGGCATAGATCAGCCCAGGTCTAGAGAAATGAGTAGTAGATGAACCAGTGCTGGATGAGGTAAAGAGAACTGGGCCTGTGGCAGAGTCTGATTATTCTGCGGGCATATGTAGGGTTGACACAGGGGCTAATATTTGAGCATCATGGGACAATGAAGTGTTCTTTCTCTGGCTCTGAGAATAATTTCCTGATTGTTTTCCAAGGTTATTCCCTGTAGTCACCCTGACTATTCTCAGTGGGACAGCTAAGTTCCTGATGTAGAAACACCCCTGGATGTGTTTTCATCTAATGTTGTTAAACTCAATAAAAGATTATGACAACTTGAAACAAAAATAAAACTTTCTTTAAAGCATGGCCACCCCACCTCCACACACGCAGCTGGAGTTTCCTGATAATGTGATCCTTGAGTATCTGGAGGTCCTGGCCAACTGACAAAACAATTTGCTCATGACGGTGACTTAATGACAAAGAGGAAATCTCTTATGAACTGCTGGGGCAGCAAGAAGTGTCCAAAGAACACAACATTGTGTTATTGTAGCTGCAGGGACCAATGGGGCTGGGAGTACCTTTTATTTCCACTGAGAATGTTCCAAAGATGACAAGCTCTGCAGGAAATCCCAGGTCCTCTATACATATTTCTACTGTTGCTTCCATTCAGTCCTAATTAAGTCCTACATTATTAATAGAAAAGAAGCTTATCCATATGGAAAAGAAAGAAAGCAAAGCCCAGGTTGCAAAAACCTGCACGCAACTTGCTTTTGGCAACATTTCCCAGTGCTCTCCAGGAGATAGGAAGTCATAGAAATGTTTGTACATGCGCAGCAGGGCAGAGAGCTAGCTGGAAGCTGAGTACTCCAAGGGTTGTTTTTTTCAGAGCTTAGTTTAGTTCATTTGGTTACCACTTTGGTCTGATCAAAAGGTAAAGTTTTTGGTCAATAATTTTTAGAAGTTGAAGATAAAGGACACAGTGTACTGACACCACACAATTGCGTTTTTCTAATCTCTATGAAATAAACTAAATTCATAAGCAAAAAGTCACCAAAGGCTTATTTACTTTAGACCAGACCAGAAGAATTTCCAAAACTTTATTGGAAATTTGATATTTTCTACCTTTGCCTGATGGAATGGATGGTCACTCCCTTGAATACATTGAATGCATAACATATGACTTCATCTTAGTAGATTGTCCTGAAAAGAGAGATTCTCCGGCTTGAAGAAGTGCACTGCGATGTGAGGGGCCATATAGCAGGGGGCTGTGGGCAGCTTACAGAACTGAGCACAGCTCTCAGCTGACAGCCAACAGAGAAATGGCAACCTCAGGCCTATAGCCTCAAGGAACTGATTTTATTTTTTTTTAAATATATATTTTTATTGATATTTTTACAGAGTGGAAGGGAAAGGGATAGAGAGTTAGAAACATCGAAGAGAGAGAAACATCGATCAGCTGCCTCCTGCACACCCCCTATTGGGGGTGTGCCCGCAACCAAGGTACATGCCCTTGACTGGAATCGAACCTGGGACCCTTCAGTCTGCAGGCCAATGCTCTATCCACTGAGCCAAACTGGTCAGGGCGGAAGTGATTCTAAATGAGCTTCTAAGAGGACCCAGAGCTTCAGAGAAAGAAAAAAAAAAGCTGTCTAGCTCATGCCTATGGCTGTATTTTTCTATTACAAACTCAGTAATGAACCACCTTCTACACACATGCAAGTGTTTCTGATGGGTATACTATACAAAATGGATTTTGCTAATAAATATTGCCAAATTGCCCTCCACGGCTGTACCAATTTACACGCCCACCATAACCAATCATGTTTGAAAATGTCTATTCCCCAGGACCCTTACCAGCACTTAGGAACATGTCTCTGGTTACTAATGAAGTTGGACATCTTTTCATCTATTTATTGGCCACTTGGTTTTCCTCTTCTGCAAATGCCTTTTTGTATCTTTTGCCCATTTTTCTATTGGTTGATTTATCCTTTTTTCTTAATTCACAGAAATTATTTATAAATTGTGAATATTAATCTGTTTTCTATTGTATAATTATAAATATATAATGTTTTCACATTAAAATAGTTGGCTCATTTTTTCTGAAACTTGTGTATAATTTTTTAATCATATGGCAGTTTTAAAAATTATTGATGTGTAGTTAAATTTATTAATTTGAATGTGTTTTGATTTTGTATTTCTTTTAAAGCCTTTCTACACCCAAGATTATAAAATATATTCTCCTATATTTTCTTACAATATTTTATAGTTTTATTCTTATGCTTTTACTTTTATTACACCTGGAATTTGTTCTGCATCATCTACTCTTCCACCCACCCCAATATGGTGTCCACCTCGCCATTCACCTGATATTACTTTGGATAAGCTTTCTAGTGATGTCTACGTTGCTGAATCAAAAAAAAAAAAGAAAGAAAGAAAGAAAGAAAGAAAGAAAGAAAGAAAGAAAGAAAGAAAGAAAGAAAGAAGCAGTGTGGCCTTGTTTTATTTTATTTCTCAACAGCATTTCTCAGAGTTGAGCATACTTTTATTTTCAAATACTACCCTCCCTTGCCCAGCTGGCATGGTTCAGTGGTTGAGCATCAACCTATGAACCTGGACATGGTTTGATTCCTGGTCAGGGCACATGCCCAGGTTGCGGGCTCATCCCCAGTGTGGGGTGTGCAGGAGGCAGCCTATCAATGATTCTCTCTCATCATGGATGTTTCTGTCTCTCTCCCCCCCTTCCTTCTTCTCTGAAATCAATAAAAATATATGTATATTTTACAAAATACTACCCTCCCTTGGCATCTGGGACATCATACTTTCCTTTCACCTCATCTCAAGCTCCTTTATCCAATTATCTTCCTCTTCTCAATCTCTAAATGTTGGTATTTCTCAAGGTTTAGTTCCAAGCTATCTTCTTGGTCTCTCCCTTTACATTAACTCTATAATTATTCTTTAATTACATCTCTAGCCTAGATGTCCTTCCTAAGCTTTCCTTTCTTTGTATGTTCAGAACTTGCCTGGCATTTCTCTCTGGATAATCCATAGCCAACTCAAACTGCGCATGTTCAAGACTAAGCTCTTGATTCTCATCTCCTTTTCCAAATCTGCTTTCTCTCTAGGCTTCATCATGATCGACTCAAACCAGACACCTAGGCATCATCCTTAGTTTTTCCCTTTTTCTACCACCATATTCAATCAATCAGCAAGTTCTGTCGACTTTATCTACCAAATATATCTTGATTTGATCTGCTACCTTTTATCTCCACTTCCACCTCCCTCATCCAGGCCACTATTATCACTCACCCATGTTTCTACATTGGCCTCCCTGTTTCCATTCTCTCTCCACACAGAATGTTCTCCTTGTGAAATGCAGGTTATAGTTCCTGCTTCAAACTTTTCAGTGGCTTCAAATTGTACTTTAAGCAATCCAAACTTTTTTCCAGGTTCTCTTAGATGCAGTGTGGCCTGGCTCCCGACTCTTCACCATCATCTCAACCTTGTTCATGGGCCCTCCTCCAGATCTCTGAACAAATTCAGATATTCACCACTTCAGGGGTGTATGAGTTTCCTAAGGCTGCTGTAACAAATTACCACACATTTGGTGGCCTAAAACCTAAAACAACAGAAATTTATTCTCTCAGCATTCTGGGGAGAGAACTCTGAACTCAAGTATCCAAAATCAAGTATTTTACAGATAAGAAGCTAGAATTTGGAAAACACCTTGGAGCTTCAAGAACCATTTCCTGTTTGTTGCCTTCAAAAATAAATATCCATAAGGTTGTTGTTTTTTTATAATAGCAAATCACTTTACAAAGACCAGAAGGAATATTTGTCATGTAGAGTCATTCAGTGAAGCAACTAGACTATCCCCAGATCAAAAAGACTCTGATACTGTGTGAATCAAGTTATGGAAATAACTGTAATGCAGTGCCTGTGGATTTGTTACATGCATGTTTGTTAAATAGGGAATTTGAGATCTAGATGTTAGGGCTGATCCATATGTATTGCCTTGCATGAGGAGGATTTCCTTAAACATGTTTAAACATCCAGTTCTGTGTTTTACTGTTTTGTCTGTCCCTGAGACTTTTAAATTAACCAAAGAGAGGGATTATAACTATTTATGACTCTGCCTATGAAACACCGCAGGGCTTGACCTTCCTGAAGGCAAAGTGCTGGCCACATTTGCACTTTACTCTCCCTGCAGCTACTTTGAAAGCATCTGCTTTTCTTCTCGGAGGCTTTTTGGGATCAGGACAGACACACACTCTGAAATTATCTCCTCTTAAGCAGATAATTCAGGGGTTAATTTATCTTGGTAAACATGAAGATCCTAGAAAGAGAATTAGAAAGTCTCAAGGGAGAAAGAGAAGCTATCCAGACCTCCCCCATCCAGTAAATAGCACAACACTGGAGCCTCCTGGGGAGGTTCTGAGTCACCTGCATCCACGATTGTGCATGCGGTGGGGTTACGCGGGGCGGGCTCTTCAGGAGCCATATCTGCTTTCCCTTTCAGCAGAACAGAGAGCTGGTGATAAGTCCACCATGTGTGCCTGGAGAACATGATTGCATGGTTCCTGAAGAATATGAGCTCCCACCCACCCCCACCCCTACTTACCATTCTAGGGGAAAAGTGACTCAACCAACCTTGGCTGCCATTGCTGGGAGCCGGGCAACGGTTTCTGTCCCACGCCAGCCTTCCCAATGCTTTATGAGCAGTTGGTGAACAAAATTTTCATCTGCTTTTTAAATATTTAATCTTTAAAGCTCCGTCTTCTCCCACCTTTTGCCCAGGCTTTGACTCTAAGAACTAGATCCAGAATTCCCAACTGGTTCAGATGCTTTGCACATAGTAAAAGTTCAGTGAGTGTGAGGAATTTTATTTACACAAAATCAAACTTTTCTTTACTGCAGGGCTTCTCCAAGCGTCCAACAGACTAACTTATATTCTAACTCTCCAAGGAAAGGGTATGGTGCACAGGATTTCCCCAACATGTGTGGTTACCCCATACGTATCTTGCAGTCCACCAGTGACGCAGAGAACACAATTTGGAAAACCCTGCTCTGGGCCATATACTGTCTCTGTGTCCAGGAGTGTGGGAACAGAGGAAGTGTAGTATTTACTGTGGGTCTGTATGTGCCACAAGCTGTGCGTGCCTTTTGCAGGCATTGTCACTTGTATCTATAGTCTCTCAACAACTTTGCAAGGTGGGTATCATCAATGACATTCCTTAAATGTGAGATGATGTCATTTACAGCCATAGTAAGTTCCAAACACCAGGAGCATCCAAACAATTAAACTGCCCCAAAAGAATGTTTTTATGATCATCCATTTAAAAAATCAGGCCATTGTACTGAGTGAGGAACAATCAACCATGGTGTGTGGTACATGGCAATGGTGTGCTCTGTTTGTTAGGCTGTCAATCACTGGTCAGTGAGGTCATGGTGGACTTGGCTATGAGATAAAGACAGGAGGTGGGGTGCCAGGGGTGTATCACAAATGACTCAGTTAGAAGACACTTTGTGTTGTGAAAATACCAGAAAAACATGGGAAAAAGGTCATTTACAAGTGAACAGAAGCTACTGCAAATTCACAGGCTGAAGGAGAAATTCTGAAAATAAAGGAGTGGCTCAAAGTACTCTAAGGACCCATGAAACTGTTGGCAGTTAAAGGAAAGGAGTGAGCAGAATTTTTGGATTGTGGAAAGAGAATTGATAAAACATATTATTGCATTAGCCGAAACCGGTTTGGCTCAGTGGATAGAATGTCGGCCTGCGGACTGAAGGGTCCTGGGTTCGATTCTGGTCAAGGGCATGTACCTTGGTTGCGGGCATATCCCCGGTGGGAGATGTGCAGGAGGCAGCTGATTGATGTTTCTCTCTCATCGATGTTTCTAACTCTCTATCTCTCTCCCTTCCTCTCTGTAGAAAATCAATAAAGTATATTTAAAAAAAAAAAAGCTTTTCATCTTATACTACAGTAGTTTTAGATTTCCAGAACATTCGCAAAGATAGTACACAGCCCCAAATGTCCATACCCAGTTTACCTAATTGCTAACATTTGTCACAATTAATAAACCAGTATTGTTACATTAACTAAAGTTCATATTTTATTCACCTTTCTTTAGTTTTTACTTAATGTCCTCTTTCTGTTCTAGGATCCCATCCAGGAGACGATATCACATTTAGTCACTATAACTCCTTCAACTCCTCTTGAATGATAGTTTCACAGATTTCACTTGTTTTTGGTGATCTTGACATTTTTAGGCATAAAGATTAAGTATTTTAAATAATTTTCTTCTATTTGAGTTTGTTTGATGTTTTTCTCGAGATTAGACTGAGGTTATGGGTTTTGAGAGGAAGACCACAGCATTAAGGTGCCTTTCTCATGCCATCATATTAAGGACACATACTATCAATGTGGTTTAGGTTGATGTTAACCTTGATCACCTGGCTGAGGTAGTGTTTATCATGTTTCTCCAGTGAAAAATTACTCTTGCTATCTCCCCCATCCATACTGTACTGTTGGAATGGAGTCACTGTGCACAACCCACACTTAAAGGATGGGAGTTATGCTCCACCTCCTTGAAAAGGGAATAGCTACACTAGTTATTTGGAATTCTACTTGGGAGATGTGTCTATTCTTCCCCATTTCAAAAAATGTATTCAATCATTAATTTATATCAGGATGGACTCTTGGATATTTATATTATATCTTGTATAACTATCTATAATAATAAAAGCGTAATATGCTAATTAGACCAGATGTCCTTCTGGACATCCTTCTAGACAACCTTCCAGAAGAAGCCACGATGGTGGGGCCGAGACAGAGGCCCCCGGCTGCTGCGCTGAGGCAGAGGCAGCTGCCGCGGCAGCGGGAGCTGAGCCCCCTTGCACGAATTTTGTGCATCGGGCTTCTAGTTTATAAATAATACTATACTGTTGCTCCAGCTTTGACCATTGGGAGCTCTTTCAGTTGGCTCCCTTAGACATGCCTTGATTGTGTGTGTGTGTGTGTGTGTGTGTGTGTGTGTGTGTGTGTACCTTCTTTGTGTTTATTTGAAGGGGGGGGGTTTGTTTTGCTCTATGTTTTTTGTTTTTTTTTTAATTCTTGCTACTTAGTACTTACAAATGCTCTAGGCTCATCTTGGATATTCCTTGCCCCAGCCCTTTCTAGAAACAGCTATTTCTCCAAGAAATCCTATTCCCTTCTTTTAGAGAATGATGTTAGAAGCTATGACCAGATCTTGGTTGCATGTGTTTATTGTTACTAAGGAGTCATTTCCTCTATGCCCCTTGGGCAAATAGAGCAAAGAAATATATGTGTATGTAACACATGTGTAAGAAACAACCCATGTATGTAGCCATCTATAAATAAACTAAACCAGAGTTCATACTGATGTCTCCAAATCTAATCCAGTATAACATGGATCTTTCTAGCTCTCACCTCTTGTCTATAACCTTACAATCTAACAGTGAGAAACCTGGCTTCTTCCATCTGTAATACACTTACTTCATTGTTCAATTTCCAGTTGCCATGTTTATGATTTGAGAATTCTTACTCCATATCCCCATGGGAGACAACTTTACCAACTACAGGACAATGTTCATAAACAATTCCTTTGCCTTTGGTCCTACAGTCTTGTTTCTAAAGTTATTTGATCAGCACCTTTTCTCCCCTCTCTTCCAGAGAGGTATGTGGTAAATTTATAGTACAGTTAGATCCTTTTGTCACAGTCTGCATTTTACTCTGGGATTCTCTAGCCTCTTAAATATATATATATATTTTTAATTTTGCTTATATTAAGGTTAACTCTGTGCTGTGATGTTCTTTGGGTTTTGACAAATGCATATTGTAATGTATCTACCATTACAGAGTAATTTCAGCGTTCTAAAACGTCAAGACATAAAAGCAACCTAAGTGATCATTGACAGTTGAATGAATAGAGAAGTTGAGGTATAGTATATACATATAATGGAATATTATTCAGCCATAAAAAAATGAGGGGATTCTGTCACTTTTGACTACCTAGATGAACCTTGAGGGCATTATGCTGAGCGAAATAAGCCAGACAGAGAAAGAAAAATACTGTAAATACTGTATGATTCACTTATATGTTGAGTTCACAGGCTGATGCTCTATCCACTGAGCCAAACCAGTTCACTTATATATTGAATCTTAAAAAAACAAATAAACAAATTTGTGGAAAGAGATCAGCTTTCTGGTTCCAGATGTGGGGGTGGAGGAATGGAGGAATAGAAATTGGATGAAGGTGGTTATAAGACACAAACTTCCAAACCAATATAATAAATGGTAAATTGTCCCCTCATGAGTTTGACCAACCAGGAGTTCGACCACTCGCTATGATGTGTGCTGACGACCAGGGGGCGGCACAGAATGAAGAAAGGCCCAAACCTAGGGACCCTACCTGTGCACAAATTTTGTGCACCAGGCCTCTAGTTATAAGATAAATAAGAAATAGGGATATAATATATAACATTATTAGAGCTAACACTACTACATGATATATAGGAAAGTTGTTAAGAGAGTAAATTCTAAGGCAGGGGTCCTCAAATTTTTTAAACAGGGGGCCAGTTCACTGTCCCTCAGACCGTTGGAGGGCCGGACTATAGTTTAAAAAAAAAACTCATCGGCTGCTAAGCAACAGGCAGCAGCGGCAAAAACACCCGGCAGGCCAGATAAATGTTTTCGGTGGGGCACATGTGGCCCACGGGCCATAGTTTGAGGACCCCTGTTCTAAGGGTTCTCATCACAGGAAAAATATTTATATGTATATTTATATTATTTATATTTATATAAGAAAATGGATGTTAACTAACTTATTGTTAGTTATGATTTCACTATATGTATGTCAAACATTAGGCTGTATACCCTAAACTTATACAATGCTGTATTTTATTTACATGTCAATAACACTGGGAAACTAATACCTTTACCAGGTGCAGAATATTATGATGTGTGTTACCATTTGTGTTAAAAATAAGAGTGACGGGGAAAAGAATCCCTGTGTTTCACCTATTCCACTCTCCTCCTGCATTTTTGTGTGTTTTTTCCATTTAAAGTAAGCAGATATTTTAGATGAATACCAAATAATGACATATATATAATGCAATTTTTAATTTTTTCACAATGTAGTTATAATAAAAAAAATATTTTAAAGAATAATCCTATCTAATAATAGACAAACATGGTAATTAACCGTACCTCCGGCACGCTTCCCATTGGCTAATCAGGGTGATATGCAAATTAACTGCCAACCAAGATGGCGGCCGGCAGCCAGGCAGCTGAAGCGAACAGGAGGCTTGCTTGCTCCAGTGATGGAAGAAGCCAAGGTTCCCTGCCTGCCGCTGCCAGCCTCTAAGCTGCACTCTAAGAAACAATGTTGCAATTATAGATGCTAAACAAACCCCAGAAACCTGCTTTCAGCCAGCCAGGCCTCAGACCTGGAGCTGCAACAGTGTTTCAATTATAGAAGCCAAACAAACCCAGATACCTGCTTTCAGTAGCCGAGGTCTCAGAGCTGGAGCCAAGCCTCAGAGCTAAAGCCGGCTCTCAGTTCCAGTGACAGCCATAGAAGGTAAATAAATCCCAGAATAAAAAAAAGAAAAAGAAAAAAAGGAGAGGTTGGGAGCTTCAGTCACCCGCCAGCCTGAAAACGGCCCTCAGCCCCTCACCCAGACTGGCCAGGCACCCCAGTGGGGACCCCCACCCTGAAGGGGGTGTGACCAGCTGCAAACAGCCATCAGCCCATCATCCAGGCTGGCCAGGCACCCAAGTGGGACCCCCACCCTGATCCAGGACACCCTTCAGGGCAAACCAGCCGGCCCCCACCTGTGCACCAGACCTCTATCCTGTATAGTAAAAGGGTAATATGCAAACTGACCCTAACAGCAGAAAGACTGGGAATGACTGGTCACTATGACACACAATGACCACCAGGGGGCAGACGCTCAATGCAGGAGCTGCCCTCTGGTGGTCAGTGTGCTCCCACAGGGGGAGCTCTGCTCAGCCACAAGCCAGGCTGATGGCTGCCAGTAGAGCGGTGGTGGTGGGAGCCTCTCCTGCCTCCTGAGCAGCACTAAGGATGTCCGACAGCAGTTTAGGCCTGCTCCCTGCTGGCAAGTGGACATCCCCCGAGGACTGCCGGGCTGCCAGAGGGATGTCTGATTGCCATCTTGGGCCCAATCCCCCGGGGAGCGGGCCTAAGCCAGCAGGTGGTCTTCCCCCGAGGGGTCCCAGACTGTGAGAAGGCATAGGCCGGGCTGAGAGACCCCCCCCCCCGAGTGCACAAATTTTTGTGCACTGGGCCTCTAGTGTTATATAAAATCTGTGTATTTTGTACCATACTTATGTATCATTTTAGGTACAATAACTTGCAGGCTAAAACTTTATTTTAAATCATTGGTCTCTTTTATAGTAGGGAAAGCTAAATTCCACAATTTCACTACTCTGGAAGAGGCCAGGGCCTGCATGCCCAGTACACAATCCATACTATAGGCAGTGTCAGAGCCAGCATTGAAAGATCCAAGTAGTCTTTCAGAATTTTCACAAACCTGAGGGCTTAAAAACTTAGCAAAAAACTTCTTTTTGCCTGCAACCAACTCTTGCCCTACCCAATTTTAAAGTCTAAGTTATATTTATTTACAAACTCAAAGTTTCATGACAAAGGCATCAGTCTGTCCACTCTGCAGCCAAAATTAGAGCAAATGCAAAGGATAATTTACTTACCTCATGCTTGTAGTCAGCTGCTATGTTTCATTGACAACAACTTTATGATTTCAAGAGCAAATTTCATGGAGGTAAAACTTTTATAACTTACGTTAATTCAGTGCCCTTGGCTGTCATGTTCCTCAACTTTCTGTCAAGCCACAGAAGTATATTTTTAGGATATTTCTAAGACAAGTACTGTGAGGACTTATAAGACAATATTTATAGCAGGACTTCCTGAGAAGCTAACACATGTGGATTCGGTTACACACACATTCATGTATACCCACATGCACACATATGCACATAGGCACACAGAGAGTGCTACACTGCCTGCTATGTAAGAAGAATAGGAAATAAGTTTTTTGGAAACGTAGCCACATCATGATAACATCCTTTTCTATGTATTTTCTGATTCCCTGGTGTGACTCTTATCTTTTGGTGTCACTTCAGGTTCCATGATGCAAGGAAAAACATGATATATCAGTAGGAAAGGAAGGAAACCACGGGAGAGGGAAGGGGAAATGAGTGAGAAGAAGGGTAGGTAATGAGGCAAGGAAGTGAAAGGAAAGGAAGCCAGGCAAGAAGACAGCAAGAGTGAGGGAGACAGGGAGAGAGGAAAGCTATTTCTTAGATATGTAATTTTCATGGAATGGGCTGGTTGTTTCAATACATTCTCTCACTTATTCATCATAACAACATGTCTGAGAGGATGACTTAAATGACATCAGTGATACCAAAACAGGGTGGTGAAAATTTGATGGAGAAATCAGAGAAAAAAATTTTTCTTAAAGCAAGACCCTCAGCAGGTGCGAATTGTTTCTCCCAGTGTGGCCTTCTTTTATTAACCTGCTTAAAATTTCTGCTTCACACATATCCTCTGCAAATGTGTAACTTGATTACTGAATTATTTAATCACTAATCCTGAACATATGCAGAGCCTTCATAGGGCTCTTTTGCCTTCATAGGCCTTTCCTTCATGAAAAAAAAGTATGTATTTTTTTATAACTATGCTGGCATAAAGATGAATATATTAATATTATCTATTGAAACATCTTATTTGGCTTAAAAGTTCTCTGTTTTGTTTGTGTGTGTGTGTGTGTGTGTGTGTTTTCTGGTTTTAAAAGAAATTACGACATTTTTTCCAGGTCCCTGAAGGTATCATGGGAACTTGGCACTGGCCTCACTATGCCAAATGAGTAAGTTGGCCCTGACAATAGTCTTTGTCAATTGATTGGCATAGCTCCCATATGTTGCCCGTGGTTCCTGAGTCCTGATGCAGGATCAGTGCTATGTGTGACCAGGGTGTGATTTTGTATTGCTAAATGGCTGTGGGTAAATTCAACTGACCTACATTCACCAGATCTTTTCTTTCTTTCTTTTTTTAATGTTTATTGTTGAGAGCATTACAGATGTCTCTCCTTCAGCTCTTCTCCCATTGCCCTTCCACCCAGTTCCCACCCTACCCCAGGTCTTCACCACTATATTGTTTGGGTCCATAGGTAATGCGTATCTATAATAATAAAAGCATAATATGCTAATTAGACCAGATGTCCTTCTGAACCCTTCCAGGCAAAGCCGGGGCTACAAGGGAAGCCCAGGTCCCAGGTGCCAGAGGGAAGCTGGTGCTGGCAGCCGGGGAAAGGAAGGCCTACTCTTGCATAAATTTCATGCATTGGGCCTCTAGTATGCATATAAGATCTTTGGTTAATCTCTTCCATGATTCCATGCCTCTCATTTTATTTTATTTATCAGTTTATTTTGTTCATTAGATTCCTTATTTGTTTATTTTGATTCTTAGATTCAATTATTGATAAATATGTATTTATTACCATTTCATTGTTTTTTTAAATTTCTTCTTCTTCTTCTTCTTCTTCTTCTTCTTCTTCTTCTTCTTCTTCTTCTTCTTCTTCTTCTTCTTCTTCTTCTTCTTCTCTTCTTCTGAAAGAATACCCTTCAACATTTCATATAATACTGGTTTGGTGGTGGTGAACTCCTTTAGATATTTTAGATATTTTTGGTCTGTGAAGCTCTTTACTGACCTTTAATTATAAATTATAGCTTTGCTTGGTAGAGTAATCTTGCTTGTAGGTCCTTGGTATTCATCACTTTGAATATTTCTTGCCACTCCCCTCTGTTGAGAAACATTTCTATTGAGAAATTAGCTAACAGGCATATGGGCACTCCCTTATAGGTAACTAACTGCTTTTCTCTTGCAGTTTCTAAGATTCTCTCTTTGTCTTTAACCCTTGCCATTTTAATTATGATGTGTCTTGATATGGGCTTCTTTGGGTTCTTCTTGTTTGGGACTCTGCACTTCCTGACCCTGTAAGTCTATTTCTTTCACCAGATAGGGGAAACTTATTTCTTCAAAGAAGTTTTCAATATCTTTCTCTCTCTCTTCTCCTTCTGGCATCCCCATAATGTGAATCTTGGTATGCCTGAAGTTGTCCCAGAGGCTCCTTACACTATCTTCATATTTTTGGATTTGTTTTTCTTTTTTGCTCTTCTGACTGGGGTCTTTTGCTTCCTTATATTCCAAATCGCTCATTTGATTCTCAGAATCTCTACTCTACTATTGATTCCCTGTAAATTATCCTACATTTCAGTTAGTTTATGTTAATTTCTGACTGGTCCTTTTTCATGTCTTTGATGTTCTCACTAATTTCCTTGAAATTCTCACTAAGGTCCTTGAATTCTTACTAAGTCTCTTGAAGCTCTCATTAACATCCTTGAGTATCCTTCTAACCATTGTTTTGAACTCTGTATCTAGTAGTTTGCTTGCTTCCATTTCATTTAGTTCTTTTTTCTGGAGATTTCTTCTGTTCTTTCATTTGTGACAGGTTTCATTTTCTCCACATTTTGGCTGCTTCCTTGTGTTTATTTCTATGTATTAGGTAGAGCTGCTATGTCTCCTGGAATTGGTAAAGTGGCCTTGTGTAGTAGGTGTCCTGTAGGGACCAGTGGCTCAGCCTCCCCAGTCACCTGAGCTGGGCACAGTAAGTGCATCCCTGTGTGGGCTGTGTGTGCTATCTTGTTGTAATTGAGCCTTGATTGCTGTTGGAATCATTGGGAGTAATTGACCTCCAGGACAACTGACTGTGAGGATAAGCTCGGACTACAGTGGGAGAGCTGCTGTGCAGGAGACACACCTATGGAGCAGGAGTTGCTTCAATGGGGCTTTGGTGCTCATTGAATCTGCCTGTTGAGTTTGTTGCTACTGGATGTGTAGAGTTAAAATCTGATGTGGTCTGAAGCTGTTTACTGGTTACACTGGCTCTGGGGCCCTGCTGGAAATGCAAAGTCAGCCATTGCCTGTACCTGTAGTCAGGGGCCTCCTCATCAGGAGTTACAGAGCAATCTGCAAGTGGCTGCTACTTTTTTTGGGCTTGGAAATGCCCAGGTAAGGCCAAGCTATGAAGCAAGACAGGCTGCTGCTAGTGCCGGGCATTCGGCCCCTTATTGAGTAGTATTGGGTATGCTGATGCTAGCTTGTTTGAGAGACTTTAGGAATATCTGAAGTCTGAGCCAGGACAAGCCTTTCATAAGGAGAAGCCAGGCCACTGCAAACAATGTGGACAGGGCTGCAAATTGGGTGGGGCGGATCTTAGGGAATCAGCATGGCAGAGGAAATAGTGTGAGCCAGGTTGATGGAGACTCAGAGATGGTCCCTGCCAGTCAGCTTGTGGCAGAGAAGGTCTCAGCATAGGGACAATGACTATTGTGTGTACTCTTGTCCGGGAGAAAGCCTCCCCTGAGTTCTTACCTCAATGCCAGATAATCCAGTTCCTTCCCATATATCCCTGGATTCTTTCATGCTGCTGTCCCAGTGCTGGAGCTCAGAGGGATCAAGTCTTAAAGTGCCATGTGCCGGCACTTTAAAAGGAACACCTGGGTCTCCAGCAGCCTCTGTTAGCCACAATTCCCACTGGTTTTTATAGCCCAGAGTTACGGGGGCTTCTCTTTCCAGCACTGGAACCCTGCGCCGAGGGATCTGGTGTGGGGCTGGGACCCCTTGCTCCTCATGGAAGCCCTCCCCAGCCAAGATATCCCTCCCAATTAAAAAAAAAAACAAAAAAAACTACACATGGGTGTCAGACCAGCCTGCTCCATGCCTTTATACCTCCAACCAGTTTCAATGTGCTTTCTTCTTTACTTCTCTATTTTTAGGACTTCCATTCAGCCATATTTCAGGCAGTTCTGAATGATGATTGTTCTATATTTTATTTGTAGTTTTGATGTGGTTGTGAGAGGTGGCAAGTATAGGCATTTTCCTACACTGTAATGTTGATTCTTCCCTCCAGATCTTTTCTTAAATATCAGCTGAAAATATGTGCACACCTATACAAAAGCAGCACTGTATGACTGAAAATGGACCACATTTACTCAGAAAGACAAGTTTTACACATGGTGGAAGCTCAGTTCCATCTGTGCATATTTCTTCCCCTCAGAAGCAACTCTCAGGAACAGAGCTAAGTGATCTGGAGAAGATAAAATATCAGTAGCAGAGACATGTCATTCTTTCTTGGTGAAGATTCTAAGGGCATAGAAAAAAAAATAAGGCAAGATAAGATTTTTAAAAAGCAAATTCCAAAGACTTCCCTTTTTTTCTTGAGAACTAGATACTATCCCTAGAGTCTTTTACAATTTTTAGTAATTGTTATTATGACATTCTTCAGAATAAAGTAAGGCATTTGTTTGTAAAATTGATATATCATCCAAATATATTGTTTACATTTTTGTAAATAAAATCAATAGAGAAGTTCATAGAGGAACTTTAAAGGAGCCATTTTTAAAGCAATAAACATCTACTAATGTAGCCCTTCTGTAGGCTGTGGGAGTGGATTGGAGAGTATACAATACAGTGAAATTCCTTATAAGCAGAAACACCAGAGAAGGATAGCAGAAAAGCCACTTCTTTTGCATTTGAATTGCATTTTTCTAGATCACTTCTCCCAGGTCTCTGCATGACTCATGCCTTTTCTTTGAGATCTCAACTCAATTATCCCTACCACAAAGAGAAATTCCCTGCCCACCCTATTGTTCTTTATGCCTCTTCCATGTTTTTTTTTTTCCTGATAGGACATATGGCCATCAGAACATTTAGATATCTGTTGATTAGTGGTTGCTTCACTTATTTGTTGTTTATCTTCCACTACTAGAATTTAAGCTCCATAAGAACAGACAACTTACATGTTTTGCTCACTACTGAATGTCCACTACCTAGAATAGTGTCAGGCACATGCTAGTAGAATGAATACTTGAATGAATGAATGAGTGAATGAATGAATTCAAAGTCTCTCTTCCACAGTCCATTGGAAACAGGCTTCTGAATAGTCTGGGAGGTAACAAGGAGTAGTGCACCAGGTCACAGTATGTTAGAGCCAGAGGTCCTGGGCCCTCCTCTGACCCCGCCCACTCACTTTACAGATGAAGATAATTGGTGGCCTAGAGAGGTAAGAACTGCCCATGGCAGAACCACGCAGAGGTTGGGTCTCAGCTGTTTTCAATTTCTGAGGCAGGCCTCAAACCACAGTTTTAAAATAAAGGCACATGAAAACTAGACTGAGTACCAACCAGAGTAGTCTTCTCTAAGATAAATAACAGTCTGTCTACTCTCTCACAGCTGATATTTATCAAGGCAAGCCCATCAGAGCCCCCAGAACAAACAAGCATCTCTCTATTCGAGCTTTTAGCCCAAGCCAGTGATCACTTTCTCATAACCTCTTGGTGCCCCACAACCTCTCACTTTATTTTGGATAAAAATGAAAGGAGCTAAAACTTATTCAGAATTTACCATGTCTTAGACATTATACTGCTTTTCATTCTTAATCTCCAAGAGGGAGATACTATTCTTTCCATTTTATAGCAGGGAATTTAGGGTTAAAGATGTTAGATCATGTGCTTGAGGTCACACAGCTGATATTAATGGAGCTTGGGTACCATCTCAGGCTATCTGGCACCAAAACCTGGATTTAAAGATTACTTATCTTTTTAAATAGGTAATATATCCACAATGTCCAAAATTTAAAACTACATATAAATATACTAACACAAACTCTCTCCTACCCATTGTCACCCCATTCCCCTCCCCCCCACAGCCAATATAATAAGCTTTTTAAGGGTCTTTTTAGAGATATATTATGCATATACAAGTCAATAAAGGTGTGTGTGCTTATTATGTGCATAAGATAATATTCTTTTGTTACCTTTTTGCTGTGGAAAATGTTGACTATATACAAAAGTGAACAGATTCTATATTGGAGCCTCCATGTTCCTATCCTGCTTCAAGTACTATCAACGTAAGAACAATCCTGTTTCAACCATATGCTACCTGTCTCCTCCCACACATCATAGCATTTCATCTATAAATACTTCATGTATATATATCTAAAAGAGAAAACTTTCATTTTTTAAATATATTTTTATTGATTTCAGAGAGGAAGGGAGAGGGGGAGAGAGATAGAAACATCAATGATGAAAGAGAATCATTGATCGCTGCCTCCTGCACATCCCCTACTGGGGATCAAGCCCACAACCTGGGCAAGTGTCCTTGACCAGAATCGAACTTGGGACCCTTCAGTCTGCAGGCCAACGCTCTATCCACCGAGCCAAACCAGCTCTAAAAGAGAAGACTTTTAAAACATAACCACAATACAACACCTTAAAATTAACAATAATTCCTTAATATTATAAAATACTCAATCAGTATTCAAATTACCAATTGCTTCATAAATGTAATAGTTATTTAAAGTTGGTTTATTATAATCAGAATCCATATAAGGTCCATGCATTGTACTTGTCAATGGTTCTTTTAAGTTTCTTTTAATCTACAGTTCTTCCCCTATTTTTCTTTTTTAATACTCTTTGTAATTTACTTGTTAACAATCACTTATTTGTTCTATAATATTTCCAACAGTCTGGATTATGTAAAAGGAGAAAAAAATTCCTTTTACATAAATGGTAGTGTAAAATTCATATATGTCATACTTTCTTCACTTAACAGGCTTCATAAATCCATTCAACAAATATTGATAGAGTGCCTAACACTTTTCTATGTCCTGGAAATAGAACAGTAAACAAAACAAACACACAAGGAAAGCATGCCCCACCTCATGGAGTTTACATTCTAATGGATAGAGACAGGCAAACATAAGTAAATAAATATACATTAGACAACTGTGTTATCAGAAGTACTACAATCCTATCTAATAAAAGAGAAACATGGTAATTGGCATAGGACCGCTACCCTTCCCATTGGCTAATCAGGGCAATATGCAAATTAACTGCCAGCCAAGATGGCAACCCACAGACAGGCAGCTTGAAACTAACATGAGGCTTGCTTGCGTCAGTGACGAAGGACTCCAACGTTCCCTGCCTGCCGCTGCAGGCCTCTGAGCTGCAACTCTAAGCAACTATGTAACAAATATAGAAGCTAAACAAAACCCCAGAAACCTGCTTTAGTCCACCGGGCTTCAGCCAGCAGGATCGCAACATTGTAAGCAAAGGCCAGAAACCTACTTTCAGCAGCAGAGGCCTAAGAGCTGGAGCCAAGCCTCAAAGCTAAAGCTGGCCCAGAATAAAAAAAAAAAAAAAAGAAAAAAAGGAGCGGTTGGGAGCTTCAGTCACCCCCAGCCTGAAAACGGCCCTCAGCCCCTCACCCAGACTGGCCAGGCACCCCAGTGGGGACCCCCACCCTGAAGGGTGTGTGACCAGCTGCAAACAGCCATCATCCCCTCACCCAGGCTGGCCAGGCACCCCAGTGGGGACCCCCACCCTGATCCAGGACACCCTTCAGGGCAAACCAGCCGGCACCCACCCGTGCACCAGGCCTCTACCCTATATAGTAAAAGGGTAATATGCCTCCCAGCACCGGGATCAGCGGAGCCGAGAGGCCTCCCGGCACCGGGATCAGCGTGACAGGGGACAGCGCCCAAACCCCCTGATCGCCCTGCGACTCTGTGTGTGACAGGGGGCGGGGCCACAACCTCCCTATCCGCCCTGCTCTGTTCGTGACAGGGGAAGGCGCCCCAACCCCCTGATCAGCCCTGCTCTGTGCCTGATAGGGGGGAGCTCCCCAACCCTCTGATCACCCTGAGGCTCTTGTGTGACAGGGTGCGGCGCCCCAACGCCCCCCCCCCCACCCCTCCCCCCAAAGGCCCTGCTCTGTGTGTGATAAGGTAGAGCCATAACCTCCCCATCGGCCCTGCCCTGAGTGTGAGAGTGGCGGCGCCCCAACCCCCTGATGGGCCCTGCTCTGTGCATGACAGGGGGTGGCCCCGCAACCTCCCCATAGACCCTGCCTTGAGTGTGACAGGGAACAGTGCCTCAACCCCCCAATTGGCCCTACCCTGAGCGTGACTGAGGGTGGCATCACAACCTCCCAATAGCCCTGCTCTGTGCATGACAGTGGGTGGCACCCCAACTCCCCAATCAGCCCTGCTCTGAGCCCGACCAGGGGCTGCACCTAGGGATTGGACCTGCCCTCTGCCACCCGGGAGCAGGCCTAAGCCAGCAGGTCGTTATCTCCCAAGGGGTCCCAGACTGCGAGAGGGCACAGGCCGGGCTGAGGGACCCCCCTCTCCCCTGAGTGCACAAATTTTTGTACACCAGGCCTTTAGTATATATAATAAAAGCCTAATATGCAAATTTTCCCCTTGGGCGGTTGTTAGACCAGGAGTTCGAATGCTCACTATTTCGTGTGCTGACCACCAGCGGGCAGCGAAGAACATGGCGGGCATTGGCAATGCGGTGCTGGCAGCAGTAGAGGCACTGCTGGCCCCAATGGGCCTAGATGAGAGTGGGACTGTAGCAGGATGGTGGAGCAGGTGAGTGGGAGGCGCCAGGCCAAGGCAGGTGTGAGCAGGGGCCCGATCGCCCCACAAATGGTGACCAGCGGCAGCAGCGGGGCGGGGGTGGGGGGCACTGCCTGGCTCCCAGACACTGAGGGAGCTGGGCAGGGGAGGGGAGCTGCCTTGATGTATTGCCCTGCAAAGGGATGATGGAGCAGGTGAGGGGATGGCACCAGGCCAAGGTGGGGTGCCAGGTGGGGCTGTAGGGCTGCGAGGCTGGGGGCGTAATCTGGGGCCCGATCTCCGCAGGCCACCCTGAGGGACCCTACCATGCATGAATTCATGCACCAGGCCTCTAGTTTTAAATAATGTGATCAAGGAAAGTCTCCCTGAGAAGATAGCACTTGAGCAAATTCTTAGAGCAAGTGAGTGATGGAGCCATGAGGCCCTCTGGGGGAAGAGCAGTTTTTAAGTAGAGGAAGAGCAAGGGCAAAGGCTATGGACACATCAGGGAAATAAACACTGAGCCCAGGAATTGCAAATATTTTCCCCTCAGTTTATATTTTTCCCTTTTGCTTTGTGTATGATAATTCTTTAAAAAATGTAGTCATATTTAAATCTTCTCTCTCATGGCTCCTAGGTTTTGTGTCCAAATTTGAAAAAGCTTGGATATTTTTTAGTCACCAGGTTATTTCACTAGTCAAGATTGCTTGGGTTTAAGGACAGATATAAATAACCTGTAAATAACTGCAGAATCTCAATGCTTTAACATAACAAAGATAATTTCTTGCTCACATCATGTGTCTACTGCTGGCCCTCTCGGCCCACTTTCACTCAGAGACTCAAGCTTCAGGTACCACCTTAACAGATGCAGCAATTACTATGTCAGAAGGAGTTTTGGCAAACTACACACTGGCAATTGCAGACTTTTACTCACATTTCATTGGCCAAAGCGAGTCATGTGGCCTGAGCTCAAGCTGGCAGGGGAGTGCGATTCCAATTGTGCCTGGAAGAAGACGGAATGCGTGTGAACAACCCTGATGATCTCCACAGGCTCCTTCCACCTTGCTTGAGTCAAGGTGAAGACATGCTTTTCTGCTAACCCCAGTTCCATGACCTACCCTACACAGTCATAAGCAAAGTAATGTAATACAGACATACCACCACAGGTCCTCATTAAATGTCCTTTTGTGATAATGCCAATGAGACACTAGGAACCCAACTATTGTTTCTATCAATTAGCCTATAGTAAAATTGATTTTGTAACACATCGTTTCATCAAAGACCCAGAACCTATGGACAACATTAAGTGAGGAGTTATTGTACTAAATCTAGCTGATAGGCTTGTGTGACCAGTTTGAAAATCTGTGTGGGAGAGATATTCAGAGAGGCAGCACTTACTCACATGGAGCTCCATGGCCTCCATTGTTCTCTACCCTTCTCATTTCAGGAGCCAAGATGACACAGTTGCCCACTGGCCAGGTTAGCTTTTTTTGGGTGCAACATCTGGAACAAATGCATAAATGAATGCTGGTCACTTGCAGATAAAGATAAATAGTCTGTCTCCTACAGACCCAGAAAAAGGTGTTGTTTGTTTAGATAGTGGATTTTTTGCCGATTTAGCAAAGCCAATGGATCTTGGAACTTTTGACATAAACAATGAAGAAACTAAAATAAACCCTTACAGAGCAGAAGAGATAGGAACATTTTCTTCAGCATGAATCATGAGCTAATTATTGTTCTAAAAATGTAAACTAAATTAATTTATGCTCGGTCAGCAGCTAGAGAACAGTGGGGATCCAGTACCTGCCTTGTGTTCAAATACAGAATATATGGAGACAAGAGCTGTGTTTGATTTTTCTACTTGCTAGAATACAATCTCTCTCAAGTCACCTCAAGTAATAGGAGCTTCTTTTGAGGATGTACATGAGTAATAAGAGAAAGAGGGATCTCATGGGAACCTAAGACTGAAAGCACCCAGACTTTGATGGAAATGAAATCACATCCAGATCATCCCCAGGATATTGTCCTGTAGCAGGAATGAGATTCTACATACAAGACCCACAGGGGAAGAGTGAGGCTCTGAGAGCTAGTGCTGGTGCTTGGCAGGGATGGGGAGCAGTGGGAACCTCCTTCATATCTTGGGATCACGAGCCAACAGTTCCAGATGTGCAGTGGTAAAGGAGCTCATCAAAGTGCCAGCTGTCTTGTGGGGACCCAGGGCATGTGCCCACTAAAGAAATATGGACCTTAAGAGCGGAGACATTAGATGACAACATTTTACCTTATTAGGACATGATAGCATAAAAAAAAAAAAAAAGACAAATCTCAGTTCTGGATTAGTCAGTTTAAAGATGTAAAAATAAATAAATAAATAAATAACTGTGGCAGGTTGTATTATTTATTCTAAATATCCATTGTTCCTCCCTATAGGTTCATTCCTATAGGGTCCCTCCCAGGGGTCCCTTCTGTTGGAAAGAGTATACATGTTGCTCATTGAGGTCAAGGATCGCCATGTGACTTTCTTTGTCTAATGGAATTTATATAATTTCTGAACAGATGTTTTAAGGTCCCTTGCTCTGTTCTTTCTGCCACAAGACTAAGATGGGGGTTCCTGCCTCGCCTGTACAGCAGAACAAAAAATAGAGTGAAAGCCAATGTACTGCCAATATGTACATGAGCAAGAAATAAATAGCTGATGTTGTAAGGCACCAGGATTTGGGAAGCCATTTATTATTGCAACATAATTTAGCTTAAGCTGATGGATACAGATATCAGAACCAGAAATACGGTGCTGAGCTAGCAAAAACCCTGAAATGCATAGCATGTTGTCTGAAACAAATTGTTGCCTACAAAGAAAAATGGGCTAATTGAACTTCTGGTTTTAGTTAAGAAGTAAGAAAGCAAAACATTGGTACCAAGAGTTTGCTTTTATTGCCTGCATTTGACAAGGAACTACAAAAAGCAATAAGCTCCAAAAAGACTTCCAGTATGAAAGCAGAACTGAAAGGAAAATATGGGAAATCCAGATATCCCAAAGCTAATAGAGCCAGGGCTGGGGCAAAGGGCATGATGAGACACAGAAAGCTGGGTGAAAGCTGATTCAGAAGTAATCAATCTCTAAATCCTCCTTCACTCTCTACCTATGGGCCACTTCTTCCTTGCCTCTATGGAGAGGTCATGGACGGATGTCAGTCACAATTGTAGATACAGGTATGGTATGTAGAGTGAATGCTTAATGCAGACACTCCAGCTCATTCAACTCCCAGAACTCTGTCAGCCAGACCCTTCCTCTCCAGTCAGATTAAAAGGCTCTCTATGGAAAATCTTACCAGCTCAAGAAGAAAGATTTTAAGATGTGGACATTAGGGGGTCCCCCCAAAAATGGTCCACCAAGGTCAGGTAGATGAACATTGAACAGTGAACTAAACTGGGTGCCTAGGAACTAGAGACAAAGAATTCTCACATTCTACCTCGTCAGAGCTTAGACATTTGAAGTACTTGAAAGTTTTACTTATTCAAAAGCCTTTGTTACTTATTTTAAAAATCTGACAGTATCAAACCAAATGTTATCGAGTTTATGAAAGCATATGCTGTTGGTGGGAGAGCAAATCAGTAAACCTTGGAAAGCAATTTGGAAATATCTCATAACATTTGGGCCTGCAATGACACTCTTAGAAAAACTTTTCCACATGTGTTCAGGAAACCTACAGGAATATTCAAAACAGCTTTATGTATAATGATTTTAAAAGGAAGGAAGGAAGGAAGGAAGGAAGGAAGGAAGGAAGGAAGGAAGGAAGGAAGGAAGGGAAGGAGGGAGGGAGAAAGAAGAAAGAAAGAAGAAGAAAGAAAGAAAGAAAGAAAGAAAGAAAGAAAGAAAGAAAGAAAGAAAGAAGAAGAAGAAGAAAGAAGAAAGAAGAAAGAAAGAAAGAAAGAAAGAAAGAAAGAAAGAGAGTTCTCCAAGAGAAAATGTACTTAAAGAAATTGATTCATACAATGAACTATCATGAGGCAGTAGAAATGACTCAACACCAATAAAGATCACAAAGTGTGGAAAGGAAACAAGAAACAAAATAAAATACACTATATGGTGCTGTTTATGTGACACTCACGCAGGATTCTATATATATATGCATACAGTAAAGCCTGATATGGATGAGAATGACAGGTGAAATTCCACACAGCAGTTTCCTCTGGGAAGAGAGTGGGAAATAAACAAGGGGAAAAGTATATAAAGGCTTCAGTTTTGTGGGTCATGGCACATGTGCTTTGTTATGTTACTCGCTCTAACTTCTTGATTATCTGCTGTACAGTATTCCTCCCTCATCCGTGGTTTTTCTGTTTGCAGTTTCAGTTACCCATGCTCAACCAAAGTCCAAAAATATTAAGTGTAAAATTCAGTAATAAACAATTTATACGTCTTAAAATGAGTGACATTCTGAGTAGCATAATGAAATTTTGTTTCACCCCACATTATTCTGTCCAGAAGGTGAATTATCCCCTTGCCCTGCATCTCTACACTGTAGATACTTCCACTACGTAGCCTCTTGATCATGCTTCCTTTAAGTGAAAAGGTGAGAGAAGGAGACCTGTCATACATTTTTATGTTATTACTAGAGGCCCAGTGCACGAATTCATGCACAGGTGGCGTTCCTCTGCCTAGCCAGCGATCAGGGCCGATCAGGGCCATCTCGCCCAGTCCCAATCAGGGCCAATTGGGGCCAGCCAGCCACGGGGAGGGACCATGGGAGGTTGGCTGTGGGAGCTCACTGACCACCAGGGGGCAACTCCTGCATTAAGTATCTGCCCCCTGGTGGTCAGTACACATCATAGCAACCTGTTAACTGGTCATTAGGTCAACCAGTCGTAATGGTTGCTTTAGGCTTTTATATATATATATAGACTAGTAGCCTGGTGCACAAAATTAGTGCACATTAAAAGGGAATTAATTGCCCTAACCAGTTTGGCTCAGTGGATAGAGCATCAGCCTGTGGACTCAAGGATCCCGGGTTTGATTCCGGTCAAGGGCATGTACCTTGGTTGTGGGCACATCCCCAGTGGGGAGTGTGCAGGAGGCAGCTGATAGATGTTTCTCTCTCATCGATGTTTCTAACTCTCTATCCCTCTCCCTTCCTCTCTATAAAAAATCAATAAAATATATATATTTTAAAGGGAATTAATTAGCGGAGATATTTTAATATTGCTATTTGCCCTTTCTCTATAATAGAAGTGTGAGAGATGAAAGGAAATTAGTAAAATGTATATGAAAATAATATATAAATTTATTAATAAATAAACAGAAACAAAAGCATATAACAACAAAAGAGGCATGATATAAAAACGACAAAAACATGATATGAAAACAACAAAAACATGATATAAAAACAACAGTGATGCAAACAATGACTGATAAAGTGATTAAAATTATTCTAATATCTCCCTGTACACCACATTAAGAGTAAAAACACTTTCAGAGTGCTTGACTAATTTCCCTAGTGATTAAGTATTTAGAACTTTAACTGTAACGTCACATGCTCTTCAAACTCGAGAGAAAGCAACATATAGCTGACCATGTGAAGAAATGGGTTCAGGTAGGAATATGCCTACTCTGTCTAGAATTTGTCCATGAGATTCATTAATAGTCATCACAAATGCTGGCATCATGGAAACCGTCATCGAATCAATTTAAATAGGAGGCCAGTGTCAGATGGGGACAAATCAATTCTTGGAATCAGAACAACCTCTCCCTCTGCAGATCCTGTTAATATTTCAGCTTTGATTATGTTAGGTCATAATCTTTTGATAATAAATCTGATACCATTACAAAGACCCCATTTACTATTGAGATTTCTCAATAGCATGATGATTGCACCCACTTTCAATTTTAATTTATGACACAGCATTCCTGAAGGAGTAATACTATTTAGAAATTTGATGGGAAAATTTTCCTTTTCAGCATCATCTGTGGGAATCAATGGAATCATCACTCAAATATGTGTGAAAATCTCCATCAAGTATATCCAAAATTTCTTCATTTAATTTTTGAACATGTTCATTTTTTGGACAAATAATTGCACATTTAGATATATTTTTAATATTATCTATAGATATAGTATTTCCAAAGGTAGCTTCAATAATAGATCCATTACAAATCATTTCACAGGGAATTTCAATAATATCCATTCCTAAATGAAAACTGCTATCAAGTTTGCCATCTCCAAGTTTTACTAACCATCCATTATAAGTAGAATCCTCTGATCTCATATTTGTTGTAAGAGACAACTTTCTGAAACATCCCCAAACACTGCAGTACTTTATACTCGTTTGTACTATGGCCTATCCCATAGCATGTGGTACAATACCGAGACATTGTCGAAAATCCCCTCCAAGAAGAACTTTCCCACCAAATAGAACATTCAGACTCATAATTTCTCTTAGTAATCTGTCTATGGCATTTATAGCATGACTGGATGCCATGGTGCGTTCATCAATAATGAGAAGTTGGGCCTTTTTAATAGTTTTAGCAACTTCACTGTTTATATCAAGTCTAGACATGGAAGTTTCATTTAATGGAATTGGTAATTTATATTGGGAATGAAAGGTGCTTCCACCGAGAAGTAAATTTGCAGCAATTCCTGTAGATGCTGTGGGTAAAACAGTACCACCATGACGTCTAATATAATGTATTAAAACTTTATACAGATATGAAGGTGAATTGGATTCCTAGCTGGCAGGCCCCTGACAGCAAGCTGGCCACCTGTTGATTCCGTGAGGAATGGGACTCCCTCCTCCCTCCTGTCAGGGTCTGGGGTTCAGGTGAATGGGATTCCTGGCTGGCAGGTCACTGACAGCAAGTTATCCAACAGTGGATTCTGTGAGGAATGGGGCTCCCTCCTCCCTACTGTCAGGGTCTGGTTTGAAGGCCGGCCATGCCCCCTTGTTGGGCCAGACCCAGAGTTCTACCACGCTGTGGCCTCCGCCTCAGCAAGCCAGGACTGACTGCTGCTGGGCGCTCCTGGCGCTCTGAGGGTGGGTTCTTCCCTCAGGCCTCGGGGGGGAAACAGCTCAGGGAGGGCACAGCCCTTGGCAAGGCAACCCAGGACTCAGTACTTCCACACTCTTCTCCGAGGGCGGGTTCCTGCCTGAAACCTTACACTCTGGGAAACAGCTGGGGGAGAGTGCAGCCGTTTCCAAGACAACCCCTGCAGGACTGACTTCCTTCCAGTTGGTTGTGCCTCTGGTCGTGATGTTACACCCAGGGTTTTTATATAAGTAGATAAGTTATTGTTGTTAATCTCTTACTATGCTTAATTTATAAATTAAACTTTATCATAGGTGTGTATGTATAGGAAAAAACATAACATATATAGGGTTTGGTACTATCTGCAATTTTAGGCATCCACTGGTGTCTTGGCACATATTTCCCACACATAAGGGAGAGGACAACTGTACTTCATCTTTATAAATAAAAACTGTTACCAAAATCATCTGGAATACAGTACCTCTATCATTGTAAATTAATTATAATACCAAAAAACTAACAGAGATGATTTATTCCAACAAGTCTGACCTTGTATTGTCTATCATTGCATATTCCAGATCTCAGGGGGTACTGTTACTCAGTTGTGTCGAGCTTGATTCACTTGAACAGAAAAAAAAAGGGGGAATGAAAATGTCCTGGAGTTTTGTAATTAAATCATTAAATGTTTAGAGTTGTGAGGAATTAACCAATTGCATCATTCAAGCCCCTCCATTTTATAGGAGAAATTGAGGCCCAGAGAAGTAAGAAACGTGCCCAAGGATACCAGCCAAAGAAAGTCCATGACCTAACCACAGTCCCGGCCTTTTAGCCCTTGGACCGGGCCTCTGTCCGAGACATGGCTTTCTTATCAGGGAAGGAGCAGTGATTTCCCAAGAAGGCCTTGAGTTCCTGGACTAGGCTCTAGCTGGGCAGCACACCAGTGAGCCTGTGCCTAGCAAACCATGAGAACAGGATTTCCTAGACAGACAAACCCAAAAGTGGAGTGTATGAGTCAGACTGACTTGCACTACGCATCCAGAGTATGGGCGTGGTTAAACGTCCTGCTGGCCCACCCAACCCAGCAATGGAAGTCTCTAAGAGTCTAGGAGAGGCAGGAAGCACAGTGAGTACACTCATGGCTCCCATCCGGTCTCTGAGGCTTCACCAGCAGGACACCTGGCGTGGCTCTCAGAGCACTGGCCTTCAAGCCTGCAGCCTGGGTCAGTCCTGGTTCTACCACTTACCAGTGGTGTAGACTCAGACAACTTTATGACTTCTCTAATCCTTTGGTCACCAGAAAAATGAGGGTATTCCTACACCCATCTCATAATGTGCTATGCAATTATATATTGCCAAGTGTGTGCCCATGTGTGGTCTAACATAAAGTAAATGCTTAGTGGTAGATTCTATCCCTATTATCCTTTTAGAAGAGAAAAGTCACAATTTTTTAGGGCCTACAAACAAAGCTGCTCTGGGTCAGAGAACAACCACACACACAACAACAACAACAACAACAACAACAACAACAGTTAGCACTAGACCTATCCCTTCTGCCACATGTTTCAAATTTCAAGTTCAAGGTGGACTAGCCTCTCCTGGCCTGCAGAAGCTATAGGTGTGAATTTATACTTTCCCACCCCTTTGGAGAGCCTTCACAGACACCAAAGGATGGAGGCTGATGACAATAAAGTCAACTTCTCTTAACCCGCAGATGCAGCACCTTAAGTGCTTGGTAACATCCTGACCAGGTGTTACCAACAAATCAGTTGATGAAGCAGGTAATCTGTCCTCATGCAGCGGTGTGCCCCAAGAGGCCAGTATTACATGGCAGACCCAGTGAGTGTTTCTGTGGGAAGACATAGTGTTCTACTCTGAGGCCAAGGGGTATTCATGGAAAGGGAAGAACGTAAGACAAATTATATGAAGAATAAAATCAGGATGGCAGGCAAGAAGTGAAGGAGGACTTCAAAGGAGGAAGGGATCATCAGGAAAAAATGAGAGGTCCCAGAGTGAGAATGTGGGTGGTGAAGGGTGCTGCACCCAATTCAAATGTATGAGGTGGGGTTGTGGGGAGTCCTCACCTCACTGAGCAATTCTCAGATACCAGCTGGGTTTCCTACAGTTCAACTCAATTCTGACACTACCTACCTGGAAGTAGCAACACATTCCACAGGTTAAGGACTCAACCCCACAAAACAGCCTTTTCCACACTTCAAACATCAGTCACAAGTCCAGGTTGTCACCTGTGCTTCTGTCCAAATGGTTGTAAAGGGGAGGTTCTAACAACCCCTTCCTTGAGTTCAATTAAGTTGCTAGAGCAACTCATAGAAGTCAGAGAAATCTTTACTTCCTAGATCACTGGTTTATTAAAAGGATATAACATAGGAACAGCCAGATGGAAGAGGTGTGTAGGGCAAGATATATAGGAAGGGGTGCGAAAATTCCACACTGTCCTCACATGCACACTCTCCCCAAAACTCCATGTTCCAACAACCTGAGAGCTCCCTGACCCCTGTCCAGGTGGGTTTTATGGAGGCTTCTTTACATGGGCAGGATTGATTGAATCATTGGCTATTGGTGATCGACCCAACCTCCAGCTCCTTTTGGGAGGTCTGGTGGAACTAAAAATTCCAGCTCTCTAATCACAAGGTTGTTTCTCCTGGCAACCAGTCCCCATCTTTAGGTACCTTCCCAAAGTCACCTCATTATCATAACAAAAGATACCTTATCACTCTCCTCACTTAAGAGATTCCAAGGTTTTTAGGAGTCTCTGCCAGGAATGGGACAAAGACCAAATACATATTTTTATCATAAATCACAATATCATGGCTAGGTTTGGGGAATGACAGAAAGTCTGGGAGGGCTTTGGCAGTGAAGTTTATTGTTGGGCAGTCTGAGAAGCAGCCAACCCTCTCTTTTCCTTTTTTGGAGACAGAGAAATAGGGTTTAAAAGTTCTTGGGAAAGATATGGTGGAGAATACGCTCCTCATTACATTACACGGAGGCAGACGAGTATAAGGTCAGGCCCAGGTCTCTGTGGCTGAGGCTTAGTAACAATTTCCTGTGCAGGGGCAACAGCCTGATGCACACACTTCCCTGAGAATCTGACAAGACTCAGGCACAGGAATGAGAGCCCTGGAGAATCCTGGATACATCTCTTCCACTGGCTTTTTTCATCCTTCTCTTTTTTTCTACCCTCCCTAACGGTCCCCTGATGCCCGCTGTTTGTGTTCCTTCCTCCCAGCCATCCAGACTCTCTGTTCCAGCCCTGCTTCCTGCACTCATCTACAGAGCACTGCGAGTCCCAGCCCCCACCCGTGCCCCGTTGCCCAGAAGGCAGACAAATCAGAAGCATCCCAGCCCTGCATCTCCCCTTGCACGTCCAGGGAGGCATCCACCATCTGCTTTCAATGAAGTGTGGGTTTTGGTACATATTATGGAAGCAGAAACGGAAAAACCATTGGGGTCCCTCCTGCAAAAACAATCAATATCCACTGAAGTGAGCTCTTGGGAACTTCCGGGTGGAGAGCACATCACTGTTAATGAAGGGAAATTCAGAAAGAAATTCTGGCAGGGCTGCACAGATGCGAGAGGGAAGAAATGAAATGTTTTTACTCACCCAGCAATTTGGGGAGAATGCCTTAGCAGAGCAAACTGAGCGGTCCAACAGTCAAGGGTGAGCAAGCTGACACTTGATCCCAGCAGCCTGGCTTCTCTCAGTCTCAAGAATGTGGGCTTGCAGGGCCACAGCGCTGGGGAGCTGGGCTAAGTTGCCAGAGGAACACCAGCATTCAACCAAGGGCCAGTTTAGCAAAGGTGGGAATGCCATCTGCCCTGAGGGCCACAGTGTGCTAGACAGGGACCTGGCCAGCCTGGGGCTGTGAGTGCCTCAGGCTGCCGGGAGGAAGTGGCCCTCCTTCCTCCAGCACACGTGCTGAAGAGCTGCATGTGTATCACTTAAGCCTCAACAAGTCTACAGTTTAGCAAGTGAGGAAAGGAAGCATTCAGGATGAACCTGTGTGTACTCGGCACTTAGTAAGGATCAGAGAGGAGGGAATGACAGACAGGTCCAGACAATGTCTTCTGTCTTTTCTCCTACCATGAGAAGAGCCAGCACTGCACTTTCCACCAGAAAGTGCTATAGATTTGCACCCTTTCCAGTAAGTGGTGTGGTATGCTGTGTGTGTGTGTGTGTGTGTGTGTGTGTGTGTGTGTGTGTGTGAAAATCCCATCTTCCTTTTGCTCACCAATGCCTGAAATTCCACACTTAAAGACCTATTTTCTTCTTCCCTATTACAATACCATTATCTGGGAGAGAATAACACTTCAAGCTTTATCAGCAATTGGCATCTAAGGGGAAAATTAGTTCATCAGACTCTGCTCAAATGAAGGAAAAAAGGGAAGGAATGAGAGCATCATTCTAGAATGATAGGGGAGTGGGGAGCAGATCACATGCAGAAAGAGAATTGCTCTGCTCCCAACTGTGCTGAGAGTGAGGGGGTCCTGACCTTTCTGCTGTCAGGGAAGGTGAGCACACTCCCAGGGAGCACAGATTCATGGCAGTTTTTCAGGGAAAAGTCTCTGTTGTTAGGTAACTGGTTTTTCAGATCTGTATTCTTGGTAGCTGGGTCTGGATGTGACAGCTCCACCCACCCCCACGACTTGCAAATACTGTGCTTTCGATTGGTCGACCTCTCAATAGTGCTTATTGTCCTCAAAGTGCTGTGGCATAACTTTTCTCATGGATCTGCACAGAAACATAGACATGTAGTAACTTTCACCTGTTGGCAAAAGCAAGCAAGTGAGGCACAAATGTGAGCTTGAGAACATAGCACCTCAAACCCCAGCCCCGGCCTCCGCTCCCTGGCAACACCAGTGGAGGCTCAGTCACACATGCTCACGTGCACACACACCCAGGCGGCAGTGAGGAGCCACACTCAGCTTCCAGGGAAGGAGCACCCAGACACAACCCTGTAGTAAGAGGGACAATTGTCTAAGAGACTATGTGGCAGACAAGACAGATGGCCCTCAGAAACTTCAAGGTCAGCTTATGCTACATACTATCTAGGTATGCTTGTACACGTTAGCTGGCAATTATGTTATAATAAAGTTCTCCATTTTTCCCAGGCTGAGAGAAGGTCCTGAAGGTTATGAAAGAGTGTCACACTTCCCCTCCACTGCAGAGGGACAGGGACTTTTGTACTCCTGGTAGGTGGGCTATTTGTTTACTTGGCTCTCTGGACAGCTCACCAACAGCATCTGAGTGGTAGGCTTAAGTAGGCTTAAGAGTGGCTGCACATGCTGGGATTGCAAGCAGCCTGTCCCCTGCCCCACCTAGGTCTTCCCTGAGCCACTCTGCAGATTCCGCAGGGGCAGGGGCAGGGGCAGTGTCCCGGGAATCCTCTGCCACATGCAGATCCTGGGCCAGTCCAGCAAAGGCAAGAAATCGTGCAAACAAAATGATGGGCTCAAACAAGTCACAGACCCCACTTAATTTGGCATATCAAGTTAGTTAGGCAGTTACCCATTCCACACTGCTTACCCACCCATCTATGTCACTACCTACTTGCTTCAATACTTACTATTATTTTATGATCTACTGTTGTAGGCAGGGACTATTTTTCCTAAGTTTTAACATACATCCCATATGAAGTTCTAAGCACTCCTTAGACCACCTAGATATGTGGGCAGAAGGATTGTGTGATTTGTCAAAGCCACATGGGGAATTTTAGGAATTTACAATGCCATACTACCACTTTGCCAACAATTCCTTCCTACCTTTGGAGGTGCATTAACTAGTTCAGGCCACTGGATACTGTCTGGCAACTCTGGACCAACAGGAATTAAGGGTCAGCAGGGGCTGACTGAGCCAAGTGCCACACTGTGAACATGATTGGTTACTCATGTGGTTGGAACTGAGAGGACAGAGGTCATTTATTTTGCTTCTGTGACCTGGCTATCATTGCTTAGTGACCATGAATTAGGACCCCAGAAGTGAAGAAACCTATGGAGAAAAACATGAATAGCCGACACTTAGATAAGAATTACCCTGTGCCAAGCATTGTTCTAAGTTCTTTGCATATGTTAATTCATTTAATCCTCCAAACAGCTCCATGAGGTAAATTCTATTATTACCCTCATTGTGCAGAAAAGGAAATGGAAGCCCAGAAAGGTAAGTAATTTTCCCAAAATCCCCAGTGGTTAACTAGACCACATACAGAGCCAAGACTCAGTGCCTGTTTGGTCTTCTATGTTGGGAATTGCCAACCATAGTTAAGCTTTGGACAATAATGGAGCAGATTTGCCCTGGCTGGATTTGTGCTGCCACCATGAGGAGGAGAAGTCACACTTCAGTGAGAAACTCAGGCACCAAAGAATAGGAGGAGAATGTGAGGCTGGTCCATCTCCACTGGAGAAGCAAGCAGCAAAGAGGGTGGCCTCTCTGTCCAGGCTCCCTCCCTCCCCAGCAGTGTCCTGGAGTGCAATAAGCCAGGTCAAGGAGCAGAGCAGGCCTTGCCTGTGGACTTCAGGGCCTGACACTGAGCTCAGAGTCCAAGGCCAAAGTGAACAGAAAAAAAGCCAGGCCAACCTGAGTCATCTGCTCAAAAGGATTAGGTGGGTCAGAGGAATGTAGGTGTGAACCAGCAGATGGAAATCAAGACCCAGAGTGAAGGCAAAACATGGGAGAGGTGGGGACAGATAAGGACACAACCCAGAGCACATGGAGTGCGCCTTGTTGTTTCTCATAGGAAACCTCCAAGCTACTGTGTCTTTGGGGAAGGAGTGGGAGAGGTTCTGGGATACCATCTATGCTCTAGGTTATGGTCTAGTTACCAGTATGTTCCAGGATATGGTCTAGTTACTAGGATGCTCTGGGTTATGGTTTAGTACTAGTACTAGGGCAGTGATGGCGAACCTTTTGAGCTCGGCGTGTCAGCATTTTGAAAAACCCTAACTTAACTCTGGTGCCGGGTCACATATAGAAATTTTTTGATATTTGCAACCATAGTATAAAAAAGATTTATATTTTTGATATTTATTTTATATATTTAAATGCCATTTAACAAAGAAAAATCAACCAAAAAAATGAGTTCGCGTGTCACCTCTGACACGCGTGTCATAGGTTTGCCATCACTAGGTTATAGTCTAGGTCAGCAGTTCTCAACCTGTGTGTCTCGACCCCATTGGGGGTCGAACGACCCTTTCACAGGGGTCACCTAAGACCATCGGAAAACACATATATATAATTACATATTGTTTTTGTGATTAATCACTATGCTTTAATTATGTTCAATTTGTAACAATGAAAATACATCCTGCATATCAGATATTTACATTATGATTCATATCAGTAGCAAAATTACAGTTATGAAGTAGCAATGAAAATAATTTTATGGTTGGGGGTCACCACAACATGAGGAACTGTATTAAAGGGCCGCAGCATTAGGAAGGTTGAGAACCACTGCTCTAGGTACTAGGAACATACTATAGTAACTTAGTCTCAGTTGTGACCTTGGGCAAATTCATACCTGCCCTTTAAGCCTCAGTCTCCTGGCTATAAAATAGGAAGAAAAATAAAACAGGTAACTTACCAGGTTCATGTAGTAGTTAAATGAGAGAGTAAGTGCAGAGTGGTTTGCACAATGGTTGGCATAGTTAATATGCAATAACTGATATGTCTTCCTGCTGTTATTGCCAGTGTTAGGAATAACAGAGTGGCTGATTGGGCAGTGGCAAGATGAAGCCATCGTTTGAATTGTTTGTGGAGCCCTATTTTCTCCTTCTACTTCTAGTTGGGTATAAGACCTTCCTCAGGATCACCCCTTTCTTTCCTCGCAGAACAAATATCAGGTGCTTAAGGAACAGGGAGGCAGGGTTGGGGGAAGCCCTCGATCTTCTGCCCCCCTCCACCTTTTGCCTCAGTTCTTCTAGCTGCAGAAGAACTGAGAGTCCTTGATCCAAATAGTCATAATAAAGCCAAGGCGCTTTGGTTTCTAAGACCATTTCCTCAGAGGAGTTCTTTGGGCCATATCGCAGTCCTGGGGAGCTGCTGAGGAGTCAGGCTCTGCGAGGCAAGGCCAGCCAGCCCAGAATTGCAGCCTGGCTCTTCCTGGCTGCACCTGGTCTAGACCCCTTGGCCCTGTGAATGCCTGCCAACTACATGCATCACCTGCTGAGTCTCCAACCTCTTCGCAAGGCATTACCTAAGTGTCCATCTTTTAAATCACAAGGTAAAAATCTGTGTTTATGTGTTTGAACAAAGCTCTCATCATCTTGAATAAGTATCCTGACTCCAGCTTTATGACAGGATGTGGGTCCCACACTCACCCAACTGAAATCTTGAAACTGAGTAGGAAAACCTCCTCCCCTCAGGCACCCTAGCCTTCTCCTAGGATGATTTTCTATCCATCAAGAAACATCTCTGTTGCCTGGGAGAGCTGGGTGCTGGGTCCACAGTGCACACCTTCTGCCCAACGAGGCATGGATGGCTTCAGGATACAGCAGTTTACAAAGAAAAATATGAAGGCAGCCTGATTTTCCCAGCTGCCTAACAGGGGAAAGGAAGCTGGGCTCCATGAATCATACAATGGCATTGAAACAATTCAAGGAACTGTACAAAGGAAGTGACCAGAATAGCCCAGCTGATTGCTACAAGCTAATGGAGCAAAGAAAATGGAAACCAGTATCTCTAGAGTACAGGAAAGAAACATTAACCAAGAAAAGCAACTTTCCCCATAGTGGGGAGAACAGCCATTCAGAAATGTTTACTGAAATGAAGCTGTCTGTTGACTCCCAGGCCCTGGACAGAAAGGTGGGCAGAAGAGGGCAGAGGTGAAGCTGTGGTTCTGGGAGTCAGTGTGGCCACCTAGAGCACTGTGCCCATTTCTCCCCAGCTCACTGTCCCATGTGTGACGTGGGTAGCTTGTCATGGGCCACAATGGGACTAGTCACACCAGAAAAACTGGCAAGTGCCACAAACCAGGGCTGCTGTCAGTCCCAGAACCTATGTTTCAACATATACCAGCACACTACTGGGAGGAGAGGCGTGTAGGGAACCAGGCGGCCAGATAAGAGGGCTCCAGTGGGTTTAGGCTTGGGGACAAATGCAGGGAAAGAAGAGTTTGTCACCCAGACTGTGTGGCCCCCTGGGAGAGGACCTTGCTTGCAGAGAAGTGAGGATATAGCTGCTGATTCCTGAGGTCTTTTCCTCTCCCCCTGCTCTAACAGTGTCAATTCTGAAAATCTCTCTCAAGGGTGAAAGAGATTTAAGGTTTTCAAGACCCAGCTAACTAAACACGGAGCCCAAGAGAGGATAAACAGTCATCTGCTATCATACTCATTATCCATGGCTTCAAAGGACTCCAGTGTGTTTACAAAAAGAACACGAGAGTTCTCTATGTTTATTTTAAAGTATGGACTTTGATAAACAGCCTTTTAAAAAAAACCAAATAACACGCAGGGGAAACAACCTTCTTTCTTTGTCTTATGCATCAGTCAAAACATAGCACTCCCCTTGGCTTCAGCCTAAATGAGTTTGGTTTCTTCACAGAAGTTCACCGTTTATAAAATACATACAATTTATTGACTTTGATCTCCCCACTGGCGCAGCTTGAGGTTGGTTCAAAGTTCTGTAGAGTTAAACATAACCACATGTGACCGGGCAGTTCACGTGCAACATTTGCCAATGTCGGCGAAGGCAAGATCAGGGCTGGAAACATTAGAGAGGTGGGCAGGGCCAAGAGGGAGGGTGTGCCTCACCCCAGAGGACCTCAGCCAAATGCTCTCTGCTCCCAGCTGGCTCCTGCCTAGCCAGTACTTCACCAGGAGAGAGAGTTGGGCAAACTCAGTGAGGGTCCACACTCCCCCTGAGCTGGCCCCATGTCAGCATTACTTTTGCTAATCCTCCCCAACTGGGGATATTTTGATGAAAATGCAAATCTTAGAGGATTTTTTTAGAAAAAGGTAAAAAACCACCCAGCTGGTGTGGGTCAGTAGTTGAGTGTCAACCCAGGAACCAAGAGCTGTCTAGTTTGATTGCCAGTCAGGGCACATGCCCTGGTTGCAGGTTTGATCCCCAGTGCAGGGCATGCAGGAGGCAGCTGATCAATGTTTCTATCTCTCTATTCCTCCTTTCCCTTCCTCTCTCTCTAAAAAAATCAATAAAAACATATTTTTTAAAAAAGAAAGAGAAAAAAGGTATAAAAACCCACACTGCTTAGTTATATGTAGTCAAAAGTGTAAGCATGTTAAACTGTGTATGTATGTAGGTAGGTAAATAAGTAGGTAGGTAGATAAGCTAGATGATAGATACATAGATAGATAGATAAATAGTTGACAGATGATAAATTAATATAAAAAGAAGTAAATTCACACCTAACTCTGACCCGATTCTTCTTGCAAGAAAATTCTCTTTCCTACATCCATTTTGGAAGATGCTGGGCTGCCTGCTTGATAACCATTGTCTCTTCTATGCTGACAGAGCCCTGGTTAAATTCCAGTGTCCGACTCTCCTCCTTAGAACTCAGGGTTACACCTGATTGCTCTAGGCCAAATATGATGACATAAGTCCCCTTGCTGGGGACTGGTTTAGTGTTTGATAAGAGAGCAGCTCTACTCAATGAGACAAAATGAATAAGCTTGGATGTTACTGGGAAAGACTTTTCTTTCTGAAATAAAGGAACAGAAGAAAATACTCCCTTTTCTGTTTTCAGAATGACTGAAGCTACTGCACCTGTCTTAAAATCATGCAGGCAGTTAACAAAAGATGGAAGAGTAGGAAGATGAGAAAAACTAAGTTAAACCACTGATTTAATCAACTATTAAACTGACTTAATTCTGTACTTCCTGATATAGTAGAAGAAAATTCTCTTATTAGTTAAGTAATTTTTGGTAATAGTAAATTAAAATATAATTCCCCACATACAATATAATGTATCCATTTAAAGTGTATCATTCAATGGTTTTTAGTATACTCACAGAGCTGTACAACCATCACCACAAATCATTGTTAGAACATTCTCACCATCTCTATAAGAAACTTCCTATATCTTTTAGCTATCCTTCTCCAATCCTCCCATTTTCCACATCCCTAAGCAATCACTCTTTTAAGCCAGATGCTTTTGGGTGATGCTTTTTGGGTGATACATACACAGTTTAACATGCTTACACTTTTGACTACATATAACTAAGCAGTGTGGGTTATACCTTTTTTCTCTTTCTTTTTTAAAAAATATGTTTTTATTGATTTTTTTAGAGAGAGAGGAAGGGAAAGGAGGAATAGAGAGATAGAAACATTGATCAGCTGCCTAGTGAATTACATGGGCATAAGCCCACTGCTGCATTTCTTTTGCTATGAAATTAGTTCTTTGGCCAAAAGCAAAGCTCTAAGGGAAGCCATAATAGTGAATATCATATTCCTTAAGTCTGTGGATGAAGATGTTGCAGAAGTATTGCAGGCAAAAGACAGATCCCTATCAAGAATAAGGGCTTACTCAGTAGTATAAATTGCTTCTCCCTCCTTCATAGAATAAAAGTGATCCAGTTTAATCACAGCCTGCAGGAGGCTTTCAAGAAGGTGTCATATCTGAGGTTCAGTATACTAGTATTTCTGCTACTGGCAGGTCAGGCACTCAGTAGTGGCAACAGCCAAATTAATCTTGGTGAGAAAATCTCCATGTTGTGGGGTACATGCAGGGCTTTCATTGGTCAGCATAGCCACCTTGTCCATGGGTCCTTTCACTAAGCACCGGTGTGGTTGAGGGGAGAAACTGACCAGCATCCACAGAATGTGTTGCCTGTTTCATATAATTACTTAGAGCTTCTTGTAAATGCTGCTCAGTGAGCATTCACATAGAACGAAATAGGCTCCCACTTTGTGCTCATTTTGAGATGTCCACTCCCATACCTCCTCTCCAGTTTTTAGGGGGTTCACCACTCAAGAGTATATCAGGATGGCATCTCCAGAGTGACAGACAAGTTGCACTTTGCACCTCTTACAACTAGGAGCACCTTTAGATTCTGGGGAAAATATATACTCTACACATTGTGTGCTATTCTACCAAGAAACAGAGATGAGGGTTGAAATGTCTGAGCCTATTATTTTCTTTTCTAAGTTCTCTACTGCATTCAGAAGCAATCATCTGGTTTCTCAAAGCCTTGCCTTCAACAGCCACTTTGCTGCAAGCAACCACAGATAATGTTAATTAATCATGATGCCACTGCATATTACAAGTTTCCAGTATTCAACTTTTCATTGGCAAGGAGCTCAGCATTGCTTTCAAGGCCAAAGAAAGAGGAAAATCACCTCCAAATTCCTATCTTTAAAGGTTTATTTTCTGGGACCCCCCTCCTCTGGTACCCTAATGCTCTTATCAGCCAGGTTCTAGTCAGGAAAGGAGAAAGCACAGTAGGTGCTTCACTGCACAGAACCCATTAAACAGGCACTGGGAGGCTGAAAGAGCAACAAATGAATGTTAGGAAAGCCAGAGATTATACACAGCAGGAAGGAACTACCATCCAGGGCTGGGAGGATAAAGGGGAAGAGGGGTTGTTACAGGATGTAGGCATGAGCTCACTCAAACCTCTGGGGCTGGTGGGGGTCCTGCACAGCTGGCCGGGCCTCTGGGGATGTGGTACCTTGCTCTGGACAAGCTGATCTTTAGGGGGAAGCTGTGCACTGCTGGTGCTAGACCTCTTAGTAGGGTGTCTTGGCTGACCACCAGATGTGGAGGTGGGGTTTCTTCTGAGAGGTGTGTGTACCTCAGAAGGAGGCCTGGACATGGCTAGAATCTCTGGGTAGAGTCACGGCCCAGTCTCAGGTCAGCGGTGTGACTAGGAGTGGGCCCTGCAGATGCTCAAATGCTCTGGGAGGATGAGGGGTGGGGGCGGAGGGTGGAGCCCAGGGTCTAGCTGAGCTGGCACCTCTGAGCAGGCACAGCATGGGCAGTGCTGACAGCAGAAATGAATGGGCAGCTGGAGTCTCCTCTCCGTGGCTACTAGAACAATGCTGATCAGAACTGAAAATTAGGAAGGAAGCCCCTTTCACTCTCTTCCCACTTGCCAATCTCCCCTGTATGCCCCCTATTGGTTGAACCCAACAAGAAGGCAAGGGAGTAGGAGAAAAGGAGCTTGGAGAGCTCCAGCCTCAGGTTTAGAAGGTGGGCTCAGAGCTGAGAGACAGCAGGTTAAGAACTGAGACAAGAGAACAGAGGATCTGGAGGCAGAAAACCTGGGTCCTAGCACCACTCATTGGTTGAATAGCCTTTGAAAGGTTGCTTAACCTCCCTCTGTCTCAGATTCCTCAATTTTTATTGTTTAAAGTATTCCTAATAGTAGTACATATGTCTCCTTTTTCCCCCATTGACCTCCCCCCGGCCTATGCTACCCCACAGAACATGCCCTCACCCCCCACACCCAGTGTCTGTGTCAATTGGTTATGCTTGTATGCATGCATACAAGTCCTTCGGTTGATCTCTTACCAGCCCGTCCCAACCCTCCCCTGCCTTCCTGCTGTAGTTTGACAGTCTGTTCAATGCTTCTTTGTCTCTGTATCTATTTCTGTTCATCAATTTATGATGTTCTTTATATTCCACAAATGAGACCATGTGATATTTATCTTTATGCAACTAGCTTATTTCACTTAGCATAATACTCTCCAGTTCCATCCATGCTGTTGCAAATGTTAGAATTCCTTCTTTTTTTTACAGCAGCATAGTATTCCATTGTGTAGAAGTACCAGACTTTTTTAATCCACTCCTGCTGGTGGGCACTTAGGCTGTTTCCAAATCTTAGCTATGGTAAATTGTGCTGCTATGAACATAGGGGTACATATATCCTTTCTGATTGGTGTTTCTAGTTTCTTGGGCTATATTCCTACAAGTGGATCACTGAGTCAAATAGGAGTTCTATTTTTAAATTTTTGAGGAAACTCCATACTGTCTTCCACAGTGGCTGCACCAGTCTTCATCCCCACCAGCAGTGCATGAAGGTTCCTTTTTCTCCACACCCTCACCAGCACTTGTCATTTGTTGATTTGTTGATGATAGCCATTCTGACAGGTGTAAGATTGTACCTCATTGTTGTTTTGATTTGCATCTCTTGGATGATTAGTGACTGAGCATGTTTTCATATGTCTCTTGGCTTTCTGTATGTTCTCTTTCGAGAAGTGTCTGTTTAGATCTTTTGCCCATTTTTTGAGTGGATTGTTTATCTTCCTTTTGTTAAGTTGTATAAGTTCTCTGTAAATTTTGGAGAATAAACCCTTATCAGAAATATCATTGGCAAATATGTTCTCCCATGCAGTGGGCTTTCTTGTTGTTTTTATTGATGGTTTCTTTTGCTGTGCAGAAGCTTTTTATTTTGATGTGCTTCCATTTGTTTATTTTCTCCTTAGTCTCCATTGCCCTAGGAGCTGTGTCTATAAAGATATTGCTACGACATATGTCTGCTATTTTGCTACCTATGGAGTCTTGTAGGATTTTTATGATTTCCCATCTTACATTTAAGTCCTTTAGACATTTTGAGTTTGTTTTTGTGTATGGTGTAAGTTGGTGATCTAGTTTCATTTTTTTGTATGTATGTATCTGTCCAATTTTCCCAGCACCATTTATTGAACAGACTGTCTTGACTCCATTGTATGCTCTTGCCTCCTTTGTCAAATATTAATTGAGCATAATGGCTTGGGTCGATTTCTAGGTTCTCTGTTCTGTTTCATTGGTCTATATGTCTCTTCTTGTGCCAGTACCAGGCAGTTTTGAGAAATGTGTCTTGGTACTATAGCTTGATATCTGGTATTGTGATCTCTCCAACTTTGCTCTTCTTTCTCAGGATTGCTGTGGCTATTTGGGGTCTATTTTATTCCAGATGAATTTTTGGATAGTTTGTTCTAGATCTTTAAAACATGCCATTGATATTTTAATGGGGACTGCATTGAATCCGTAGATTGCTTTGGGTAGTATGGACACTTTAATAATGTTGATTCTACCAATCCATGAACATGGTATGCTCTTCCATTTGTTTATGTCTTCCTCTATCTCTTTTTTTCAATGTCCTTTAGTTTTCCAAATACAGGTCTTTTAGGTCCTTAGTTAAGTTTATTCCTAGGTATCTTAATTTTTTTGGTGTAATGGTAAATGGGATTTTTTTTTAGCTTCTCTTTCTGTGAGTTCATTATTTGTGCATGAAAAGGCCATAGATTTCTGGGTGTTAATTTTGTACCCTGGTATATTGCTGAATTCATTTATTAGGTGTAGTAGTTTTTTGATGGAGTCTTTGGGGTTTTCTATGTATAGTATCATGTCATCTGTGAATGAGGACAGTATTATTTCTTCTTTTCCAATTTGGATGCCTTTTATTTCTTCTTCTTGTCTGATCGCTATGCCTAGGACTTCCAGTACTATATTGAACAGGAGTGGTGAATGTGGGCATCCCTGTCTTGTTCCTGTTTTTAGGGGAAATTAGTTTAGTTTTTGCCCATTGAGTATGATGTTGGCTATAGGTTTGTTATATAAGGCTTTTATTATGTTGAGGTATGATCCCTCTATTCCCACTTTGCTGAACGTTTTTATCAAGAAAGGGTGTTGGATTTTGTCAAATGCCTTTTCTGTATCAATTAATATGATTATGTGATTTTTGTCTCTCAGTTTGTTTATGTGATGTGTCATATTTATTGATTTGTGGACATTGTACCATCCTTGCATCCCTGGAATAAATCCCACTTAGTTGTGGTGTATGATATTTCTAATATAATGCTGAATCCGATTTGCTAGAACTTTGTTGAGGATTTTAGCATCTATGTTCATCAAGGATATTGGCCTGTAGTTCTCTTTTTTTATGGTGTCTTTATCTGGTTTTGGGATTAGGGTAATGCTGGCTTCATAGAAATAGTTAGGAAGTGTGCCTTCCTCTTTAATTTTTTGGAATAGTCTGAGGAGGACTGGTTTTATTCTTCTTTGAATGCTTGGTAGAACTCCCTTGTAAGCCGTACGGACCAGGGCTTTAGTTTACTGGAGGATTTTTTATCACTACTTCAATTTCTTCAGTAGCTATTGGCCTATTCAGATTTTTTGATTCTTCTTGATTGAGTTTTGGGAGCTTGTATTTTTCTAAGAATATGTTCATTTCATCAAGGTTTTCTATTTTGTTGGGATAGAGTTGTTCATAGTATTTTTTCATAATCATTTGTATTTCTGTGGGATAGGTTGTTACTTCACCTCTTTCATTTGTGATTTTGTTTATTTGGGTCCTCTCTGTTTGCTTCTTGGTGAGCCTGGCTAGAGGTTCATCAATCTTGTTTATCTTTTCAAAGAACCAGCTCTTGGTTTTGTTGATCTTTTGTATCATTTTTGTTGTTGTTGTTTTTGTTTGTTTTGTTGTCTCTATGTCATTTATCTCTGCTCTGATCTTTATTATGTCCTTCCTTCTGCTTACTTGGGCTTTTGTTGTTGCTCTCTTTCTAACTCTTTGAGTTGTATGGTTAGATAATTTATTACCATTGTTTCTTGTTTTTTGAGGTAGGCCTGTACAGCTATGAATTTCCCTCTCAGGACTGCGTTCATTGTGTCCTATACATTTTGGATTATTGTGTTTTCATTGTCATTTGTTGCCATGATGATTTTTATTTCTTCTTTGATCTCTTTGGTAACCCAGTCATTGTTTAATAACATGCTAGTTAGCATCCAGGTGTTTGATTTTTTTATTGTTTTTATTGTAGTTGATTTCCAGTTTCATGCCATTGTGATCTGGAAAGATGCTTGATATGATTTCTATCTTCTTGAATTTGCAGAGACTTTGCCAGTGTCCCAATATGTGGTCTATCTTTGAAAATGACCAATGTGCACTTGAGAGGAATGTATATTCTGTGGCTTTGGGGTGAAATGTTCTGAAGATGTCAATTAATTCCATCTGATCTAGTGTGATGTTTCCTTGCTAATTTTTTGTTTAGAGGATTTGTCCAGTGGTGGTAGTGGGTATTAAAGTCCCCTACTATGATTGTATTGCTGTCAATCTCTCCCTCGATATCCTCCAGAAGTTTTTTTATGTATTTAGGTTCTCCTGTATTGGGTGCATATAGGTTTACCAGAGTTATTTCTTCTTGTTGAATTGCTCCCTTTAGTATTATGAAGTGGCCTTCTTTATCTCTTGTTATGGCCTTCACTTTGGGGTCTAATTTGTCAGATATATGTATTGCTACCCCAGCTTTCTTTTCATTTCCACTCTCCTGAAAAAACTTTTTCCATCCCTTCACCATCAGTCTGTGTGAGTCCTTTGTTCTGAGGTGGGTTTCCTGTAGACAGCAGATATATGCGTCATGTTTTCTTATCCACTCAGCTATCATACGTCTTTTGATTGGGGCATCTAATCCATTTACATTTCAAGTTATTGATAGGTAATTGTTTGTCACCATTTTAATTCTTTATGCCTGTGTTCTTTCTTCCCTTCCTATTTCTTCTTTTTACAGCAGCCCCTTTTAGCATTTCTTGCATTGCTGGTTTGGTGGTAATAAATTCCCTTAGTCCTTTTTTGTCTGTGAAACTCCTGATTTCTCCCTCAGTTTTGATTGATAGTCTTACTGGATACAGTATTCTTGGATTCAGACCCTTCCTTTGCATGATTTTGTATATTTAATTCCATTCCCTTCTGGCCTGATGTGTTTCAGTTGAGAAATCAGTCAGTAGTCGAAGTCAGGGAAGATCCTTTGTAGATAGCTTTCTGTCTCTTTGTGGCAGCCTTTAAGATTCTTACTTTGTCATTGGTGTTTGCCAGTTTAATTGTAATATGTCTTGGTGTCAGGCTTTTGGGGTTCATCTTGTTTGGAACTCTGTGAGCTTCTTGGACTTGTGTGCATTTTTTCTTCCCGATACCAGGGAAGTTTTCTGTCATTATTTCTTAAAATAGGTTTTCTCTTCCTTGCTCAGTTTCCTCTCCTTCTGGCACCCCTATTATGCAGATGTTGTTTCATTTTGTGTTGTCCCAAAGTTCCCTTAGGCTCTCCTGTTTTTTAAGGTTTTTTTTTAGATGCTGCTCTGCTTGGGTATTTTTTCCTACCTTGTCTTCTAGCTCACTGATGTGGGCCTCCACTTCTTCTAGTCTACTGTAGATGCTTTCTATTGAGTTCTTTATTGCAGCGATGTCATTTTTTATTTCCTCTTGGTTCTTTTTCATTTCCTCTTTGTTCTTACACATATTGTTGAATTTGTTTTTCATCCTTTTCAGTGACCTTATGACCATTGCTCTGAATTCTTTCTCTGTCATGTTGTTTGCCTCTACTTTGTTTGTTTCCTTTTCTGATAATTCCTCCTTTTCTTTCATATGTGAGCTGTTTCTTTGTCTCCCCATGATCACTCCTATCAGGGTGTCTGGTTATGTAACTCTCTCTCTCCTGTGTTGACTAAAAGGCACAAAATACAACATAACAAGACACAATGCACAGGGCACCAAACACAAATGTACTCATGATACTAATACCCCTAAATAAAGGTGACCACCAGAGAAAAGAGAATTAGGGAATAGAAAAGAGTGCAAAAATGATACTGAGAAAAGGAAAAAATGTAAGAGAGAAAAGAAAGAGAAGAAAAAAAAAGGGTAAAATATATGTATTTGGGAGAAAACTCCAATAAAACAATAACTAATCAAAAAAATGCAAACAACAGACATCCATACAACAAACACCCAGATGAATCTGAGGAGGCAGAGCTTATTTCTAGAAGGTAAGGTCAAGGAATTGAATGAATGGGGAAATAGCTACAGTTCAGTATAGAGGAGATAGTAAGAGAATGAGTGTATAAGAAGAAAAGTAAAACAAAAAAAATACAAAAAAGGAAAAATATATAGTAAAATATATATATAAAAGAAAATTTATATATATATAAAATTTTCCCCCTTCTTTAATCTATCTATCTATATATTTGTTTACTATTTGAAAAGGAGAATAGAGAGTAGATAGGTCTGAGTTGGTGATCGGAATTAGTTAAGCTATTAGAATAAGAAAACAAGTGAGGAGAGGAAAAACAGAAGAAAAAACACAAACAAAAAAATGAACAAAAAACCCACAAACAAACAAAAAAACACCGACCAACAATCAAACAACAGCATCAAGACAGAAAGGGAAAAAAAGGCAAAAAAATTTTGGATAGTGAAGAAAGAATGGTGTATGGGCTTGGAGTAAGGGAGAGGAAATTAGATATATGAGTAAGATCAATTTTTAACAGGGAGTAAAAAGAAAGGATAGAGCAAAACAAAAGCAGGAACAGGGTAAGAAAAACAGTATAAAAAGAGGGAAAAGTGAGGAAGAGAGTATTGGCATAAAGGAAAAATTGAGATGGAGTAAAATAATGCTAAAGGGAAAATAAAAATAGAATGTAGAACACTAATCCCAAAATAAAATAAAATAAAATAAAATAAAATAAAATAAAATAAAATAAAATAAAATAAAGAAAAAATAAAATAAAACTTTAAAAAGGGTAAAATAATAGTAGTCATAATAATAGTTAAAATTAAAAAATATAATAGTAAGCAAGGTAAAATCAAGTGAGAGAAAAAAATTAGTTTCTTAAGTAAAAGATAAAGAATAGAAATGTGAAGTAGTGAAGGTTGTTCACTTCCTTCGTTTCTGCTTGGCACATCTGTTTCCTTTCAGGTAGTCAGGACAGTATTGAAGTTTCCTGCAATCCACTGCTCCTCTGTGTCATAAGCCACAACTCTGTTTTCAAACAGGCAGGATCTCTCCATTGTCTTTGGTTCTCAGCCTGCCTTTAGTTGTATTTACACACAAGAGTCAATTTCTGATACAACCCTGGGTGGCAGTGTTTCTGTCTTAATATCCGGGGATTAAAGGCCTCTCTACCCTGTATTTAGATTTTGCTTTTCCTGCCGCACTTAATACTGAGTTGGAGGAATGGACTGCCCCAGAGCTGGTTTTCTGTTCATCTCTCCCCACTCTGATCCCAGTTTCCACAAAACCAACTTTCCCCTGCAGTCTCGGTGAGAGTTTTTAATTGGAAGATCCTACATACTGGACTTAGCAAGCATAAGTAATGATTTAAAAAGAAAAAATAAAAAGCCAGAGGAGGCACACAGACTTGTGTCTTTTTCCCCTGGCTCTGCGCAGCCAGTACAGAACTTCAGGCGGCTTTTCTGGGCCCAGTCCAGCTGTGGATTAATATCTAGAGTCCCCTTCTGCCAGCATCCCTGTGGACTCCCTTCCACATTTGAGGGCTACACTGACCCTCAACAACTACAGATTTTGTGGGGTGCAGTCTTCCTCTGAGACTCTAGTTCCCACTGCATGCATTTCTCCCTTAAGCCTGGATCCCAAATCTCACCTTTCTCCAGGTCAGTGGTTCTCAACCTTAGCTGCACATTAGAATCACCTGGGAATCTTTTTAAAATCCTGATTTCTGGGCCTCATCCTCCGGAAATTCTGTTTCTTTGTTACTAATGTTGTGGCCCCACCCCATAACAAAGAAACAGAATATCCAGAGGATGAGGCCCAGAAATCAGGATTTTAAAAAGATTCCCAGGTGATTCTAATGTGCAGCCAAGGTTGAAAACCACTGCTCTAAGTGATATCTGAACTTTAAGTCCTCTGATTGTCTCACCAGTTGTGTTTAATTTGCCAGTTCCGGGTGGGTGTTGTTCAATTCAGCTGTTCCTTCTATCTGCTCTGTGAGAATGTGCAGGGCCCGTCCACATATTTGGCACGCTTTGTCTGCCCCTGGACAGCTTGTGGTCGGGGAGGTTGGAATCCTGGTGTTCGTGGGTTCGCAGCTGAGGCAGCTGGTCACTGGGTGTTGTGGTTGTAAGGTCCAGGGAGGTATCCGAGGTCTCCGCGGTTGAAGGTAAGACTGTGACCAGTCTCCCGATCACAGCTGGTCTCCCCTTCAAGATGGTGCGGTCTCTGTGGCAGAGCAGGCCCCTCAGGGAGAGATTTCAGTAGCAGTAGAGGCTTCCTGGACAGGGGAGTCTGGTCCGCCAGTCCCCAACAGTCCCTTGGAATATAGCTGTCCCTCACTCACAAATACAGACACTCCCCACATGACTACGCACTCTCCTTTCGTTCTCTCACTCACACACTATCTTGCAGCCTGCTGTCCCATAGGCAGCCATCTTGGATCTCCTTTGAGTTTAATTTTGTGTATGGTGTAAGTTGGTGGTCTAGTATCATTTTTTTACATGTATCTGTCCAATTTTCCCAACACCATTTATTGAAGAGACTGTCTTGACTTCCTTGTATGCTCTTGCCTCCTTTGTCAAATATTAATTGAGCATAATGGCTTGGGTTGATTTCTGGGTTCTCTGTTCTGTTCCATTGGTCTATAAGTCTGTTCTTGTGCAGTACAGTGGCTTTGTAGTATAGATTGATATCTGGTATTGTGATCCCTCTGAAGCAGGGGGTCCCTCGGGGGTGAGGACGACGGAGCCCCAACGCGCTAGGGCGTCTGCATGCACAACTCTGAAGACCAGGTTTGGTGACACAGATCCATTTTATTGTAGAACTACAGGGTTATATATAGTATAAGGGGACCAATCAGAGGGAGACACGTTGCTACAGGCGACCAATGGCTGAAAGGCTGGGGTACTGTGCACGTGGCTCTAGGAGTTCCTTCAGGCAGGCGTTGCTACTTCCTGGTGTGCCGAGGAAGCATGTCATGGTGGAGTGTGCTCACACCATTGCATTAGCCGCAGCGCTGAGACATACTTCCCGAGCTCTATGTACATCCCTCTAACTTTGTTCTTCTTTCTCAAGATTGCTGCACCTATTTGGGGTCTTTTTTTTTATTCCAGATGAATTTTTTGGAGAGTTTGTTCTAGGTCAGTGATGGCAAACCTATGACACGCGTGTCAGAGGTGACACGCAAACTCATTTTTTTGGTTGATTTTTCTTTGTTAAATGGCATTTAAATATATAAAATAAATATCAAAAATATAAGTCGTTGTCTGACTATGGTTGCAAATATCAAAAAAATTCTATATATGACACGGCACCAGAGTTAAGTTAGGGTTTTTCAAAATGCTGACACACCGAGCTCAAAAGGTTCGCCATCACTGTTCTAGGTCTTTGAAGTATGCTGTTGGTATTTAAATGAGGATTGCATTGAATATATAGATTGCTTTGGGGAGTATGGATATTTTAGTGAAGCTGATTCTACCAATCCAAGAACATGGTATATTCTTCCATTTGTTTATGTCTTCCTCTATCTCTTATTTTTTCAGTGTGCTGTAATTTTGTGAGCACAGGTCCTTTACCTCCTTGGTTAAACTTATTTCTAGGTATCTTAATTTTTTTGTTGCAATGGTAAATGGGATTGTTTTTTTAGTTTATCTTTCTGTGAACTCACTATTGGTGTATAAAAGAGCCAAGACTTCTGGGTAGGTTCCTCATTTTGAAAGGTTGGTAATATCACTGATCTTATAAAGTAGTTGTAAAGATAAATAGAAAAAACAGATAAAGGCAACACAAAAAAAGAGAATTACAGGCCAATATCCCTCATAAACATAGATTCCAAAATTCTCAACAAAATTCTAGCAAATCGGATCCAGCAACACATCGGAAAGATCATACACCATGACCAAGTAGGATTTATTCTGGGAATGCAAGGATGGTACAATAAATGCAAATCAATAAATGTGATACATCACATAAAAAAATTGAGAGATAAAAATCACATAGTTATATCAATTGATGCAGAAAAAACATATTACAAAATCCACCATGCTTTGTGGACAAAAACCCTCAGAAAAGTGGAAATAGAGGGATCATACCTCAACATAATAAAAGCCTTATATGAAAAACCTACAGCCAACATCATACTCAATGGGCAAAAACTAAACTGATTTCCCCTAAGAACAGGAACAAGACAGGGATGCCCACTTTCACCACTCCTGTTTGACATAGTACTGGAAGTACTAGCCATAGCAATTAGACAAGAAGAAGAAATAAAAGGTATACAAATTAGAAAAGAAGACATAAAAATGTCATTATTCACAGATGACATGATACTTTACATAGAAAACCCTAAAGACTCCATCAAAAAATTATTAGTCTAAAGAAATGAATTCTATAATGTAGCAGGATACAAAATTAACGCCAAGAAATCTATGGCATTTTTATACACTTATAGTGAACTTAAAGAAACAGAGATTAGAAAAATAATCACATTTACCATTACACCAAAAGAAAAAAAAATTAAGATACCTAGGAATAAATTTAACTAAGGACTTAAAAGACCTGTACGTGGATAACTATAGGACACTGAAAAAAGAGCTAGAGGAAGACATAAACAGATGGAAGACCATACTGTATCCTCCAATTGGTAGAATCAACATCATTAAAATGTCCATATTACCCAAAGTAATCTATAGATTCAATGCACTCTGCATTAAAATATTAATGGCATATTTCATAGACCTAGCACAAACTCTCCAAAAATTCATCTGGAATAAAAAAAAGACCCCGAATAGCTGCAGCAATCCTGAGAGAGAAGAACAAAGTAGTAGGGATCTAAATACCAGATATCAAGCTGTATTAAAAAGATAATGTTCTCAAAACTGCCTGGTACTGGCACAAGAACAGACATATAGACCAATGGAATAGAATAGAGAATCCAGAAATTGACCCAAACTACTATGCTCAATTAATATTTGACAAAGGATGCAAGAACATACAATGGAGTCAAGACAGTCTCTTCAATAAATGGTGTTGGGAAAACTGGACAGCTACCTGCAAAAAAATGAAACTAGACCCCCACCAACTTACACGATACACAAAAATAAAGTCCAAATGGATAAAGAACTTAAATGTAAGATGGGAAAACATAAAGATCTTAAAGGAATCCACAGGCAGCAAAAACTGGGACATTTGCTGAAGCAATATCTTTATTGATACAGCTCCTAAGGCAATGGACACTAGGGAGAAAATAAACAAATGGGACTACATCAAAATAAAAAGCTTCTGCACAGGAAAAGAAACCATTAACAAAACAACAAGAAAGCCCACTGCATGGGAGAACAAATTTGCCAATGTTATCTCCGATAAGGGTTTAATCTCCAACATTTACAGGGAACTAATACAACTTAACAAAAGGAAAATAAACAATCCAATTAAAAAATGGGCAATGGACCAAAATAGACACTTTTCGAAAGAGGACATAAGGAAGGCCAAGAGACATATGAAAACTTGTTCAAAGTCATTAATCATCCAAGAGATGCAAATCAAAATGAAAATGAGGTACCATCTCACAACTGTCAGAATGGCTATCATCAACAAATCAACAAATGTCAAGTGCTGACGAGGATGCGGAGAAAAAGGAACCCTCGTGCACTGCTGGTGGGAATGCAGACCTGTGCAGCCACTGTGGAGAACACTATGGAGTTTCCTCAAAAAAACTAAAAATGGAACTGCCATTTTACCCAGTGATCCCACTTCTAGGAATATATCCCAAGAAACCAGAAACACCAATCAGAAAGGATATATTCACCCCTTTATTCATAGCAGCACAATTTACAATAGCTAAGATTTGGAAACAGCCTAAGTGCCCACCAGCAGATAGTGGATTAAAAAACTGGTACATCTACACAATGGAATACTATGCTGCTGTAAAAAGGAAGGAACTACCATTTGCAATAGCATGGAATGACCTGGAGAGCATTATGCTAAGCGAAAAAGGTCAGTCAAAGAAAGATAAATATCACATGATCTCACTCATTTGTGAAATATAATGAATAACATAAACATGAACAAAAACAAATCCGGGCACAGAGAAGCATCAATCAGACTGTCAAACCTCAGAGGAAAAGTAGAGGAGGCTGGGGGTAAGGTGGAGAGATCAACCAAAGGACTTGTATGCATGCATATAAGCATAACCAATGGATACAGACACCAGTGGGGTGAGGGCATGAGCAGTGAGGTGGGGGGGTCAATGGGGGATAAGGACCCATATGTAATACCTTAATCAATAAAGAAAATTTAAAAAAGGTAAATCCTATATAAAAAGCCCTAATATGCAAATCAACTGAATGGTGGAACAACCAGTTGCTATGATGTGCACTGACCACCATGGGGCAGATTCTCAACTCAGGAGATGCTCCCAAGTGGTCAGTGCACTCACACAGGTAGAGCACCGCTCAACCAGAAGCTGGGTTCATGGCTGGTGAGCACAGCGGTGGTGGCAGGAGCCTCTCCTGCCTTCGCTGTAGGCGTGCGGTAAGGAGCGAGGGGTCCCGGACTGCAAGAGCCCCAGACTACGAGAGGGATGTCTGCCTTCTGGCTTAGGTCTGATCCCCCAGGGGATCGGACCTTAGTTGGCAGGCGAACATCCCCTGAGCTGTCCCAGATTTCGAGAGGGTGCAGGCCAATCTGAGGGACTGCCCGCCCTCCCTCCCCCACGAGTTCATGAATTTCGTGCACTGGGCTTCTAGTATACGTATAAGTGCTTTGTAACCTCTGAGTGCTATTTCAATGTGAGGTGTTATTGAGATGGTTAATCTGTGTTGTTGAAATCCACCGAAAAGAAGTATATCTGTCTAGAAATTTGTCATACCTGGTGCAAGTTACCTATGTACGAATGGGAAATCCAGGGACATGCAAATGGTAGGCAAGGACATTACCAAAAGGACAATCTAGAAAAAAAAAATAGTTTCAAATCCCAGAGCCTAACTCAGACATCAGTTGGAAGAAGAAGTCAAAAGGTGCTTTAAGTTAGCTGCCCAGGGCCCAAATTCATTCTGGGAACAAGTAAGGGATAGTGATGGGATATCCAAGATTTAATGCAGGAGCACAATCTTGTGGAGTGTGGGACTCAGGAACTTGCTTGTCTAGCAAGGGCACTTTCTTGGCTGCTGAGGACAGATCCTTTGTGGAGTGCGGCAGGGCTGAGCAATCCGGGACTTGTCGGGTGATGTCCAACTATCAGTTTAAGCCCAATCCCACAGATCGGGCCTAAACTTTCAGTCGGACATCCCTCTCGCAATCCGGAACCACTGGCTCCTAACTGCTCACCTGCCTGCCTGATCACCTATAACCACTCTGCCTGCCTGCCTGATCGCCCCTAACTGCTCACCTGGCTGCCTGATTTTGCCCCTAAAACTCAAGCTTCTTCTTTTTTTTATTATATATATATATATATATATATATATATATATATATATATATATATCTTCTTTATTTTTTATTTTAAAAGTCAAGCTTCTTGAGAACATGAGGCTTTTAGCATTCCATATTCCTTACAGAGAGCTAAGCAATCCTTTGCATTGCTGTGATGTCAGTTGTTACTTCTCTTTTATTTCTGATTTTATATTTGGGTCTTCTCTCTTTGTTTGTTCATCAGTCTTTTTTATCTTTTCTAAAAACCAGCTCTTGGTTCATTTATCTTTTATTTATTTTAGTCTCCATGTCATTTATTTCCATTCTAATAATTTTTTTTCCTTCCTTCTGCTTACTCTGAGATTTTCTTGTAGTTCCTTTTCTAGTTCTTTTAGGTGTATGGTTATATTGTTTATTTGAGAGTTTTCTTGCTTCTTGAGCTAGGCCTGTAAAGCTATGAATTTCCCTCTTAGGACTGTTTTCACTGTGTCCATAGGTTTGGGATTGTTTTGTGTTCATTTTTATTTCTCCCATGATCTCATTGGAAGCCAATTCATTGTTTAATAACATGCTATTTATCCACCATGTGTTTGAATGGTTTTGAGGGTTTTTTTATTTGTGGTTGATTTCTATTTTCATGCCTTTGTGATCTGAGAAGATGCTTGATATAATTTCAATCTTCTTGAATGTGTTAAGACTTATTTTGTGTCCTAACATGTGGTCTATCTTTGAGAATGTTCCATGTGTACATAATAAGAATGTAAAATATTCTGATGCTTTTGGATGAAATGTTTTATAAACATAAATTAAATCCATCCAATAAAGTGTGTCATTTAAGGTCACTGGTTCCTTTTTTATTTTTTGTCTGGAAGATTTACCCAGTGATGACAGTGGGGTGTTAAAGTCCCCATTGTAATTGTGTGGCTGTTGATTTCTCCCCTAAAGTTCTCCAAGACTTCTTTTTACATATTTAGGTGCTTGTATAGTGGGTGCATATATATGCCAAGGTTATATCACCTTGTTGGATGCTCCCTTTAGTATTATGTAGTTACCTTGTTTGTCTCTTTAGTGGCCTTATTTTGAAGTTTAGTCAGATATGATTATTGTTGCCCCAGCTTTTTTTTTTCCATTACCATACGCATGGAAAATTTTTTCCGATCCCTCCACTTTTAGTCAGTGTTCATGTTTTGTTCTGAGGTGGGTCTCTTGTAGACAACATATGCATGGACCATGCTTTCTATCCTATGCCTTTTGATTGGAATATTTAATCTATTTATATTTAAGTTTATTACTGATAGTTACTTATTTATTGCCATTTTCCTCTTTGTACCTATGTTCCTCTCTCTATATATATATTTTTCTTCTTCTTAAAGCAGTGCTGGTTTGGTAATCTCTCTATTTCTCCTTCAATGTAAATGATATCCTTGCTGGTTTGAGTAATCTTGGTTGCAGGTCTTTGCTTTTCATTATTTTGAATACTTCATGCCAATCCCTTCTGACCTAAAATGTTTCTGTTGAGCAATCAGCTGACAGACTTATGGGAACTCCTTTGTAGGTGACTATTTCTCTCTTGCTGTTTTTATGATTCTCTCTTTGTATTTATCCTTTAACATTTTAATTATAATATGTCTCTGTGTAGACCCCTTCAGGTTCATCTTGATTGGTACTTTCTGTGCTTTCTAAACTTGTGTGACTTTTTCATTCAACAGGTTAGGGAAGTTTTTGGTCATTATTTATTCAAACATGTTCTCTATTTCTTTCTCACTTTCTCCTTCTGGTACCCCTATAATGCAGATGTGGTTATGTTTCATGTCCCAAAGCTCCCTTAAACCATACTCATTCTTTAAAATTCTTTTTCTGTCTTTTTGCTACTCTGATTAGGTGTGTGTTTTTTTTCTATTTTGTCTTTCCAATTGCTGATTCAATCTTCTGTTCAGCCAACTTCATTTTAATTCCTTCCAGTGTATTCTTAATATCAGATGTAGTCTTCATTTCTGACTGGTTCTTTTTCATGGTTTCTTTGTATTTTCTCTTGCTGTTGCTATTTTCACCAAGTTTTTTGAACATCCTTATAAACATTACTTTGAACTCTATATCAAATAAATTACTTGCCTCCATTTTATGTAGCTCTTTTTCTGGAGATTCTTCCTGTACTTTCATTGGGTGTTTGTTTTTATGTCTTCCCATTTTAACTGTCTCTTTGTGTTTGTTTCTATGTATTAGATAGAACTGCTATGACTCCCAGTCTTCATGGGGTGGCCTTATGTAGCAGGTGTCCTGTGGGACTCTGTGATGCACTCTGCTCGATCTGAGTTGGATGCTCTAGGAACGTTCCTTGTGTGGTTTATGTGGGCCCTTATCTTTTAATTGAGTCTTGATTGCTATTGGCCCATTCATGTGTGGAATCTACCCTCAGCCTGACTTTCTGTGAGGCTCAACCCCAACGACGGCCTGTGAGCAGGTGTGCAGGTGCTGACCACATGAAGCAGAATTTGCTTCAGCTGGGTTTAGTGCCTGCTGAAATATCCCTTTGGATATGCCACTTGTGAAGCTTATTGGATCCTGTTCTGATGTTGTCTGAAGCTGCCACTGTATTTGGTGGTTCTGAGCCTCTTGGGAGAGACTCTGGCTAAGAGCAATGTCCAACACCATCTGTGCCTGCCCCTCAACAACCTTTTTGGAGCTACAGGTGATCCACAGTTTGTGGCTGCCTCTGCTGCATTTGGATGCTCACGGGAAGGACCAAGCTGTGCACTAGTCCAGCTTTTACCAGCACCGGCACCGGCACAAGGCAGGGTCAGCAAAGGTCCCAAGGCATCCTAAGATTCACCTTCACCTGCCTCTGTGTGCTGGCTTCATATTAGGCTCAGTCACTCTACCACCATATTGTCTTAAACGTTCATTTGCAAACTGGACTACATTTGATCCTTTCTCTCCCAGCAGGCTTGCATACCAACCTCCACTACCATCCTTGATGTGTACAGGGACCATTTTTTTTTTGTCTTTTGGATAAAGAAAATACTCTATATCTCCTTTTTAAAAAAAAAATTGGAATGTAATTGACAGAGAATGTTCTATTAGTTTTAGCTATACAACATAATGATTATATATATATATATATATATATATATATAATTATAATCATTATAATCATTATATATATATAATCATTACCACAATAAATTTTGTTAACACCTGTCATGCATAGTTACAAGTTTTTTCCTTTTAAGATCTACTCTCTTAGCAATGTTCAAATGTACAATATAGTATTATTAACTATAACCACACTGTGCATTACTTCCCCAGGACTTATTTATTTTATAAGTGGAAGTTTGTACCTTTAATTCCTTCCCACCCAATGTACCCACCCCACCCCAAGCTCCTGTCTCTGGTAACCACCAATCTGTTCTCTGTATCTATGAGAACAGTTGTTTTTTTTGTTTTGTTTTGTTTTAGATTTCACACATAAGTGAGATAATGCAATATTTGTCTTTTCCTGTCTAATGACCACAACATTTTAGATTCTCTTTTAAAAAGATTCTATTGAATTGTTGAAATTCTGAAAAACATCACAGCAAGGGTTGGGCTAAAACAAAATCTTCAAGTAAATCACTGAGTGGGGTGGGCAGCCTCTTAAATGGTTCCTGATGAGCCCCAATCTTGATGTTCACACCCTTGTATAAACCCCTCTCCCTTGAGTGGGGGCTGGACTTAGGGACTTGCTTCAAACAAACAAAAAAATTACATCAAAGGTGATGGGCTGTCACATCCAATATTAGGTTACAAAAAGACTCTGATTTTATTATTACTGTCTAATGTTCTCTCTCTTCTTCCTTCCCCCGTCTCCCTCTTCACCTTGCCCCTCCTTCTCCTGTGTCCCCCTCTCTCTGCCTTGGAACCGGTTGACATGTTGTGAATAGCCCCATAGAGAGGCCACACGGTAAGAAACTGATGCCTCTGGCCAGCAGCCAGTTAGTCCCCGAGGCCTGCTGGCAGCCATGTGAGTAAACTTGGAGGCAGATCCTCCTCCAGTGGAGCCTTGAGATCACTGCAGTCCGGTTGACACTTTGATGTCAGTTGTGTGAGAAACCTTATTTGCTTTATCTTATAGAGATATAGGATATTTTTATCTTTTAGTCACAAATGCTCACCTAACCTCCAACCACATTCTTGCCCCATAGGAACATGAGATAATACATGTTTGTTGTTTTGATCCACTGTGTGTTGGAGTTATATGGTATGCAGCAATAGATGACATGTACACTGAGTATTTGTACACTATGAGGTACTAGGCTTTATTTAAGACTCTAGCTTAAAGAGTGTTTGCACTCTCTGAAGCCATTCTCCATACTTGACCATATTTACCACATGAAGGAAAGATCAATGACTCTGGCTCGGGAAGTCATTCCCTGAGCCCCAACTCTGTGGCTGATTAGCTAGGCATCTCTGGGTTAACCGCCTTCACTTTTCTTATCTTTAAAAAAGGCATAATAATTCCTGCCCTATTGTTCCAGATTACCATGGCCAACAGTTAAAATCATCCACGTGAAAACACTTCCACACATAGTAGAAATGTGATATGTGTAGTTTTATTTTTTTAATATATATTTTTATTGATTTCAGAGAAGAAGGGAGAGGGATACTGAAAGAAACATCAGACTTCTCTGTCGTCACAGTTAGAGGAAAAACCAAGATGGCAGCATAGGTAAACACCGGAGTTAGCTGCCTCGAACAAGCACTTCACAAATACAATTAAAAGATGAAACGGACATCGCCCAGAACAACAGGAAGACTGGCTGAGGGGAAATTCTTCAACTAGAAGGAAAGAGAACAGCATACGAGACTCAGAGGAGGCACAGTGTGGAAAATACAAAGGTGCAGAGGTACGCACGGAGAGGGCTGGTAGCTGAGGGCGCGGTTGTCGTTTTCAATCGGGAGGGAGTCTCAGATTCTGAGCTCCAGTTCTGGGTGAGTCTCTAGGGACCGAGACTCAAATGGGAGAAGCGGGACTGTCTGACATCGGTCGGAACGCGAGGGCAGCTTTCTTTCTGAGGTTTGCAGCGGTTGCTGGGACTCTGAGAGGCAGAGCCTCTGGGGAAAGGACTGAGAGCAGTCATAACTGCTCCCTCCACCGGCTCTGTTGATCCCGTGAGACCCGCCCCACCCAAGCCCTGCGCAGAGCCATTTGCCAGATAGCCTCAGGCAAAGGCTAGATTAGCACGTCCCTAGAGGACAGAAGTTTTCCCACTGCAGATACAGCTGATTCTCACAGCCAGTTGGCCTGGAGGTCAAAACCCCCAGTATTAACTACAACAATCAAGGCTTAACTACAACAAGACTGCGCACAAAGACCACTAGGGGGTGCACCAAGAAAGCATAAAAAATGCGGAGACAAAGAAACAGAACAAAACTGTCAATGGAGGATATTGAGTTCAGAACCACACTTTTAAGGTCTCTCAAGAACTGTCTAGAAGCCACCGATAAAGTTATTGAGATCCTCGAGAAATCTAATGAGACCCTCGATGTTGTGATAAAGAACCAACTAGAAATTGAGCATACACGGACTGAAATAACGAATGTTGTACAGACTCCCAACAGCAGACCAGAGGAGCGCAAGAGTCAAGGCAAAGATTTGAAATGCGAAGAAGCAAAAAACACCCAACCAGAAAAGCAAAATGAAAAAAGAATCCAAAAATACGAAGATAGTGTAAGGAGCCTCTGGGACAGCTTCAAGCATACCAACATCAGAATTATAGGGGTGCCAGAAGATGAGAGAGACCAAGATATTGAAAACCTATTTGAAGAAATAATGACAGAAAACTTCCCCTACCTGGTGAAAGAAATAGACTTACAAGTCCAGGAAGCACAGAGAACCCCAAACAAAAGGAATCCAAAGAGGACCACACCAAGACACATCATAATTAAAATGCCAAGAGCAAAGGACAAAGAGAGAATCTTAAAAGCAGCCAGAGAAAAAAACTCAGTTACCTACAAGGGAATACCCATACTACTGTCAGCTGATTTCTCAACAGAAACTTTGCAGGCCAGAAGGGAGTGGCAAGAAATATTCAAAGTGATGAATACCAAGAACCTACAACCAAGATTACTTTATCCAGCAAAGCTATCATTCAGAATTGAAGGTCAGATAAAGAGCTTCACATATAAGGAAAAGCTAAAGGAGTTCATCACCACCAAACCAGGATTATATGAAATGCTGAAAGGTATCCTTTAAGAAGAGGAAGAAGAAGAAAAAGGTAAAGATACTAATTATGAACAACAAATATGCATCTATCAACAAGTGAATCTAAGAATCAAGTGAATAAATAATCTGATGAACAGAATGAACTGGTGATTATAATAGAATCAGGGACATAGAAAGGGAATGGACTCACTATTCTTGGTGGGGAAAGGGGTGTGGGAGATGCGGGAAGAGACTGGACAAAAATTGTGCACCTAGGGTTGAGGACAGTGGGGGGGTAAGGGTAGAGGGTGGAGTGGGAACTGGGTGGAGGGGAGCTATGGGGGGGGGAAGAGGAACAAATGTAATAATCTGAACAATAAAGATTTACTAAAATAAAAATAAATAAATAAAAATAAAAGACCATACCCTTTTATGTAATGATGTTAAAAAAAGAAAGAAAGAAAGAAAGAAACATCAATGATGAGAGAATCATTGATTGGCTGCCTCCTGCACACCCCCTATTAGGGATTGAGCCTGCAACCTGGGCATGTGCCCTTGACTAGAATTCAACCTGGAACCCTTCAGTCCCACAGGCCGATGTTCTATCTACTGAGCCAAACCAGCTAGGGCTGAATAAAAGCCATAGCTGGCCCTGTTGTCATTTTCTGTTCTTTTAAATGCATGCATCCTTTGTGCAATCTCAACTGGGCTTGAGGAATATGATTGACTGCAACTGTACAACACATGGCGAGGCTAAAAGCTACATTGAGGTGTTACTGAAGTGCAGTGTGTTTTTTAAGAGTCCTTTCCTCCTCCAGGGAGTTGGCTGTCAGATTACATCCTGGCATGTAGAGATGAGCACATCCTCTGGTGAATCAGGGTGGAGCCAAAGTGAGCTCTTTGCTGGTGTTTCTAGTACAGTTAAAGCTTCTTCTCTGTTAAGTAGACAAAGGAAACACCTCATGACTTCCTTTAGTCTAGTCTCTGGGGTCTCATCTTTGTAAGGGAATATTGAATTTAGAAAGAAAATGTGTTTTCTAAAACAGAATTAATAATTAAGTCATATAAATAAAAATATATATGGGATTTTAAAAACTTAAAAAATTATAGTGAAACAAATCTAAATGCAATCATATGAATATCTAACTAAACTCAGTTAACTAATGAGCATTTATTAAATAACATGTGTCCAAAACATCTTTGTGCTCTTTAGGTACTTTCCTACATTTTGTAAACTGTCTACAGTGAATTGATAAAACTTTAGTGATCAAGAATGGAGAGCCACTTGGCCTGGAGGTCAAACCCTCCCTGGTATTAGCTACAACAATCAAGGCTTAACTACAAGACTGCGCACAAAGACCACTAGGGGGTGCACCAAGAAAGCATAACAAAATGCGGAGACAAAGAAACAGGACAAAATTGTCAATGGAAGATATAGAGTTCAGAACCACACTTTTAACAAATATGCATCTATCAACAAGTGAATCTAAGAATAAAGTGAATAAATAATCTGATGAACAGAATGACCTGGTGATTATAATAGAATCAGGGACATAGAAAGGGAATGGACTGACTAGTCTTGGGGGGGAAAGGGGTGTGGGAGATGCTCTAAGAGACTGGACAAAAATCGTGCACCTATGGATGAGGACAGTGGGTGGGTAGTGAGGGCGGAGGGTGGGGTGGGAACTGGGAGGAGGGGAGTTATGGGGGGAAAAAAGAGGAACAAATGTCTCTCAAAAACTGTTTAGAAGCTGCCGATAAACTTAATGAGATCTACAAGAAAACTAATGAGACCCTCGATGTTGTGATAAAGAACCAACTAGAAATTGAGCATACACGGACTGAAATAACGAATACTATACAGACTCCCAACAGCAGACCAGAGGAGCGCAAGAATCAAGTCAATGATTTGAAATGCGAGGAAGCAAAAAACACCCAACCGGAGGGGTGGAATGAAAAAAGAATCCAAAAATGCGAGGATAGTATAAGGAGCCTCTGGGACAGCTTCAATCATACCAACATCAGAATTATAGGGGTGCCAGAAGATGAGAGAGACCAAGATATTGAAAACCTATTTGAAGAAATAATGACAGAAAACTTCCCCTACCTGGTGAAAGAAATGGACTTACAGGTCCAAGAAGCACGGAGAACCCCAAACAAAAGGAATCCAAAGAGGACCACACCAAGACACATCATAATTAAAATGCCAAGAGCAAAAGACAAAGAGAGAATCTTAAAAGCAGCCAGAGAAAGAAACTCAGTTACCTACAAGGGAATACCCATACTACTGTCAGCTGATTTCTCTACAGAAACTTTGCAGGCCAGAAGGGAGTGGCAAGAAATATTCAAAGTGATGAATACCAAGAACCTACAACCAAGATTACTTTATCCAGCAAAGCTATCATTCAGAATTGAAGGTCAGATAAAGAGCTTCACAGATAAGGAAAAGCTAAAGGAGTTCATCACCACCAAACCAGGATTATATGAAATGCTGAAAGGTATCCTTTAAGAAGAGGAAGAGGAAGAAAAAGGTAAAGATACAAATTATGAACAACAAATATGCATCTATCAACAAGTGAATCTAAGAATCAAGTGAATAAATAATCTGATGAACAGAATGAACTGTTGATTATAATAGAATCAGGGACATAGAAAGGGAATGGACTGACTAGTCTTGGGGGGGAAAGGGGTGTGGGAGATGCTCTAAGAGACTGGACAAAAATCGTGCACCTATGGATGAGGACAGTGGGTGGGTAGTGAGGGCGGAGGGTGGGGTGGGAACTGGGAGGAGGGGAGTTATGGGGGGAAAAAAGAGGAACAAATGTAATAATCTGAACAATAAAGATTTAATTAAAAAAAAAAGAATGGAAAAGGGTTTACCACATGGTGACTAGTTAATAATATGGTATTGAACATGTGAAAGCTGCTGAGAGTAGATCTTAAGTGTTCTCACCACACACACACAAAGTTACCTATGTTTATTATGTGAAGCAATGAATGTGTTAATTATCTTAATATTAGTGATCACTGTATAATGTATATGAATATCAAATCATCACCTACACTTTAAATATTATTTTTGTCAATTATTTGTGTCAGTTATTTTTCAATAAAGTTTACAAAAAAAAAAGAATAAAAAGGGTTCAATTTGGAAAGGCTTCCAGTAAATCATACGTAGTATATTTACTTCTAGGTGTATTTTTTTAATATTTTTTTAACCATTTAGATGTTTTATATCATAAAAAGACAAAATGTATTTTTTAAAAATATTAAAATTGAAAACAAACAGAAGCAAATAAAGTTAAATATACATTAAAATGATTTTTTAAAACTATACTTGAAAAATAATTATTTCAAGTAATTTTGATTTTAGGGAACTTTTAATTCTGATTAATTCAAGTCACTTTTTTCTCTATAATAGAATATATTCTAAAGCCAAACAGAATTGTAAAAATGCTGAAATTTTACTTACTAGGTTTGTTGATAGTAGTAATATTGATATTTGTGATGGTTAATTTTATGTGTTACTTTGACTAGGTGTGTCTTTGAGGTTGTTTCAGATGACATTAACATGTGACTTGCCAGACTGCCCTCACTAATTTGGGTGGGCTTCACCTGTTGAGAGCCTGAATAGAACAACTAGCCTAGCTCTTGCCTGACTGCCTATAAGTTGGAACATTGGCTTTTTTTCTCTACTTGTGAACTAAAACTGAAGCATTGACTTTCCTGGGTCTCCCAACTCACCCTGAAGCTCTTGAAGCTTCCATAATTACATGAGCACTTCCTTATAATCTCTCTCTTGTTCTCTCTCTCTCTCTCTCTCTCTCTCTCTCTCTCTCTCTATATATATATATATATATATATATATATATATATCTTTATACATGCACACACTCTCTCTCACACACACACACATGCGCACGTGCACACACACACACATCCTATTGGTTCTGCTTTTCTGTAGAACCCTGACCAGTACAGAATTATAATTCTAAAACAATTCTATATTTTTTCTGGATAGAGTAAATAAGTAAGTATTCTAGTATTCATGGAAAACAAGAGTTTCTCTATAATAGAAAAATAGATGAAAATATAAAATAAAAGAAGGTAAGGAAAAGCTTTATTCCATGGCATTTGTATAGGACATATCATTAAGAACTCATGATTATTTGAAAAATATATCTCTCAACTTTACTCAATGAAATGGCTAAGCAATTAGAACACACAGCACCCAGATTTTGGCTTCTAATTGTTGTTCTCCATTAAAAGAAACCAGAGATCCCTGGAAAAATGGCATATTTCAGATGTGGGCCAGAGAAAACGGAGATGAGCCTGAGATGAGTGGTGCCAGAAAGCAAAGCAGTATGCAGAGACAGTAAAAGGATACAGGAACCAACTGAAGAGGATTTTATGGGAAATTTAATAATAATCTGATCATTGGAACCAACGCTTATTGTTTATAGCAAATTTAATTGTAAAAATCTGAAATTTATAGTTATATATAAAGTGGGGAAGGGAGGGTGAAGGAATGAAAGAGTGAGAGAGAAAAATGGAGGTGCAGAGAGAGAGAACTCTTTTTTTACATAATGCCAGCTAATAAATACAGAATAGATTATAAAATTTTAATAATCATCAATTTGAAACCCCCAATATTATAACTTATTCATACAGGGATCATCATGGATTCTTAAACCATTGGACAAAATATTGCTCATGACAGATTCTTCATAGAAGCTCAAAGTTTCCCACCCCACTCCCTATTATTAACCAGTTTCAAAAAGAAAACTATATGAAGTGGAGGGATCTTGTGGCCACAAAATTAGCCAAAATCAAACTTACATCATAAATATTAATATAATCTAATGTTACATGCCTCTTCATATGATGAAATAGCAAGTCCTCAGCCCTACCTATGTAATATTCTTACCAACATCATTTAATCTAAATTTCATAATATATTTAGACTTTACTCTGAGTTACAGGAAAACACAAGAGCTACCAGGAACAAAAGTAAATAGCACCATAAGAAGATTAGTCTAGAAGGTAGGATTTGTACAAGACAATTAGCCTGAACACTTAAAAAAAAAATAGTGTCAAGAGGGAGGAAGATGGTTACTGGCAGGATGGCAGTGAGGAAGAGAGTGTGAGAGAGTGAGGGAGTGAAAGGGGAGTGTGTGTATGTGGTGTGTGTGTGTGTGTGTGTGTGTGTGTGTGTGTGTGTGTGTGAGCTAGGGACAATTAGATCCTGCAGGACTTTCAGGGGCTGGTAGACTGGGCATTCTTAGACCGCGAGAACCCAATGCCACTCTAAACACTCCCGGGTGGCTGGCGATGGCACAGAAACCATGTCATCTTGAAGGGCAGAAATGCTGTGACTAGGACCCCAGCCTCACCACCATTCAGACTGGCCTCAGATGCAAACCAGGACCCTACAGCCACTCTGGACAAAAACCTGCTATCACAGCTACAGACCCACAGACGAGACTCCAGACATCCCAGCTGCAAATTCCTGTGGGACACAGAGTGCATCCCCCTACCAGCCAGCCCACCGCAGCTGCAAAGGGCCCGTGTGGCCTGTGGTGTGGAAGTAGGCCTCCCGAAGACACAGGGCAGCTGTGCCAGGGACTCTGATGCTTGGCTCGGGCATGTATGGATTGATTCTCAGTGCGCATGAGTCTGCAGTGAGCACCAGTGACTTTGATTCTCGATGCACACATGCGGGGACTCTGATTCTCAGCAAGTGCATGAGGCCACACCGAGCTCCAGTGACTACGATTCTCAGCATGCGCACATGGGTACCCTGATTATCGGTGTGGGCATGAAGCCACACCAAGTGCCAGTGACTCTGATTCTTGGCGCGCATACCTGGGGACTCTGATTCCCAGTGTGTGTGTGGAGACCCTGATTCGCGGCGTGTGCATGCAGGGACCCTGATCCTAGGCATTCACGTGAGGCCACACAAAGTGCCAGTGACTCCAATTCTCAGCACGCACATGTGGGGACTCTGATTCCTGGCAAGCACATGAGGATGCACTGAGCACCCATGACTCTGATTCTTAGCACAGGCATGCAGGGACTCTGATTCTTGGTGCACGTGGCTCCTGCTGGCCCACAGCAGCCACACATCTCAGTGCATGAGTTCTTCAGTGAGGCTCAGGTGGTGCAACACTCCGGCCGCGCATGGCACAGGCTTCTGCAACTCAGTAATTGAACCTTTTGGTGATAGCTACAATGAGGAGACAATGAAACAATCCCCAAAAGAAAGAAAAAGAGAATCACCAAGAAAGGAACTAAATGAAAGAGTGGTGTGCAATATGTCAGAAAAAAGAATTCAGCGTAATGGTCATACAGTTCATAAACCGGCTGGACAAGAAAATCAATAACCTATGCAAAAATCAGGAAGAAATAAAAAGTGATATAGCTACAATAAAAGATGTGACGGAAGGTTTTAACAGTAAACTAGGAGAAGAGGACCAAATTAGTGAGTTAAAAGATAAGGTAGAGAAACAAGCCCAATCTGAAATGCAACTGAAGAAAAAAATTAAAAAGCAGGAGGAGAGCCAAAGAGAGCTTTGGGACAACATAAAACAAAGTAACATACGTATAATAGGGGTGCCAGAAGGACAAGAAGAGCAGCAAGGATTAGAGAACCTATTTGAAGATATAATGAAAGAAAATTTCCCTGATATGGGGAAGAAGAAAGTCACACAAATACAGAGAATCCCAAACAAGATGAACCCCAGAAGACCCACACCAAGGCATGTTGTGATTACAATGGCAAACATTAATGACAAAGAGAGAATCTTAAAGGCTGCAAGAGAGAGGCAGAGAGTTACCTACAAAGGATTCTGATCAGATTATCAAATGATTTCTCAACAGAAACACATCAGGCCAGAAGGGAATGGAATGAAGTATACAAAGTGATGCAAAGCAAGGGACTGAATTCAAGACTACTCTATCCAGGAAGGCTATCAATAAAAATTAAAAGGGAAGTCAGGAGCTTCAGACCAAAAAAAGGCTAAAGGAATTTATCAATACCAAGCCAGCAATGCAAGAAATGCAAAGAGAATGTTGTAAAAAGAAGAAATAAAAAAGGGAGGAAGGAACACAGACATAAAGAATAGGAATGGCTACAAACAAGTAATTATCAATAACATTAAACATAAATAGACTAAATGCTCCAGTCAAAAGACATCAAGTGACTGAATGAATAAGAAAACATGACCCATATATATGCTGTCTACAAGAGACCTGCCTCAGAATAAGAGACTCACACAAACTGAAAGTGAAGGGATGGAAAAATATCTTTCAGGCAAATGGAAATGAAAGGAAAAAAAAAAGCTGGGGTAGCAATACATATATCTGACAAAATAGACCTCAAAGTGAAGGCCATAACAAGAGACAAGGAAGGCAACTTCATAATTCTAAAGGGATCGATACAAGAGGATATAACTCTGGTAAACATATATGCACCCAATACAGGAGCACCCAAATACATTAAAAAAAAGGTCTGGAAGATATCAGGGGAGAGATCGACAGCAATAAAATCATAGTCAGAGACTTCAATACCCAATTAACATCATTGGATAAATCCTTTAGACAAAAAACCAGCAAAGAAACAGCAATCCTAAGTGACTCACTAGATCAGATGGACTTACTTGACATCTTCAGAACATTCCACCCCAAAGCTACAGAATATATATTCTTCTCAAGAGCACATGGGACATTTTCAAAGACAGATTACATATTGGGATACAGGCAAAGTCTCTCCAAATTCAAGATTAAAATAATATCAAGCATCCTTTCAGATCACAATGGTATAATATTAGAAGTCAACTACAATAAAAACAATTAAAAAATCAAACACTTGCAGCCTGGATAGAATGCTATTAAATAATGATTGGGTTACCAAAGAGATCAAAGAAGAAATTTAAAAATCCTGGAAACAAATGACAATGAAAACACAACAATCCAGAATCTATGGGACATAGTGAAAGCAGTCTTAAGTGGGAAGTTCATAGCTCTACAGACCTACCTCCAAAAACAAGAAAAATTGGTAACAAACCACCTAACTCTGTAACTTGAAGAATTAAAAAGAGAGCAACAAGAAAAGCTCAGAGTGAGCAGAAAGAAGTAAATAATAAAGATCAGAGTGGAAATAAATGACATAAAGACCAAATAAAAAATACAAAAGACCCATGAAACCAAGAGCTGGTTCTTTGAAAGGATAAACAAGATCGATGACCCTGTAGCCAGACTCACCAAGAAGCAAAGAGAGAGGACCCATATAAACAAAATCAGAAATGAAAGAGGCGAAATAACAACAGACGCCTCAGAAATATGAAGAATCCTAAAAAAAATACTATGAACAACTCTATTCCAACAAACTGGTCAACCTAGAAGAAATGGACATATTCCTAGAAAAATATGACCTTCCAAAACTCAATCAGAAAGAATAAAAAAAATCTGAATAGGCCGATAACTATGGAGGAAATGGAAGCAGTAATAATAAAAAGAAAACTTCCAGCAAACAAAAGTCCTGGGCCAAACAGCTTCACAGGGCAGTTTTATCAGACATTCAAAGAAAAACTAAAACCTATATTCCTCAGACTATTCAAAAAAATTCAGAGGAAGGAACAATTCCAAGCTCTTTCTATGGAGCCAGCATTGCACTAACCCCAAAACCAGATAAAGACAATAAAAAGAGAATTACAGTCTAATCTCCCTCATGAACATAGATGCCAAAATTCTCAACAAAATTCTAGCAAATTGAATCCAGCATTACATTAGAAAGATCATACACTATGACCAAGTGGGATTTATTCTGGGTTTGCAATGATGGTACAATATCTGCAAATCAATAAATGTGATACATCACATAAACAATTTGAGAGATAAAAACCATATATAATCATATTAATTTATGTAGAAACAGCATTTGACAAAATCCAACACCTTTTCTTGATAAAAACTCTTAGCAAGGTGAGACTAGATTCAAGGATGATACCTCAACATAATAAAAGCCATATATGACAAACCTATGGCCAACATCATACTCAATGGGAAAAAACTAAACTCATTTCCGCTAAAAACAGGAACAAGACAGGGATGCCCATTCTCACCACTCCTGTTCAATGTTGTACTAGAAGTATTAGCCATGGCAATCATACAAGAAGAAGAAATAAAAGTCATCCAAATTGGAAAAGAAGATGTAAAACTATCATTATTTAAAATGACATGATGCTGTACATAGAAAATCCTAAAGATTCCATCAAAAAATTATTAGACTTAAGAAATGAATTCAGCAATGTAGCAGGATACAAAAATAACACCAAGAAATCTATGGCATTTTTATACACAAATAGTGAAGTTACAGAAAGAGAGATTAAAAAAAAAACAATCCCATTTACCATTTCAACAAAAACATTAGGGTACCTAGGAATAAACTTAACTAAGGAGGTAAAAGATCTGGATGTGGAAAACTATAGGACACTGAAAAAATAGATAGAGGAAGACATAAACAGATGGAAGACCATACTGTGTTCTTGGATTGGTAGAATCAACATCATTAAAATGTCCATATTAGGGGAACCAAGTTGGCGGCATAGGTAAACACCAGAGAATGCTACCTCGCACAACCATTTCAAAAATACAACTAAAAGATAGAACAGACATCACCCAGAACCACAGGAAAGCTGGCTGAGGGGAAATTCTACAACTAGAAGGAAAGAGAACAGCATACCGAGACTCAGAGGAGGCGCAGTGCAGAAAATACAAAGGTGCGGAGGCGCGCGCGAAGCGGGCTGGTGGCTGAGGGTGCGGTTGTCGTTTTCAATCGGGAGGGAGACTCAGGCCCATACTGGGCAAGTCTCTAGAGACTCAGACTCAAACGTGAGAAGCGGGACTGACTGGCATCGGTCAGAATGCGAGGGCAGCTTTCTCTCCGAGGTTTGCAGCGGTTGCTGGGACTCTGACAGGCAGAGCCTCTGGGGAAGGGACTAGAGCAGACATAACTGCTCCCCCGCCCAAGCCCTGCACAGAGCCATTTGCTGGATAGCCTCAGGCAAAGGGTAGATTAGCACTTCCCCAGAGGACAGAAGTTTTCCCACTGCAGACACAGCTGACTCTCACAGCCAGTTGGCCTGGAGGTCAAATCCCCCCAGTATTAACTACAAAAATCAAGGCTTAACTACAACAAGACTGCGCACAAAGACCACAAGGGGGTGCACCAAGAAAGCATAACAAAATGCGGAGACAAAGAAACAGGACAAAATTGTCAATGGAAGATATAGAGTTCAGAACCACACTTTTAAGGTCTCTCAAGAACAGTCTAGAAGTCGCCAATAAAATTAATGAGATCTACAAGAAATCTAATGAGACCCTCGATGTTATGATAAAGAACCAACTAGAAATTAAGCATACACTGACTGAAATAAAGAATACTATACAGACTCCCAACAGCAGACCAGAGGAGCGCAAGAATCAAGTCAAAGATTTGAAATGCGAAGAAGCAAAAAAACACCCAACCGGAAAAGCAAAATGAAAAAAGAATCCGAAAATAGGAAGATAGTGTAAGGAGCCTCTGGGAGAGCTTTAAGCACACCAACATCAGAATTATAGGGGTGTGCCAGAAGATGAGAGAGACCAAGATATTGAAAACCTATTTGAAGAAATAATGACAGAAAAATACCCCTACCTGGTGAAAGAAATAGACTTACAAGTCCAGGAAGCGCAGAGAACCCCAAACAAAAGGAATCCAAAGAGGACCACATCAAGACACATCATAATTAAAATGCCAAGAGCAAAATACAAGGAGAGAATCTTAAAAGCAGCAAGAGAAAGACGGTCAATTACCTACAAGGGAGTACCCATACGACTGTCAGCTGATTTCTCAACAGAAACTTTGCAGGCCAGAAGGGAGTGGCAAGAAATATTCAAAGGGATGAATACCAAGAACCGACAACCAAGATTACTTTACCCAGCAAAGCTATCATTCAGAATTGAAGGTCAGATAAAGAGCTTCACATATAAGGAAAAGCTAAAGGAGTTCATCACTACCAAACCAGGATTATATGAAATGCTGAAAGGTATCCTTTAAGAAGAGGAAGAAGAAGAAAAAGGTAAAGATACAAATTATGAACAACAAATATGCATCTATCAACAAGTGAATCTAAGAATCAAGTGAATAAATAATCTGATGAACAGAATGAACTGTTGATTATAATAGAATCAGGGACATAGAAAGAGAATGGACTGACTAGTCTTGGCGGGGGAAGGGGTGTGGGAGATGCGGAAAGAGACTGGACAAAAATCGTGCACCTATGGATGAGGACAGTGGGTGGGGAGTGAGGGGGGCGGGTGGGGTGGGAACTGGAAGGAGGGGAGTTATGGGGGGAAAAAAAGAGGAACAAATATAATAATCTGAACAATAAAGATTTAATAATAAAAACAACAACAACAACAACAACAAATAAAAATAAAAAGATGATGAAAGAAAAAGTCTATATTACCCAAATCAATTTATAGATTTAATTCACTCCCCATTAAAATACCAATGGCATATTTCACAGACCTAGCAAAAACTCTCCAAAAATTCATCTGGAATAAAATAGACCCCAAATAGCTGAAGCAATCCTGAGAAAGAAGAACAAAGTAGGAGGGATCTCAATGCCAGATATCAAACTGTATTACAAAGCTACTGTTCTCAAAACTGCTTGTCACTGCACAAGAACAGATATATAGACCAATGGAATAGAACAGAGAAGCCAGTAATTGACCCAAACCACTATGCTCAATTAATATTTGACAAAGGAGGCATGAACATACAATGGAGTCGGGACAGTTTCTTCAATAAATGCTGTTGGGAAAACTGGACAGCTACCTGCAAAAAAATGAAACTAGACGACCAACTTACACCATACACAAAAATAAACTCAAAATGGATAAAGGACTTAAACAGAAGGTGGGAAACCATAAAAATCTTGGAGGAAACCACAGGCAGCAAAATCTCAGATATGCCGAAGCAATATCTTCACTGATACAGCTCCTAGGGCAATAGAAACTAAAGAGAAAATAAACAAATGGTACTACAAAAAAATAAAAAGCTTCTGTACAGCAAAAGAAACCATCAACAAAGCAACAAGAAAGCCCACTGCATGGGAGAACATATTTGGCAATGTTATTACTGATAAGGGTTTAATCTCCAACATTTACAGGGAGTTCATACAACCTAACAAAAGGAAGATAAACAATCCAATTAAAAAAATGGGCAACGGACCTAAATAGATACTTTTTAAAGAGGACACAAGGAAGGCCAAGAGACATATGAAAACATGCTCAAAGTCACTAATCATCTGAGAAATTCAAATCAAAATGACAATGAGGTACCATCTCACAACTGTCAGAATGGCTATCATCAACAAGTCAAGAAATGACAAGTGCTGGTGAGCATGCAGAGAAAAAGAAATCCTGGATTACTGCTGGTGGGAATGCAGACTGGTGCAGCCACTGTGGAGAACAGTATGGCGTTTCCTCAAAAAACTAAAAATGGAACTGCCATTTGACCCAGTGATCCACTTCTAGAAGTATATCCCAAGAAAATAGAAACACCAATCAGAAAGTATATATGCATCCCTATGTTCATAGCAGCACAATTTACCATAGCTAAGTTTGGAAACAGCTTAAGTGCCCATCAGCAGATGAGTGAACTTAAAAACTGGTACATCTACACAATGGAATGCTACGCTGCTGTAAAAAAGAAGGTACTCTTAACATTTGCAACAGCATGGATAGAACTGGAGAGTATTATGCTAGGTGAAATAAGCCAGTCAGAGAAAGATAAATATCACATAATCTCACTCTTTTGTGGAATATGATGAATAACATAAACTGATGAACAAAAACAGATCCAGAGGCAAAGAAGCATCTAACAAATTGTCAAACTTCAGTGGGAAGGCAGGGGAGGGTTTTTGGTGGGGCGTTAGAGATCAACCAAAGGACTTGTATGCATGCATATAAACATAACCAATGGACACAGACATTGGAGGCGGTTGGGGGGAGGGAAGGTGAGGTCATGTGCTGTGGGGTGGGGGAGGTCAATGGTGGAAAAAAAGGAGACATATGTGCATATGTACTACTGTTTGTAATACTTTAAACAATAAAAAAATAGTGTAATGAAGACATAAAATAAATTGAATATTGTATCATAAAGAAACTTAAGACTGATAACAGCCTCACATAGGGCTTGACCCTTAATAGGATCCTAAATTAAACAAAAGAATATAGGCTACATATGGAATAATGTAATTAAATGTTCGTTTTGTTAGTAATGATAATGATATTATAGATATATAGGAAAATATTCTAAGGAGATTCATGTTGACGTATTTATTTAGAGGTTAACTGTTGTGATGACTACAACCTACCTTCTTTTAAATATTTCCGAAGAAAAAAAGGGAAGGAAAAAGAGTGACAGAAAAACAGAGCAAGCAAAAGGTGATCTTGGTTAAGAGATTACCTGATCCTTAACTTTTTTTTTTTTTTTTTGCACGTTTGAAAAATTTCAAAATAAGCTGGGAAGAAGTATTAATGATAACATCTTCGAAAAATCGAGTCAAGTTGCTGCAGGAAAGAGAAAAGATTGATCGGTGTTCTTAGATAAGAACAGTAACTTCCTCCACAGCTGAGGAGGAATAGCCCCGTCACTGTCAAGGTTCAATCTGTGATTCTAAGTGTGCCTCATTAATTTAACAAGGCAAACCTGATCCGCATCCTCCTGAGAAAGCACTACAAAAACAAGAACTTTCCAGGGGAGCCACAGTTACAGGGAGGCAGAGCTTGCAGGAGGAAAGGATCTTCTTTCAGAACAAAGGAAAGTTAATAGGGCTTGCCCTTGAAAAACCCAGCAGGACAATATGTCAATTGCATAACCAGGAGAGAAGGCTGCAGGGTGAGCAGAGGAGTAGGAATGTGTAACTGAAGGAAGAAATGGTGGGCTCTGAGATGAAAGCTTAAAATAACTTAATGCATGAGAGTGATATTTCTCAGTTTCCTGGAGAGTATTTTGGCTATTGTTGTTGATAGGGGACTCTCTGTGGCTTCACAGTGTGTTCTGATTTTTTCACCGGTCTCTGCCCTCTCTCACCACATACTTGATTACCTCCTGCTCCCTTCTCCCACCTCCACAGCATTACAAAGAAATACTTGGCAGTTACTCTGTCCAGAGTTCACTCAGGTTTTTCAGGCCTAGACTTTCCCAAAGGAGCCTTTTCTGTTACTGGGGATTTGAAGACCCACATGTAACCTTAAGAAATTCCCAGCCAGAGAACGAAGATGGTGGCATAGGTAAATGCAGGTATTCAATGCCTTCCAGAACCACATCAAAATTACAACTAAAATACAGACCAATCATCATTCAGAACCACTTGAAAGCTGACTAAATGGAAGTACTGTAACTAGAGAAGTAAAGAAGAATGCACATTGAGACTGGTAGGCACAGAACAGCTGGTCCGACACCCACATGTGGAGTGTTTTTACTCAGGGTGATATCTTGGCTGCAGAGCAAGATTCCAAGCCCCACACCACTCCCCCATCCCAGTGTTCCATAGCTGGGAACAGAATTCTTCATAACTTTGAGCTGTAAAAAGTAGCAGGGATTGTGGCTGAGTGACATGGAGGTTGCTGGAGACTCAGGGAGTTCCTCTTAAAGGGCCAGTGCATGAACTTACATGGACTCGCTACCTCTGAGCTCCAGTGCTGGGGCAGCAGCTTGGGGATATCCAGGGACATACAGGGATTCTCTGGCATCAGGTCAAGAAGTCAGGGGTGTCTTTCTCTCTGACAGGAGAGCTTAAAGGGGTCATTTTTCCTATGCTGATATCTCCCCCACCACAGAGCTGACTAGCAGCCATATCTGAGTTTCCATTAACCTAGTTCACACTGTTTGCTCCACCATGGTGAATCACTGAGACCCTGTCCCACCAAATTCTCAGCCCCACCCAAGCTGTTTGCAGTGGCTTTCCCATATAAATGGCCTGTCCTGGTTCAGGCTTCAGACTTCCCTAAAATCTCTCAAACAAGCAGCAGCTGGTGTCAGCTGTCCCATACTTATTAAGAAGAAGCCCAAGGCCTGGCACTAGCAGCAGCCTGCCTTGCTTCATTGCTTGGCCTCTCATGGGCACTTACAAGCCCAACATAAGTAACAGCCATCTGAAGATCTCTCTGTAGCTCCTGCCAGGTACTCCAGGAAGTGGCTGACTTTACACCTCTTTGGAGGCCCCAGAGCCGGTGCACCCAGTGGACAGCTTCAGACCATACAAGATTACTAATATACACAGACACAAGTATCATGCCAACAGCAAACAAGGCTCAACTACAGCAAGAGAATGCACACAGCCCACACAAGAGCAGACCTAGATTGCTCAGCTAGGTGACTAGGAAAGCTGAGCCACTGGGCCCTACAGGACACCTACTACAAAAGGCCACTTTACCAATTCCAAGAGACATAGAAGTTCTACCTAATACATAGAAACAAACACAGGAGAAACCAAGATGGCAGCATAGGTAAACACCGGAGATTGCTGCCTTGCACAACCACTTCAAAAATACAACTAAAAGATGGAACGGACATCACCCAGAACCACAGGAAGGTTGGCTGAGGGGAAATTCTACAACTAGGAGGAAAGAGAAACGCATACGGACACTCAGAGGAGGCGCAGTGCGGAAAATACAAAGGTGCGGAGGTGCGTGCGGAGCAGGCTGGTGGCTGAGGGTGCGGTTGTCTGTTTCAATTGGGAGGGAGTCTCAGGCTCTGAGCTCCAGTTCTGGGTGAGTCTCTGGGAACCCAGACTCAAACGGGAGAAGCGGGACTGTCTAGCATTGGTCAGAACTCTAGGGCAGCTTTCTCTCCGAGATTTGCAGCGGTTGCTGGGACTCTGAGAGGCAGAGCCTCTGGGGATGGAACTGAGAGCAGCCATAACTGCTTGCTCTGCCCACCCTGTTGATCCCCTGGGTCCCGCCCTGCCCAAGCCTTGCACAGAGGCATTTGCAGGATAGCGTCAGGCAAAGGCTAGATTAGCACCTCCCTAGAGGACAGAAGTTCTCCCACTGCAGACACAGCTGATTCTCAAAGCCAGTTGGCCTGGAGGTCAAATCCTGCCCCCCCCCCCAGGATTACCTACAACAATCAAGGCTTAATTACAACAAGACTGCGCACAAAGACGACAAGGGGGTGCACCAAGAAAGCATAAAAAATGCGGAGACAAAGAAACAGGACACAAATGACAGAAATGGAGAATATAGAGTTCAAAACCACACTTTTAAGGTCTCTCAAGAACTGTCTAGAAGCCGCTGACAAATTTAGTAAGGCCTTCGAAAAAACTGGTGAGACCGCCGATAAATATAGTGAGATTCTCAAGAAATCTAATGAGACCTTCGGTGTTGTGATAAAGAACCAACTAGAAATTAAGCATACACTGACTGAAATAAAGAATATTATACAGACTCCCAACAGCAGACCAGAGGAGCGCAAGAATCAAATCAAGATTTGAAATGTGAAGAAGCAAAAAACATCCAACCGGAAAAGCAAAATGAAAAAAGAATCCGAAAATACGGAGATAGTGTAAGGAGCCTCTGGGACAGCTTCAAGCGTAACAACATCCGAATTATAGGGGTGCCAGAAGATGAGAGAGACCAAGATATTGAAAACCTATTTGAAGAAATAATGACAGAAAACTTCCCCTACCTGGTGAAAGAAATAGACTTACAAGTCCAGGAAGCGCAGAGAACCCCAAACAAAAGGAATCCAAAGAGGACCACACCAAGACACATCATAATTAAAATGCCAAGAGCAAAAGACAAAGAGAGAATCTTAAAAGCAGCCAGAGAAAGAAACTCAGTTACCTACAAGGGAATACCCATACGACCGCCAGCTTATTTCTCAACAGGAACTTTGCAGGCCAGAAGGGAGTGGCAAGAAATATTCAAAGTGATGAATACCAAGAACCTACACCCAAGATTACTTTACCCAGCAAAGCTATCATTCAGAATTGAAGGTCAGATAAAGAGCTTCACAGAAAAGGAAAAGCTAAAGGAGTTCATCACCACCAAACCAGGATTATATGAAATGCTGAAAGGTATCTTTAAGAAGAGGAAGAGGAAGAAAAAGGTAAAGATACAAATTATGAACAACAAATATGCATCTATCAACAAGTGAATCTAAGAATCAAGTGAATAAATAATCTGATGAACAGAATGAACTGTTGATTATAATAGAATCAGGGACATAGAAAGGGAATGGACTGACTAGTCTTGGGGGGGAAAGGGGTGTGGGAGATGCTCTAAGAGACTGGACAAAAATCGTGCACCTATGGATGAGGACAGTGGGTGGGTAGTGAGGGGGGAGGGTGGGGTGGGAACTGGGAGGAGGGGAGTTATGGGGGGAAAAGAGGAACAAATGTAATAATCTGAACAATAAAGATTTAATAATAAAAACAACAACAACAACAACAAAAATAAAAATAAAAAGATGATAAAAGAAAAAGTCTATATTACCCAAATCAATTTATAGATTTAATTCACTCCCCATTAAAATACCAATGGCATATTTCACAGACCTAGCAAAAACTCTCAGTTTTCAATGCCCACAAATGAAGATGTCGTTCTGACTTTTTATGCACAAACTGCATGTAGGAACAAGGCAATGCTGCAGAGCATCCCCATCACGGATATGCCTGAATGCTTCCTGATGATTCTGAGACTGTGCTTAGGAACCTGAGAGAGATAGGAGCTAGTTGTGCTGGACACTTGATATACACTAGCTCCATACTCTCCACGACAGCCTGTAATAGAATGTTACTATTCCATTTACACACAAGGAAACTGATGCTCAAGGAAAATAAGTTACTAAGGTCACATAGCTGCAAGACAATAGCAAAGCAAGAGGTAAAATCCTGGAGTGGCAGATTTAAAGGTCCTGGCTTATTGTGCACACCCTTGCCTGCATTTCCCTGTGTATCACATGCATGAATGTCACATCTCCTTTGACCTCTGATGAGGTTGCTACATGAAGTCTATAAAGCATTTTCATTCTTTGGAGGAAAAGAACCCTTAAAAACATAAATTTTATGCAATGAGGTCCAAAGAACCACTGGACAACTGACTTCCTGGTTTGATTTGGGTCCTTCTGAGGACTGGGGAACAAATGTCAAAGAACAGATCTTGCTCTCTGACATCTGTGGAGTCACAAAAAATTGTGGAACCTCTGGAGAAGTTCTGCAGTTAAGTGCTTCCATAGGGCCTGCCATTGTCTTGGCCACAGTGCAGGTGGCCTGTGCTGTCAGCTCCATAGAGAAGACCTGACCTCAGATGGAAGCAAGAGATGGAGAGCAGTCTCCTCTTACTCAGGAGCTGTGGTTCCCAGCCAGAGCTACAGGCACTGCAGGAACTGCTCTGGCCAGTGGATGCAACTCGCAGAGCTCCCCCTGGGGAACCCTCAGTGAACTTGATTCAGAGCTGGTGCCTTAAACTTTTCAGATCCCTCAGAGCAATCCCAGGAGGTATGTCCTAAAACATATCTTCCTCACCAAAGAGAATGTGTATGCTCTTTTTTTCTAATAAAGTTCCAATCCTTTCACCTTCTTTTGGATTCTTTTTCCTCTCCTATAGTGATGTCATTGATACCTCCTGCATCCCTCCCCGGCCCTGATAGTGCATCGGTGGGTCCTTTGGCCTGGCCTGCACCCTCTCGCAATCTGGGACCCCTTGGGGGATGTCAGAGAGTCGGTTTCAGCCCAATCCCGCAGTCCAGGCAGAGAGACCCCATGGGTGCACGAATTCGTGCACCAGGCCTCTAGTATATACAAGGCTAAGTTGACTTGCGCATGCGTGATACATATAAAGTTCTCGCTGGAACCAAGCGCATGTGTGTGTTTCAATCTGTCATTGTCGATCATGAATTTGGTTGGCACTTCTATTATAGAGAAAGGGCGAATAGTGATATTAAAATATTTCTAATTAATTTCCTTTTAATGTGCACAAATTTGTGCACAGAGCCACTAGTAATGCTATAAACTTCCCTCTTAGGACTACTTATGCTGTGTTCTGTAGAGTTTGAATTGTTGTGTTCATTTTTATTAGTTACCAGGTACATTTCTAAAAAATATATATATGTTTTTATTGATTTCAGAGTGGAAGGGAGAGGGAGAGCTAGAAACATGAATGATGAGAGAGAATCATTGATAGGCTGCCTCCTGCATGCCCCCTACTGGGAATTGAGCCCACAACCCAGGCATGTGCCCTTGACCGGAATCGAACCCAGGACCCTTCAGTCCACAGGCCAATGCTCTATCCAGTGAGCCAAACCAGCTAGGGCATCCGGGTACATTTTTACTCCTTCCATGATCTCATTGGTAACCCATTCATTGTTTGATAACATGCTATTTAGCCTCCATGTGTTTGAATATATTTTAGCTTTTTTGTTGTGGTTGATTTCTAGTTTCATGCCATTGTGATCAAGAAGATGCTTGATACTATTTCAATCTCCTTGACTTTGTTAAGACTTATTTTGTGTCCTAACATGTGGTCTATCTTTGGGAATGTTCCATGTGCACTTGAAAAGAATGTATATCCTGCTGTTTTGAAATAAAATGTTCTGTAATTTTAAATTAAATCCACCTGATCTAGTGTGTCATTTAAGGTCATTTTTTTGTTTTGTTTTGTTTTTTACATGGGAGATCTATCCAGTGGTTACAATAGGAGTTAAAATTCCCTACTTTGACTGTATTTCTATCAATCTCACCCTAAAATCCATCAAGATTTTAAAAATATATTTTTGTGCTCCTATATTTGGTGCATATATGTTTACAAAGATTATATCTTCTTTTTTATTGATCCCTTTAGTATTATGTTGTGAATGCATTTGTCTCTTGTCATGGCTTTGGTTTTGAAGTCTATTTTGTCAGATATAAATATTGCTACAGCTGCTTTTTTAAAATTTACATTGAATATTTTTTTCTATCCTTTCATTTTTAGCTTGTATGAATCTTTTGTTCTGATGTAGGTCTCTTGTAGACAGCATATATATGGGTTATGTTTTCTAATCTATTCAGCTACCCTATGTCTTTTGATTGGAGCATTAATCCATTTACAGTTAAGGTTATTATTAATATGTATTTCTATATTGCCATTTTTTCTTTCTATCTCTCTCTAATTCTTCTTTTTAAAACAGTCCATTAAACATTTATTGCATTACTGGTTTGATGATAATGAACTCCTTCAGTTGTTTTTTTTTGGGTTTTTTGTCTGTGAAACTCTCTGTTTCTCCTTCAATTTTAAATGATAGCCTTGCTGGATAAAGTAATCTTGGTTGCAAGTACTTGCTTTTCAGTACTTTGAATATTTCATACCAATCCCTTCTGGCCTGATGTGTTTTTCTTGAGAAATTCACTGACAATTTTATGGGAACTCTCTTGCTACCTTTAAGATTCTCTCTTTATCTTTAACCTTTGCCATTTTAATGTGTCTTGTTGTGGGCCTTTTTGGGTTCATCTTGCTTGGGACTCTCTGTGCTTCTTAAACTTATGTGACATTTTCTATCCCCAGGTTAGGGAAGTTCTCTGTCATGATATCTTCAAACATCTCTATGTCTTGCTCACTTTCTTCTCCTTCCATTACCTCTGTGATGCGGATGTTGTTAGGTTTCATGCTGTCCCAAAGGTCCCTTAAACTATCCTCATTCTTTCTAATTTTTTTTTCTGCTGATTGGATGTTTTTTCTACCTTGCCTTCCAAATTGCTGATTCAATTTTCTGCTTCATCCAACCTCTTTATTTTTTCCATTGTATTTTCTCTCTCTTTTTTAAGAAATAAATATTCATATATCTAATTAACAGAAATATCTTTCTTAAATGTTAAACACGTAATTGTTTGGAGGGGATGGGGAACAACTTGAAATGAATCAGAAAACACCTTCACATTACTCATTCTTTTCATATACTTCATATTTATACTTAATGCCTTTTTCCTCCTGGACATCAGAAAGAACACCTGGATACTCTGGGGAGAAGTTTATATTTCTCCAAATCAATTTCTGAAAAAAAAATGTATCCTGCATGATCCTTATCAAAAATAATCTATGATGGCCAAGCTTGTTCATGGCTTCCTTATAAACAAAACTGCCTCCCACTATCCAAGCCATGTCCACTTTATTTGTTAATTCTGGTTCCTCAATAAGTTTTAAGGCATCATCCAGACTTTTGGCAAGAAAATGAGCTCCTTTCAGAGGTTCTACTGAGAACTAAACTAATCCTGTCATTTAAAGGCCAATACTTCTCGGGAATGGAGAACCAGGTCTCCCTACCCAAATTCTGTTTACCTTCTGCTGAAGAGGTTATGGTCATTCTTTGGAAATACTTGAATTCATTTCTGAGTGGGGGCCAAGGCAGGTCTCCATTCTTGCTGATGCCCATGTTCTGGGACACAGTAATGATGCAGTTTAGGGGATGAACCATGACAGTGGCACTAAAAACCTCAGAGCTTGCTACTCCTTCCATTTTATTCTTGATGTCAGATATAGTATTGTTAATTTCCGACTGGTTCTTTTTTATGGTTTTTATGTACTTTAGTTCTCGCTAAGTTCCTTGAGCATTTTATCACCATTACTTTGAACTCTATATCTTATAAATTGCTTGTTTCCATTTCATTTAGCTCTTTTTCTGGAAATTCCTCCTATTCTTTTATTTTAGGTCTTTTTCTTTGTTCCCCATTTTGGCTGCCTCTTTGTTTTTGTTTATATATATTAGATAGAACTGCTATGACTTCCAATCTTCGTGGGGTGGTCTTATGTAGTCAATGTCCTGTGGAGCAGTCTCCTTGATATTCTGAGCTGGGTGCTCTAGGAATATCCCTTGTGTGGGTTATGTGGGCCTTCCTGTTATTAATTAGGTCTTGATTGCTGTTGGCCCATTCTTGGTTGGTATTTAACCTCAGGCTGGCTGTGAGGCTCAACTCCACCATGGTGTTCAAGCTGCTGTGCAGGTACAGTCTTTAGGTGTCTCGTTGTGCTCAGTGGCACTATCTCTCTGATCACCTGAGCTCTATCCCCCAGGAATGTTTCTTGTGGATTATATGCTGTAGTGAGGCTGAATGCTGTTGGCCCTTTTGTGGGTGGAGTTAATTCTTCAGGCTGTATTATTATAAGGCTAAACCTCAATCACCATGTATGAGATGCTGTGCAGGGGCTACCCTCTGTGGCTGGGTTGTTCTCAGCAGGGTCTGGTGCTTGCTGGAATTCCCCCTTGGTTGTGCCACTTATGTAGCTGGTTGTGTCAAGCTCTGGTGTCGTCTGAAGCCCACCACTGGTTGTGTTTGTCCTAGGTCCACTTGGGTAGGGTCAGGTACAGATCACTGTCAGGCATTGTATGTAACCAGTCTTGGGCTACCTGTCTATAGCTACCATGCTATTCATTGTTTGTGTCTGCATGTACTGGACCTGAATAGGTGTGGGAGGGGCCAATCTGTGTAAAAGGGTTAGCTTCTTCCAGCTTAGAGCTGGTAGCAGATCTGTAAAAGGACCAAGACTCCCTGAGCTTTGCCTCTACCTGTCAGCAATGCCCCTACCCCATGAGGTTACTTGGTCTTCTTCCAGAGCCTCCCAAAGAGAGACTATAGGATGAGCCCAGGCTAGCCCAGATGGGCTAGTGGGTCCCCTACTTGGAGATTAGCAGTCAGGCACTGAATGAGGGGAAAGTAGCCCCCAGTTTAAAGCAAAACCCTTCAGTCTCTGCCAGAGTCTCTAACTCCAGTTCCCCCTAAAAAGGCTCACTGCAGGTTCAGGTAGGGTAAAGCCTTCTATCCCTTTTGAAGAAGCAAACTCAGCCACCCTGAGTTCAGGGGGATGGATCAAAAGTGTTTCCCATTGAGGATGCTGCTGGCCCAACTGGCAGAAGAAGGCTAAGCACTTTGTCCTGGTCCCAAACAATAGCTGCTGATGGTCTCACACTTTGAATCTCCTCATTCTGAGCTACTCTCCCTTCCCCCATGGAACTGCACCCTGCAGGGGTATCCAAGGCTGATCCAAACAGTCTGCCATTGGGGGTGATACCTACAATTTGTAGGAGGGGAGCAGGCACTTCTCCTTCCAGGGGTAGTGCAGGCTTAACTCATACGGAAGCCTGGATTTGCCTCCCTGCAATGCAGCCACACAGTCCAGTACTCACTCCTCGGCATCCAGGAAGAAGTCTCCCTGGGAGACACAGTCCAGAAATCCTAACTTTGTGCAGCTCCCCACTCCCCACCCCAAACCCTGCACCGCCAAACCAAGTAGGATGGGCCCAAGGTCAGCCCTACCTGACACTCTGATCTCTCTGCATGGCTGGTCTCAGCAGGGTAAGGCTGAAAGTCCCAGCTGTGCTCAGGCTCCGAACCCAGAAGGATGGAGCAAAAGGTCCAGCTTCCCTGTGCTGCCAAACCCAGGAGGACAGGGCAGGCCAAGTGGCACAACAGATTATGGGATGGGTGCGTATGTGCGCTCGAGGTGGGGAATACTGTTCCTCTTTTCCAAGCCATACAGTTTAGTCACTGTCTGGGTCTCCACCAAAAGCTTCCCCCCAAAACAGTCCTGGATGGTGTGTCCAAATGGTTAGAGTTGGTCCACTCACCAAAGGGTCACAGATTCAATTCCTGGTCAAGGCATGTACCTGGGTTGCAGGTTTGATCCTTGGACCCAGTTGGGGTGCCGGCAGGAGACAAACAATCAATATGTCTCTCACATCATTGTTTCTCTCTGCCTTTTTCCCCTCTCTCTTTTTCCCTCTCCCTTCCTTCCACTAGAAAAAAAAATCAGTGGAAAAAATATCCCCGGGTGAGAACAAAAACAACAAAAGCTCCCCGGAAAATAAAGGGTCCCTTATAGTCACGGCTGGGTATAGCCAGCAGTCCCCTCTTCAGGCCCTAAGTATGGCAGCTTGGCCTCTCCAGCAGTCAGAGTCCACAGTGAACTTTCCAGGCTGGCGCTGTAACTTTAGGAGTGCTCTTTCCCTGGGAGGGTGCAGTACAAGTCTCCCAAGTGGACCGAATTACCGCTGACCCACCACCAGATGCCACACAGTATCCTCTTCTCATTTTTGCTGCTCTGAGTTGGGGGTCCTCATGTGGGGTTGAGACCCTGGGCACCTCGGGGGAAGGAGTTCTGCAGCCATGGTACATCTCCGGCTTCTCAGCCACACTGCACCTGCGTGAGGGGGCTCTCCCTTTCCACTCTCTATACTTCTTACCAGTCTCTATGTGGCTTCTTCTGTACTCCTTGGTTTTTCAGGTTGATTGCTCTTAATTACCTGTAAATCTGGTTTAGTGCTGGGAGCAAGTGGGTACCACTTCCAGTTACTCTGCAGCAATTTTGGAATCCTATATTATTCTTATAACCCTGTAAAATATGTATTTTAATAGAAGGCTTGTTTTTTTCACCCCAATCTTCCATTCTTAATAGTAAACTTTTGTTTTGGAGGTGGTAGTTCCACACTATAATTTTCCATTTAGATAAATAACACTTATTTAGCCTTAATAGTATACTAGGCATTTTATCTAAGATTTTTTAAATTTAAGACTCAAAAAGGGTCTTATGATCCCAGCTTTACACCAGAGAAAATAAGGCATGGTTATGAAAATTCTAGGCTCTTACTTGACCTGGCTGACTCCCTGGTCATGTTCTCATTGGTCGGCCATGCTCACATGTAATAAGGTGTACCACATGGGACATTTCTTGATGCCTCATTCCCCATTCACATTACCATTGGCAACCAGCCCACAGGTGATTCCACCTTCAGTCCTGCCTATGCTCCCACATAACAGGAATATGGTAAGCCAGAGATTTCCCAAATTTTCAATCTGTGGATTCCTTTCATGATGCAAAATATACATTATTTTAAATGCCCCCATTTTTGGCAGAAGCAAAACTGACCAGGATGACCAGCATGGTTAGAGTTGCTTTGTTGGAGCACTGATAAATTGATCATGTGAAAATCATCAATTTTTACCCAAAAGAAATTAGGACATAGTTTTAATACAGGACTAAAGCACAGATCATCATTAGAGCAGCTCTATAGAGGCCCTCAGATTACACCTTGACATTACTGGTTTGATAAGAAATAGGCCAGAATGAAAGATGAGTTCAGATAGCCTTACTGTGGGTCCCCCTTGCCTCTGTAGTCCATCTATCACAGGACAGAAGGGCATGTGTCCCTCCTGTGCGATGCCGGTGGAGCTGCAGCACACACACACCATGACTGGGATTTGTGAGGACAGATCTCCAGTGCTGAAGCCACCTCTACTCCACCCTTGAGTCTGTTCCAGGCCTGAAGCCACACATGCTTTTTCTGGTTTAAATGAATAAGTGTTCATTTTACTATATATTAGACAAAAAACAATGAACTAATAACATCTCTTCAGGGGTGTCTAACGTAAGGTATCCATCACTGGTACACAGCCCTAGAGTGGCCTGAACAGAAAGAAACTTGGCAGAAGGAGCTGGAGAAAGTATCATGATCCCTTTTCTTCTTTTGTATATCACCGAAAAACAACAAGGAGAATAAGAAATAGAAACACAACTAGGAATGAACTGTCACCTGAACCACAGGTATAAGGAGGGACTCACCAAAGCAGGGAAGGACCAGAAGAAGCATGAAGCTCCAAAGGAATAGCAGATGGGCACAGGTCTCTGACAACACAGGTGCCGCTCAGCTCTCCAAGGTCCGTGAGAGGCACAGCTGTCAAGCCCTGTTTGAGACCACACGGTCAGGCGTTGAGCCAGTGTGGGACCTTCCTTGGACTTGGCTTAGCCTGAGATCTTGTGAAGCCCAGGAGGCAACACTGGGTAAACATGTAGACGAGGCCTCATTCCAGGGAGAAATGGGGGAAAGGTTTCAGGAACTTAGACCCCGGTCAAAGCATCCTTGTTTGCCTGTAGCATGGTCCTAATCCTTCCATCACACAATCCTCCTGGAAGAGCTGGACAAGCCAGCATGGCTCGGTGGTTGAGTGTCAACCTATGAATCAGGAGGTCATGGTTTGATTTCCAGTCAGGGCATATGCCCAGGCGAGTTCAATCCCCAGTAGAGGGCGTGCAGGAGGCAGCTGATCAGTGATTCTCACCACTGATGTTTCTATCCTCTCTGAAATCAATTACATATATATATAGAATACCTGCAAAAGAACCCACCCAGAAGTGAGACGTGGAGAGTCTGGTCCAGGGGTGGGCAAACTTTTTGACTCGAGGGCCACAATGCGTTCTTAAACTGGACCGGAGGGCCGGAACAAAAGCATGGATGGAGTGTTTGTGTGAACTAATATAAATTCAAAGTAAACATCATTACATAAAAGGGTAAGGTCTTTTTTTTTTAAGTTTTATTCGTTTCAAACGGGCCGGATCTGGCCCGTGGGCCGTAGTTTGCCCATGGCTGGTCTGGTCCCTGCTCCTCTGATATTGGCCATGGCTCACCATTCAAGCCACAGGGACCTCTCCCAGCTGCAGTCAAGGTCCTGACTCCAGCTTTGTTCTGGACCTCTCAGAAGGTGAGGTGACAGCACCACTTCATTCTGGCTCTCTCTGGAAGCATAGCTGACCCTGGGAGCTTAATCTTCACCAGAGTCAAGTAAACACACATCCAGAAATCGAAGAAGGTGACATCGACAAGGCAGAACTATGAATGCGCAAGAGTGATGTGGACCATGAGCTCAAAATGAACTGCTGGGGTGTCCACTCCCAGAAAGTAAGAAGGTCTTTGCTAAAATGCTGCTATATCCAGAAGTTGTTTCCTTCCCGAGTGGGTGCTACCTGAAAATACACTGCCTATCAGAAGAGGACACACATTTTTGGAGAAGAAAAAAAAAAATGCCCACAATGGGTATTATACACACGACCTCTAAGAGCAGAAGCTGGACACTCTGTGCCAGGTGGTCAGATCATATGCAACTCCAGCTCACAAGCTCAGGCCTTTCTGGACTGACAGTGAAGAAATGCAGTGGGACCGGGGCCTGAGAACTCCTCCCACATTCCTGACAAGTGGGGGGTTGGAAGGGGAAGCTAAGATGGGAGGTCTCTGAGGCCACAGACTGAAAGGGAATCTGACCCATCCCAGTGTTTGTCTGAGAGGCACATTTAAAGCTACTTCATAGTTTATATGCTTGGGTAGTAAATTTATCTCTTTCCTTCTTTTTTGGAAAGTGTGGGCAGGGCGGGAGGGGAATGGTAAGAGAAAGGAGGCCAATAGCAAATCTGACAAGCCTTGAATTACATGTCTTCACTGAATTGGAAGAAAATACTTGGCCATTGGATTAGAACCTAAAAACCCTTAGAATAACAATAAATAAAACACAGTGGACAAGTCCCCCAGAGGAGGTCTATGCACTTGATCCAGAACTGCAAATGTAAACTTGAAATTTCTTTGAAGTCTTATACTTGGTCTTTGAAATTCATCCAATTTTTCATTCTTCCCATTAATGTTTATTTTAATATGAAAATGATACTTTCTCTTCTGAATCTTCAAATAAAACCCAGTGTTCTAAGAAGGTGTGTCAGGGGAACACATAGCCCAGTTTCATATGATCAGGGATTTGAATAATCAGGTATCCAGAAGCTACATGCATTTAGAGCAACTGCTGGTTGACGATCTGGCTGCCATGGTGACACAGAGACAGCAAGCACAGATTCGAGGCTCTGGGAGACAGGGGGACTGCAGAGGACCCCTCTCCAGAAGACTATGGTCAGAGACACTGCCAAGCACCTTTCAAAAGTCACACTAGGGAAAAGCATTATATTGTATCTGGAAACACACACACCAAGGTCTCATGGGTGGCTAATATCCTTGGTGTCCTTGTTATCGTCTGCATGAGTTCAGCTGGGTTAGGCTGTCATAACAAAATAGATACAGACATGCAATGACTTAACACAGTAAAAATGTAACCTCTTTGGAGGTTCAGGTAGGCAGCTCTATTCCACATGATCAAACAAGAATCCAAGCTGATGGTGGCTCTACCATCTTAAATAGGTAGCCTCCAAGGTTGCCTGGGCACTGTCACCCCAAACATCCCGAAGAGGAAAAGAGCATGTCAGTGAGTCAGGGTGAAGTTTTTATAATCCAGGCCTGGAAGTGACTCACACATATTTCCTACTCACATTCCATACATTCACTCAGTCATATGATCATACTGATTGCAAGAAAGTCTGGGAAAGCAAGTATAGCTGTCTGTTCAGGAAGAAAAGGCAAACACAGATTTTATAGAATAGCACATTTTGCCACATTACCTGAGGCCAGGAAACCCCACAAAGCTATGTGCATTAATTTCTGATTGATTAAATAATGACATCATTGCTATATGGGGCACCAGCACATTCCTGGGCAATTCTAGGCCCTCTTCAATATTCTTGTTATGTTAAAGAGATTCTGCCCCAAACTAATAAGCTATTGGAAAGTTTATTGGTTCTTTTTCTGAACATCAATTTTTCCAAAACTTTTATCTGATTCAGTTAATTCCAAGCCCTCTGTAATGAAATTAATAAAAATGCTTGTCACTCTAAGATCAAATTTTTCTTCCTAAAACTATCTCTTCTAAAACTGCATTCCATTTTAACTTTAAAAAAAATTAATTAGTAACAAGCATTTCTCTGGAGCACAGGAAGTACCGATGAGACATTCAAAATAGAAAATAATCCAATGGTCCTTTGCATATGATCTTTTCTTATATTAAGTTTGCCATTCTGACTTCATTGGCTGGCCTTGCACAAATGTCATTTGCAGTTTTGTAAATTGGAATTATCATTACTTGTGAAATGTCACCGGCATGACATCTATAACAGATCTTCTTGTGAAGTGAAACATATTATATTCGGATTCAGAGGCAGAACTGCCATAAACTGTTTTTCTATTAGCTTCTGACTAAAAGGTGAGTATCCCATATCTGCATATCTCACCAGTGTCCTCCACCAGGCAGATTATGTAAGCTCCCCTGTCCAAGGCTGATGACACCTTGGATTTGTACAGTTTCTTCAAAGGACTTTTGTTTCCAGAATGATAGCTACATTTCAAAGCTCAGATGAGTCTGTCATTGCTTTTTTCCTTCCTCTTAGTGACTTAGTGATACCACTTAGCTGCACCTTTTGACCTTCACTCAAGGCCACCATATTACACAACTCCAGAACACATAGCCATGCTCTCTCTTGACTTAAAAGCTTTCCCTTCATCCTAATAATTCAGGAATACTGCATCTGAATTCAGGTGGGTCTTCATACTCATTACATGGTACAGGAAAAATTATAGCAGCTGCAACTAAATAAAAAGTGGGGGAGGGGGAGTTTGTGTGTCCATTTTTACTAGAATTGTCTAGAAACTAAACCATTACAAATATTTGGCAATGCAAATACGACAAATATGATTTTAAGTGCAGCTTGGTGGAAAGTAAAGGAAATCACATAAGTCAAAAATAAAGAGTAAGCTAAAAACCAGAGTAGGAGCATATGAGCTAATACTGTGAATGCCCCAGAGGTAGGGTTGACAGCCCCCAAAATCTTGAGGCTTGAATATCAATAATCCTGCCAAAACAAGTGGTAGAGCTTTAGTTTGATGCAAGTAAGGGGAATCAAGATTGTTACAGCAATTGTGGGCCCTTAAAGAACAACACCCTCAATAAAAGATTAGACGACAGAATTATCCACATAAAATCACAGAGGCATGACAAGAAATTTTGTGTGTCACTTACTGCACTGGGAGTCAGAAAAAAAAAATCCTTCTTGGGAATTTATAACTGTATTTCATGCACATTTTGGGTTCAATTTTACATTAACAGCATGATTCAAGAAAGCCCAATTTAAGAAAAGAATATTAAAATTGTTCCAGCCAATAAAAGTCATCAGAGCACTGAACTAGGGCTGCACAATCTTTTCATAGAGGATGAGCTCACAATCAAAATTCCCAAAATGCCTGAAGAAATAATATGTTATGATTAAGAGCCATAATAGTATTTGGGTTCTAATAATAGTATTAGAACCCAAGAATTTCAGATAATTGGATAACTTTATAGATTAAAAAATAAGAATATTTGACATGATGTATATCAAAAAGAAAATCAATCATAAGAAAAAATTAAACATATGAAAAATGAAAACTAAATAGAAACGTTAGAAATAAAAATCAAGTAATTGAAATTAAAAACTCAGTGAATAGGTTTCTTCTGATTAGACAATGCTGATAAGAGAATCAGTGAACTGGAAAGCAAATATAAGGAAACTAGAGGCCTGGTGCATGAAGTCATGCAGCAGTGGGGTCCCTAGGCCTGGCCTGTGAGATCAGGCCAAAACTGGCTCTCCAACATCCCCCAAGTGGCCCTGGATTGTGAGATGGTGCAGGCCAGGCCAAGGAACCCCACTGATGCACGATCGGTGCCAGGGAGAGATGTGGGAGGTTGGCCAGCCAGGGAGGAATTGCAAGAGGGCTCCAGGGCGTGTCCAGCCCATCTCACTCAGTCCTGATCGGCCAGACCCCAGCAGTAAGTTAACTCACCGGTCAGAGTGTCTGCCCCCTGGTGGTTAGTGCACGTCACAGTGACTGGTTGATTGGCCGACTGGTATACCAGATACTTAGCATATTAGGCTTTTATTATATAGGATTATATAATATGCACTATACAGATGAAGAGATAGAAAATTCTAAAGAGAAGTTAAGAGATATTCAAATTGAATGAAAACTTCCAAACACACCTAGTAGAAGTTGCAGAAAGAAATAGTCAAGAGACTAAGGAGAATGAGTATTCATAAAAAAAATGACTGAATATTTTCAGAATTTATCAAAAACATGAATCTGTGGATTCAGGGAGCACAATACACTCTAACCTAAATAAATAAAACAAGTCCACACCTGAACACAACATGGTAAAACTGAAAATCAGAAGGCAAAGAGGAAAACTTAAAAGCAACCAGTGAGCCCTGCCCTGGCCACTATGGCTCAGTTGGTTGGAATGTCATCCTGTACACTAAAAGGTGGTGGGAATTTAACCCACCTACCCAGGTTTCAGATTCGATCTCTGGTCATAGTGCATTTGATCTCTCTCTCTCTCTCTCTCTCTCTCTCTTTCCCTTCTTCTCTCTGAAAATCAAATTTTTAAAAAAGCAACCATTGCCAAAACCGATTTGGCTCGGTGGATAGAGCGTTGGCCTGCGGACTGAAGGGTCCCAGGTTCAATTCCGGTCAAGGGCATATACTTTGGTTGCAGGCACATCCCCAGTAGGAGGTGTGCAGGAGGCAGTTGGTCGATGTTTCTCTCTCATCGATGTTTCTAACTCTCTATCCCTCTCCCTTCCTCTCTGTAAAAAAATCAATAAAAATATATATTTTTTTTAAAAAAGCAACCATTGAGAACATCCTTTAAACTGATAGCAGATATACTATAATAGCAGTAATAAAAACCAAAAAACAAGATAATAGCTTCAAAGTGCTGAAAGAATATAATCCTCAATTTCTATTTTTATATACTCTAAAATTATTGTTTAAGTGAGTAAAAATTAAAGATACTTTCAGAAAAACCAAGACTGAGAGCAGTTAGCCAATTAATTCTTAATAAAGGAATTACTAAAGGACTTTCTTCAAAAAGAAGCAATCAAATTCAGAAGAAACAAACATGATGTAAGAAGCAATGATAAGCAACGACATTGGTAAGCATTCAGGTATATATAGACAAGAATCATCTGCATGAATCCCCATTAAAATAACAATGGCATATTCAAAGATCTAACAGTGATGGTGAACCTTTTGAGCTCAGCGTGTCAGCATTTTAAAAAGCCCTAACTTAACTCTGGTGCCGTGTCACATATAGAAATTTTTTGATATGTGCAACCATAGTAAAACAAAGACTTATATTTTTGATATTTATTTTATATATTTAAATGCCATTTAACAAAGAAAAATCAACCAAAAAAATGAGTTCGCGTGTCACCTCTGACACGCATGTCATAGGTTTCCTATCACTGATCTAGAACAAACTCTCCAAAAAAAATCACCTAGAATAAAAAAAGACCTCGAATAGCCACAGCAATCCTGAGAAAGAAGAAAAAAGTTGGAGGGATCACAATACCAGATATCAAGCTATATTATCAAGTCACGGTTCTCAAAACTGCCTGGTACTGGCACAAGAACAGACATATAGACCAATAGAACAGAACAGAGAACCCAGAAAATGACCTAACCCATTATGCTCAATTAATATTTGACAAAGGAGGCAAGAGCATACAATGGAGTCAAGATAGTCTCTTCAATAAATGGTGCTGGGAAATTTGGTCAGATACATGTAATAAAAATGAAACTAGATCAACTTATACCATACACAAAAACAATCTCAAAATGGCTGAAGAACCTTAATGTAAGATGGGAAACCATAAAAATCCTACAACACACCAAAATTGGCAGCAAAATTGCAGACATATGTCGTAGCAATATCTTTACAGACACAGCTCGACTAAGGAGAAAATAAACAAATGGAAGTACATCAAAATAAAAAGCTTCTGCACAGCAAAAGAAACCATTAACAAAACAACAAGAAAGCCCATTGCATGGGAGAACATATTTGCCAATGATATTTCTTATAAGGGTTTAATCACCAAAATTTACAGAGAACTCATAAAACTTAACAAAAGGAAGATAAATGATCTACTCAAAAAATGGGCAAAGGATCTAAATAGACATTTCTCAAAAGAGGACATACAAAAGGCCCAGAGACATATGAAAACATGCTCAAAATCACTAATCATCCGAGAGATGCAAAAACAACAACGAGATACCATCTCACATCTGTCAGAATAGCTATCATCAACAAATCAACAAACGACAAATGCTGGCGAGGATGGAACCCTCATGCACTGCTGGTGGGAATGCAGACTGGTGAAGCCACTGTGGAAGACAGTATGGAGTTTCCTCAAAAAGTTAAAAATGGAACTCCCATTTGACGCAGTGATCCCACTTCTAGGACTACATTCCAAGAAACCAGAAATACCAATCAGAAAGGATATATGCACCTCTATGTTCATAGCAGCACAATTTATAATAGCTAAGATTTGGAAACAGCCTAAGTGCCCAACAGCAGATGAGTGGATTAAAAAACTGTGGTACATCTACACAGTGGAATACTATGCTGCTATAAAAAAGCAGGAACTTTCACCATTTGCAACAGCATGGATGGAACTGGAGACCATTATGCTAAGCAAAATAAGCCATTGGGAGAAAGATAAATATCACATGATCTCACTCATATGTGGGATATAATGATCAACATAATTTGATGAACAAGAACAGATCCAGAGACAAATGGTAGGGGAGGGGTGGTTAGAGAGCAACCAAAAGACTTGTATACATGCATATTAGCATAACCAATGGACAAAGACACGAGCAGTGAGGGATTGCCCGGGGTGGGAATGGCTGGGAGTCGGGGGTTTAATTGGGGGAAAAGGAGACATATGTAAAACTTTAGTCAATAAATAAATAAATAATTTTTTAAAAAATTATGAAGAAAAAAAAGAATCATCTGCATGAGAAACAATGACATATTTTAGAAAAGAGGTATAAAAAAGTGGAATACAATACTAGATAATAACAAAATGTTTGATTGAGGAGAGTCAGGAGGGATAGAAAGTAAAGTACCCCAAGTGCTATATGCTGTGCAAGAGGAATCACTTAATTTCAATTATTCTATTTTTATTTATAAAATTTTTATTTGATTTTTTATATTAGTCTGGCTTCATTTTTTTAAATTCTTTATTAGTTAAGGTATTATAAATGTGTCCTCTCGTATAATTAGTGACTCTGAGCACGTTTTCATATGTCTTTCAGCCTTCTGTATGTCCTCTTTCGAACAGTGTCTATCTAGGTCCCTTGCCCATTTTTTGATTGGATTGTTTATCTTCCTATTGTTAAGTTTCATGAGTTCCCTGTAAATGTTGGAGATTAAACCCTTATTGGTGATATCATTGGCAAATATGTTCTCCCATGTAGTGGGTCTTCTTGTTGTTCTGTTGATGGTTTCCTTTGCTGGGCTGGTTTCATTTTTTATTTTTTTTTCTCAGAAAGAATAACTAAGCACAGACTTCAATAATTCAGATACAAATTAAAAACTAAAAGTTAACCATTAAAAGAGTAGAAATAGAATATATAACTTGCCAAGCAGCAGCAGCAAAGTAAGAAAAGAGAATTAAGAAAACTCAATCAGTTTAGCAGAAAGCAAAAAGGGAGAAAATAAGAAAAAAAAGAAATTTATGTAATATGTGTATGTATTATAAACAGAAACACAAAGTAATATGGTAGAAATAAAGTTTTTAAATTACAATAAATGTGGGATATATAAAATATGTATTAAATATAAGTATAATATAAATTATATTTTATTAATTAAACTTTTGTTAGACAGATTTAATTCAATTCATAGAAATGGATGTAACCCACAAAAGATTTAATACAATTAACTGTAAACATATGGAAAGAATTCTCAGCCTCATAGTAATTAAAGAAACAATGAATTCACATATGGATCTTAAAATGACAATTCTTAAGAATTGTGTGAAAGGAGTGGGTAAAATGGCATTTTTTAAAAATGTTAACTGTAAATGAATTGGAGCAAATTTTCTGAAGTTTACAATATGTATTAGAAACTTTAACATATGCATACACAGCAATTACACTTTGAGGAAATAATCAGATCATGTGTACAAAAATTTATCTACTTAATGTTCTAATGAATTATTTATATCAAGAACCTGAGCTCTAACTATCCAACAATTAAGAGTTGTTAAATTTTTATTGCTGCTACTACAGTTGCTAATAACAATAATAGTAATTAAATATTTTTTAAGAGTTTATTACCTGTCAGGCATTCTTCTAAATGCTTTACAGATTAACACATTTTAATCTCCATTATAACTATAAGATAGATATTAGATTCATTCTCATTTTATAGATAAGAAAACTAAGACATACAGAATTTAGTAATTTGCCTAGTCACTGAGCACAAATTACTAAATTGATCAAATGGAATAGCCCCTCATCCCCCTTTTTCTTTTCTCTTTTTAGAAAGGTACTGTCTTTAGTGATTTGTGTCTTCCCACTTCAAAATGCTTTTTTGGGACACTCATCACAGTTGAGAGTCAAAGGCCATGGGCACAGGTAGATAGTGCTGAGAATTTGGTAATAACCAAAATGGCATGTATATAAGTAATGTCCTTGAGTTCCTTCCCTCAGCCTGAACCAGGCTGCTTTATTTCTGTCACCTCTGTTTAATCTTGTATCATTCCAGGGATTAACCTTTTGCAGAAGACAGAAGGAAATTGGAAAATGTTAAGATTATGAAGTATGTGTAATAGCCAGTCCTGGGACAGATTTTCCATAAACGGCCAGAGTTTCCATAAACAGTCAAAGCAGTGTTTCCCATCTCATGTACTCTTCCAGAACTTTACCATTCCCTCATGAAGAGGCAGAATTAATGTCCCCTTCCCATCACCTGGGTGGGGTCCCCAGAATCACCATGGTACATGTGTTTGTTCGATTACACAGCAAATAAAAAACATGCTCTAGGAATACTGTGTTTTCATAACACTAAATACATGAAATAATACATATTGTAAATCTTAATATTGGAAACACACACTATGTATGTTAACGTAAAAATCATATTTATACGTAGGCAAGAACAAGCGTGGCTGCATCATCACTGAAATATCAACCATCTCTGCCCTGGGTACCAGGATTATGGGGAACTTTCTTTTGTTAGTCATGCAATTTGAAACAAAACTTGTGATTTCAAAGATAAAGAAACTGGTGTGGCTGGTGGGATGGGTGCGGGTGGGAGTCAGAGTCAAAGGGAAAAGATATCTTCTGCCTGCTCAGCAGGAAACTTCTTTGTTTCTGAGGTTTCCTGGTCCCTCATGGCCTAATGCCACATTTCCCCAACACCCAAGCTAGCTAGGTTTTTTTCCATCAACCCTCAGTATCTCTAGCTGCGTCTCCAGGCAGCTGTCTGCTGCCCTGGGTCAGCTGTTTACCCTTTGTTCTCTTGGTCCAATCCAAGAAGATGCTGAATTACTGGGGGAGTCACACAGGGATTTCCTTCGTGTCATCTGAGGAAATGGGCCCAGGTGTACAGTCCATAGTGGGAAACAATGGCAACTTATTAAATTCATTCAACACATGTTTACTGAGTACCTACCATGTTGACAGACACCATCCTTCTGGCAAGCAACCCTGAATTCAAAGAGAGTAAACTCAGCCAGCCTCTTCCAATACACTCCTCTAGTACTTAAAAGAAAAATAAAGATCACAGCAATAAAGGTATTTTAAGCAGTGAGCTGTTAGCCTCCTCTAGATGGAAAAGTCTTGCATAAGGGAAATTTAGAAAATGCTTCCTGCTGAAAGCACATTTTTCATCTTAAACTGGCCCAAGTCTGAACCAGCAGTCTGATGGAGGCTAACAGCTCTTTCAAGTTCAACCCTACCCTCAGGAAATACCCTCAGCCTTTCTGGATGCAAACCTAGAGAGATTCTTCAGTCATCACATTTTTTCCTTCCCTGGCTCATATAGGACCTTCTAACACTTCCTACTGTGGACTCTGGGAAAGAATGTACTTAGTAAGGACTCCTGCTGGCTAACCAGGCTCAAATTAAAACAAACAAAAACACACCACCAAACAGAGCCTGGCAGCCATTCTACACAGTCTCTCACTCAAACTACACTTTAGGGAGAAGCCTGCCTCTGCACTGAACTACCTGCCTGCACTGTTTCTGCCATCTGAGCCAGTCTTATAAAGGAGTTCCTGTAATCCTATTTCAACCAATAGGACTGGAGCCTTTCCTTAACCAATTGGAGCTGCCCAGCTCCACCCAACCAGAGCGGCTCTATTTTGACTAAGCAGAACAGTGCCTTTTGGACCAATTGAACAAGAAGGGTTTGGAGTCCTCATCTGTATGAGGACAGACCAACCAGGGTACAGGGTGGGGACTTCTGTCTATATAAGCCAACTCCCCTCTGGCTTAGAGAGGTGCACTCTCCCAGTCCATGGAAGACTGAAGACATCATCTCTCTGAGTGACCTGAAACACCTGGAGCAGAGTGAGGCTGACCAGCACAGTGTGTGCAAAGTAGACCTGCAAGGAGCAGAGCAGAGCTGTCAGGGGCCTGGCCCCAGGGTTGCCTCACAGCCATGCTATTTTGTGTTGTATCACAATTGAGCTGTTATACTGAATAAAGTTTTCTTATTCACCACACCCCATATGGGGGATTCCTGTTGGCATTGAATTGGCTCCAACAACCATAGACCAATTGGTTGACATTACAAAAGTAGTACTTAGATCGACATTGTTCAATACCCTTTACCATACCACAGTTGTGCTGCTCCTTGAAGTAAAATGCTGCTCTGAAAGTGGAGTTTAGCTTTTTATCTCTTACAAAATTTATAGTCAATTGTTGAGATGCTAAGGAGATTTCATTTAATCAAGAGGGAAACATTTAATCAACAAAAAAACAATCTGAAAAAATATAAATAAAAATCGTAAATAAAATTTTCCTTGGCCTGTGTTCCACATGAAATATTTAATGTGATTTTATTTATTTATTTCATTTATTTTAGAAAACATCTAAGTCATCTTAAACTTTACTTCCTTGGAACCCCTACACTGATCTAAGCTAAGTTAACGTAAGTTCTAAGTACATTATTGCTCTCCTGTTTTTGGGGGGGAGGGATGGGGAGATTTCTATAGTTACTAAAGATTTCAGTGAGCGCTTCCTGAGTAGCTCAGTTAGTTAGAGCATTGTCCCAATACACCAATGCTGCAAGTTCAATCCCCAGTCAGGGCAAATATAAGAATCAACCAATGAATGTTTAAGTAAGTGGAACAACAAAAATGGATGTTTCTTTCTCTCATTTTCTCTTTCTCTCTCTCTCTACCCCTCTCTCTCTCTCTCTGCCCCTTCCTGTCTTTCTCTCCCTAAATCAATCCTATCTAATAATAAAGAAACATGGTAATTAGCCGTACGACCGCTACCCTTCCCATTGGCTAATCAGAGAGATATGCAAATTAATTGCCAACTAAGATGGCGGTTAACCACCAACAAAGATGGCGGTTAATTTGCATATGTAGGCACAATTCTGGGAGGCGAAAGGGAAAGGACGGAAGAAGCCCCCTGCCACTGACGGTGATCGGAAACCCAGGGGGGAGCTAAGAGCCGGGGGCAGGGCAAAGGCGGCCCTGGGGGCTGCCTTTGCCCTGCCCTGCAGCCGTGATCAGAGAACCGGGCGTCTTTGCCACCCCCAACCAGTGATCGCGGGAAGCAGGGGTGGAGCCCGCGATGGGAGCTGGGCAGGGGCGGAGCCGGCAGTCCGGGGAGCTAGGGGTCCCTTGCCCAGGCCTAAAGCCTTGGCCAAAGACTTAGGCCTGGGCAGGGGTGGAGCCTGCAATCCGGGGAGCTGGGGGTCCCCTGCACAGACCTAATGCCTTGGCCAGAGGAGTTAGGCCTGGGCAGGGGCGGAACCAGCCATCGCAGGGAACAGGGGTGGAGTCAGTGATCCTGGGCAGCTGGGGGTCCCCTGCCCAGGCCTAAGGCCTCGGTCAGAGGCATTAGTTCTAGGCAGGGGCAGAGTGGGAGATCGTGGGGAGCTGGGGGTCCCCTGCCCAGGCCTAATGCCTTGGCCAGAGGCGTTAGGCCTGGGCAGGGGCAGAGCCTGCAATGGTGAGCAGCTGGGGGTCCCCTGCCCAGGCCTAATGCCTTGGCCAGAGGCATTAGGTCTAGGCCAGGGCAGAGCAGGAGATCGCAGGACGCTGGGGGTCTCCTGCCTAGGACTAATGCCTCCACCAGAGGCCTTAGGTCTGGGCAGGGGCGGTGCCAGAGATCATGGGTAGCAGGGGCGGAGCCAGGGATGGTGGGAGCTGGGGGTCCCCTGCACAGGCCTGACACCTCTGCCAGAGGCCTCAGGCCTGGGCAAGGGGCCGATCTGGCGATGGGAGGGTGATGAGGGTCAACTCCTCTGGCTGAGGCATCAGGCCTGGGGGGGGGGGCAGAGCCAGTGATGGGGGGAAATGAGGGTCCCCTGCCCAGGCCTGACGCCTCTAGCAGAGGCATCAGGCCTGGGCAAGGGGCCGATCCTGCAATTGGAGGGTGATGGGAGTCAATGCCTTTGGCCCAGGGCTCAGGCCTGGGCAGGGGGTGGAGCTGTCAATCAGAGGGGTGTGCGGGTCCCCTGCTCAGGCCTGATACCTGGGCCAGAGGCATCAGGCCTGGGCGGGGGGTGGAGCCAGCTATGGGAGGGAGATGGGGGTCCCCTGCCCAGGCCTTACACCTCTGGCGGAGGCATCAGGCCTGGGCAAGGGGCCAATCTGGCAATCGGAGGCTGATAGGGGTCAACGCCTCTGGCCAAGGGGCCAGGCCTGGGCAAGGGTGGAGCCTGTGATCGGGGGAGATGGGGTTCCCCTGCCCAGGCCTGAAGCCTGGGCCAGAGGCGTCAAGCCTGGGGCGGGGGTGGGTGGGGTGCCAAGCCGCAGATTGGTGTGAACTACAGAGGAAGCACCTTTTCTGAACGCTCATTGGTTAAGCTCCCTGTATGCCACTGGTAATATTCTTAGTAACTTGGGTAATAAGAATCCAAAACAGTGATCTAGGGTTTTTCACCACACTCCTGGCGAAAAAACGAAGGTCCGCTGCTGTAGGGCTAAGAAATGTCATATCCTGCCCTAGCCAGTTTGGCTCAGTGGATAATGCCTTGGCCTGCCGATGGCAGGGTCTGGGTTCAATTCTGACCAAGGGCATGTACCTAGGTTGCAGGCTCCTCCCTGGCCGGGGCCCAGGTCAGGGCTTATGCAGGAGGCAACCAATCAAAGTGTTCCTCTCATTTTGATGTTTCTCTCTGTCTTTCCCTTTCTCTTTCACATTCTCTAAAAATCAGTGGAAACATATCCTCAGGTGAGGATAAAAAAATAATAAAGAAATTATTATTATATGAAAGACACATCTTGAAAATGCCTAAAAAATGTTGTCATTTTTTCATGGTGATGGGACTGGAGTCCGTGTTGATGAAAAAACCTTGCTGGCTGTGGTGACTGGCAGTGGCTGCAGCAGTGGGGTGATGGGGTTGGTGCCTTCCCCTGATCAGCCTGGTCACCTCCCACAAAGGGAGGCCAGACTGCAGCTTAGGCCTGCTCCCCAAGGGGAGCTGGGAGCGGGCCTAAGCCATCAATAGGACATCCCCTGAGGGCTCCCAGTATGTGAGAGGGGGCAGGCTGGGCTGAGGGACACTCCCCCCACCAGTGTACGAATTTCGTGCACCGGGCTCCTAGTCAATAAATAAAATTTTAAGATTTATGTGAAATAATTTGAACTAAAGAAAAAGAGTGGGTTTTCTTACATCAGGGGTCCTCAAACTTTTTAAACAGGGGGCCAGTTCACTGTCCCTCAGACCATTGGAGGGCCGGACTATAGTTTAAAAAAAAACTATGAACAAATTCCTATGCACACTGCACATATCTTATTTTGAAGTAAAAAAACAAAACGGGAACAAATACAATATTTGTATTTGCATGTGGCCCGTGGGCCGTAGTTTGAGGACCCCTGTCTTACATAGTAAATACTGGAGGAAGGGAATATGCCCTATAAAGTTGAGTCCCCTGTGGCATTTGACTGGATCAAGGAATCAAGGAGCATGGCCATTCCTGTTTCCTATATCCCTCTGTCTAAGTTTCTTCCTCAGATAAAGAAATGGAAGTCAGACTCAGTCATCCTGCTCAAAGTGGTCTGAAGGCCCCATTCTTTCAAAGCTCAAGTCACAAATGTAAAAGAATCAAGGGCTTCTATCTGGATTTCAGTTCTCAATAGAGGACGCTGCTGATCAATTATTTCCTATCTCATCTAGTTTCTTTGCGGTAAAGAAATACCTCCTCTCTGAGAGAAGTGTGAGTGAAGAGTTTTTAAGATTTTGTATCTTTCTCCCCAGAGACATTAGCAAATGCCAGTGCTGAAGTCTCCACGCTCTTCACTTCCTCCAAGTGCACAGGGAATAGGTTGGCTGAAGTTTTTAACAAAACATTTGTTTCATCAAAAGTTAAACATGTTCTGCCACGTCACATGGAATCTCAAGTTGTGACCAAAATTTTGTCATTACATGGACAATAGAAGCACCATGAACTAGCCTTTATAATATCTGAGCATGTGCTGGGAAACTGAGCCACAGTAGCTCTAGAAAAAGCCATTCACCTTAGGTTATCAGCTGAATTCAGGGAATCAAGGGAGGTTTGCATTTTCAGTCAATCTGGATTCCAATTGCAGAACCTTCTGTGGATGCCAGGCCATTCCTGTCCTAACCCCTCTCCAGCTCAGGATGTGGTCCTAACATGGATTTCACTGTGGAAATGCTCATTATTTTTCAAGTAAAGTTGCAGAACATAATTATCAAAGAGATAACAACTAACAAGTGTTGCTGAAGATGTGAAGAAAAGGGAACCCTCGTGCACTGTTGGTGGGAATTGGTGCAGCCACTGTGGAAAACAGTATGAAGCTGCCTCAGAAAAATTAAAAGTAAAACTACCATATAATCCAGCAATTCCACTTTTGATATTTATCTGAAGAAAACAAAAATACTAATTTGAAAAGAAACATGCACCCTCATGTGTATCACAGAATATTTATAGTGGCCAAGACATGGAAACAACCTAAATAATCATCAACAGATGGCTGGATAAAGAAAAATGTGGTGTATATATATACACACTGGAATATTATTCAGCCATAAAAAAAGAATGAAATATAGCCATTCACAACAATAGGAATGTGCCTTGGTGGCATTGTGCTAAGTAAAATAAATCAAATAGAGAAAGACAAGTTTCATGTGACCTCACTTATATGTAGAATCTAAAAACAACAACAAAACATACACACGCAAATGAGCTAAGACACAGAAAACAGATTGGTAGTTGCTAGAGGTGGGGGCTGGGGGTTGGCAAAATGAATGAAGAGGGTCAAAAGGTACAAACTTCCAGTTATAAAATGAATTAATCCTGGGATGTAATGTGCAGCATGGTGACTATAGTTAATAACACTGTACTGAAAGTTTAAAAGTTGCTAAGAGAGTAGTTCTTAAAAGTTATCATAAAAATTTTTAATAATGTATATTGTTGGTTGGTAATTAGACTTATTGTGGTGGTCATTTTGCAATACACATATATAAATATCAAATGATTACACTGTATACCTAAAACTGATGTATAAGTTATACCTCAAGAGAAAAAAAAAAAAAAGAAATTTCAGAGCCTAAAACATTTTAGGCAGTAGTGCTCCATATAAACAGACTAACAGTGATGGCGAACCTATGACACGTGTGTCAGAGGTGACACGCGAACTCATCTTTTTGGTTGATTTTTCTTTGTTAAATGGCATTTAAATATATAAAATAAATATCAAAAATATAAGTCTTTGTTTTACTATGGTTGCAAATATCAAAAAATTTCTATATGTGACACGGCACCAGAGTTAAGTTAGGGTTTTTCAAAATGCTGACACGCTGGGCTCAAAAGGTTCGCCATCACTGGACTAGAAGGAAATGCATTAATAGTGGTTGGAGATTATGGGTAACATTTTTTCTTCTTTTTTGATGTGCTTTCAATTTTCAAAATTGTCTGCAATGTACATATATTACATTTATAATTTTAAAAAAATTAACAGGGGATAGCAGACTATGTGGAAAAGGCAATGGCTCTCTCTAGAGACTCCAAGGATGCTGAGTTCCCAAGAAGTCAGAAGACTTCTTATGGTCCATCCCTAGAAGGGAGATTTTTCAGAGCCTTTTAGAAGCACTGTGGAGTACATTTGATAAAACCCTCTATGCACTGATCCACGCCCCCAGAGGGTAATCCATTACATAGAGAAGCATTGGGGAAAGAAAAAGTTACCTTGACTCTCTAAAGATGTATAGTTCATAAGACACTGTGGATGGATACAGAGCTCTAAAATCCCCTACATTAACCAATGCTTAGACACGTTGGAGAAAAAAGTCCACCGAGCTCCCTCTGCAGGTCTATGGTAGAATTAACTGACCACCTTTCATTCTTGGCTTCTTTAAAAGAACACAAGGCTCCAGTCAACAAAGTACAGGTTAGTTTTCTGCAATATGAAATGAAATGTGCTGACACCAAAAAAAAAACAACAAACAAACAAACACACACACACACACACACACAAACTAAATTAAAAAACTTCCTTTGGTCTATTCTATGGTAGCAGTGAAAAACAGTATTTTAAACAAGTATAGGAAATAGAAATAGCCCTTGTAATTTCAGTTCTGTGAAAAAACTTCAGCAGAGGGTGATTAAAATAGCCAATTACAAAGCAAAAAATCAGGGCTGCAAGCCAATATTTCTGGCTCCAATAGACAAAGACCTCCCTCAAGTTCTCAAGTTGCTTCATGGAAAGGGAACTGGTAAAGCAAGATGACAGAATCTCATGGAATCTAGTTTTTCTTCTTTTTCCTGTAAATTTTAAAGTCAGATCCTTGATAGTCTGCATCATCTACCTCATCAGTAAAATGAGAGTATGTGAGATCATGTCTTAAGATTCCTTTAAGCTTTAACTGAAAATAAACAAATATGCAGTAGTAATAATATATTTTGTTATCCTCGCATATGTCCAAGAGTGGATGGTTTCTATCTACAAGCTGGGGCAAGGGGTATAATCATAAAACCTGGGGCCAAGTTTCATCTCTGCCATGTGCTGATGGGGGTGTCACTTCTCTTAGTGTCCAATTACTTATCAGTAAAAATGGGAATACTAAAAACAGAGATGTAAAGGGAAAAAAGTCCCCATTTTCATCGCAGCAATTAAAAGGGTAAACCACCTAGGAATGCACTTAACCAAAAACAGGCATGATTTATATGATGAACACTTTAAACACACTACTGAGAGAAGAGAATCTAAACAAATGGAAGGGTTTAACATGTTCTTAGGTAGGCCGACTCAACCTCATACAGTTGCTAACGTCCTAAATCAACCTATTAATTTAATACAATCATAATTTAAAACACCCAAGCAGGTTTCCATGAAACTTGTCAAGCTGATTCTAAAATTCATATAAGATCCCAGCAGAGAACCAAGATGGCAGCATAGGTTCTCACCACCTCCCACAAACACATCAAAATTATAACTAAAATACAGAATAACCATCATTCAATACTGACTGAAATCAAACTGGATGGAAGTCCTACAACTAGAGAAGTAAAGAAGGAAGCACATTGAGACAGGTAGGAGGGCCCAAGGCACAGTTACAGGCTGGCCTGACACTCACCTGTGGCATGCTTTTAATTGGGAGGGATATCTTGGCTACAGAGGCCTCCCGTGAAAAACAAAGGGTCCCAGCACCAGACAAACCCCCAACACAGGGTTCCAGAGCTGGAAAGAGAAGTTCCCATAAGTTCAGGCTGTAAAAACCAGTGGGGAATGTGGCTGAGTGATATGGAGGCTGTTGGACACCCAAGCAATTCCTCTTAAAAGGGTCGGCATATGGACTTACTTGGACTCGATCCCTCTGGACTCCAGTGCTGGGGCAGCAGCTCAGAGGGTATTCAGGAACATACATGGAGGAACTGAATAGTCTGGCAAGAATTCAGGAGCAGCTTTTCCCCAGACAGGAGTGTTTACAGGGGTCATTATTCCTGTGCTGAAACCTCCCCCACCACAGAGCTAACTGGCAGCCATATCTGAGTTTACATCAACCTGGCTCACGCTGTTTGCTCTACCCCAGTGCTTCCCTGAGACCACACTCCACCAAATTCTCAGCCTCACCCAAGCTGTTTGCAGAAGCTTTCCATATGAATGGCCTGTCCTGGATCAGGCTTCAGACATTCCAGAGGCCTCTCAAACAAGCAGCAGCTGGTGTCAGCATGCCCCATGCTTATCAATAGGAGGACCTGGCACTAGCAGCAGCCTGCCTTGCTTCACAGCTGAGCCCCGCCTGGGCACTTCCAAGCCCAATGTAAGTAGCAGCTATCTGCAGATTGCTCTGTACCTCCTGCCAGGAGGCCCCAGAGCCAGTGCACCCAGTGGACAGCTTCAGCCCATACCAGATTACCACTCTACACAACCACAAGTGACACATTCACTGGTCAGACTCAGTGAGCACCAAAACCCTGCTGAATCAAGTCCTGCTCCATAGGAGTATCGCTTGCATTTTAGTCGCAGCTGGTCCTCACAGTCAATTGGCCTAGAGGTCAATTCCTCCCAGTGATGCCAACAGCAAACAGGACTCAACTACAGCAAGATTGTGCTCACAGCCCATAGAGGGGCACACCTAGAGAGTCCAGCTCAGGTGACTGGGGAGGCTGAGCCAATGGGCTCTATAGAATACCTACTACACAAGGCCGCTCTACCAATTCCAGGAGACATAGCAGCTCTACCTGATACATAGAAACAAATACAGGAAAGTAGCCAACAGGTGGAGACAAAGAAACATGTCCCAAATGAAAGAAGAGAAGAAATCTCCAGAAAAAGACCTATAGAAATGGAAGCAAGCAGACTACTAGATACAGAGTTCAAAACAATAGTTATAATATTATGCAAGGATCTTAATGAGAGCTTCAAGACACTTATTGAGACTTTCAACTATCTTAGTGAGTATGTCAAAGACATTAAAAAGGAACAGTCAGAAATTAGGCACACACTAACTGAAATAAAGAATAATTTACAAGGATTCAACAGTAGAATAAAGGATGCTGAGAATCAAATCAGCAATTTGAAATATAGGGAAGCAAAAAACATCCAATCAGAAGAACAAAAAGAAAAAAGAATCCAAAAATATGAAGATAGTGTTAGGGGCCTCTGGGACAACTTCAAATGTACCAACATTTGCATTATGAGGGTGCCAGAGAGAAGAGAGAGAGCAAGATATGAAAAACTGTTAGGCACACACTAACTGAAATAAAGAATAATTTACAAGGATTCAACAGTAGAATAAAGGATGCTGAGAATCAAATCAGCAATTTGAAATATAGGGAAGCAAAAAACATCCAATCAGAAGAACAAAAAGAAAAAAGAATCCAAAAATATGAAGATAGTGTTAGGGGCCTCTGGGACAACTTCAAATGTACCAACATTTGCATTATGAGGGTGCCAGAGAGAAGAGAGAGAGCAAGATATGAAAAACTGTTTGAAGAAATAATGACAGAAAACTTCCCCTACCTGGTGAAAGAAATATACTTACAAGTCCAGGAAGCACAGAGAGTCCCAAACAAGAGGAACCCAAAGAGCCCACACCAAGACACATCATAATTAAAATCCCAAGGATTAAAGATAAAGAGGAAATCTTAAAAGCAGCAAGAGAAAAGCAGCTATTAGTAGTTACCTACAAAGGAGTGCCCATATGACTGTCAGCTGATTTCTCAGCAGAAACTTTGCAGGCCAGAATGGAGTGGCAATAAATATTCAAAGTGATAAATTGCAAGGATCTATAACCAAAGTTACTCTACCCCGCAAAGTTATTTAGAATTGAAGGTCAGATAAAGAGCTTCACAGACAAAAAAAGGCTAAAGGAGTTCATTACCACCAAGCCATTATTACATGAAATGTTGAAGGGTATTCTTTAAGAAGAGGAAGAATAAGCATAAGCATAAGCATAAGCATAAGCATAAGCATAAGCATAAGCATAAGCATAAGCATAAGGATAAGGATAAGCATAAGGAAGAGGATGAGGATGAGAATGAGGATGTGGATGAGGATGAGGATGAGGATGAGGATGAGAAGGAAAAGGAGGAGGAGGAGGAGGAGGAGGAGGAGAAGGCGGGAAGGAGAAGAAGGCTCAAAAATAATATGAACAATAAAATGGCAACACATACATATCTATCAACAATTGTATCTAAAAATCAAAATAAATAAACAAGAAATCTAATGAACAAAATAAGCTAGTGAATAAAATAGAAAGAGAGGCATAGAAACATGGAACAGAATGATGAATCTCTGAGGGAAGGGGGTGTTGGGAAGAAACTAACCAAAGATTTTTATGTGCATATATTTGTTACCTATGGACACAGACAATAGGGTGCTGAATGCTTGGGTTGGGTGGGAACTGGGTAGAAGAGGGAGATGGGGGGAAAAGGGAGGACATCTGTAATACTCTCAACATAAAGATTTAATAAATAAATAAATAAATAAATTGAAAAAAAGAAATAGCATTTATGTAAAAAGTAAATAAGCAAAATTAGTTAGGAAAGCTCTGAAAAATAAAAACAATGAAAGAAAAATAAGCCCTTTTATATGCTAAAACAAATTACAAAGTTATAATGTTAAAACAGTGTCATATTGGCGTATGAATAGACAAAGCAATGGAAGAACATAGAAAGTCAGAAATAAACCCCAATACAAATTGTAACTTCTAATATAATAAAGGAAGAATTTAAAATCCATGAGAGAAAAAAGTATCATTTAATCAATGATGTTGGTAACAACTGGATAGCCATCTAGAAAAAATAATGAATATGATAATTTCTAGATACATCAAAGATTTAAATGCAAGTAGTAACATTTTTTAAGTATTATAAGAAACAAGATAATTTTAAAAAATAATCCTGAAATGGAGAAGGCTCTCTTAACTCTAAACAAAACACTGATATACCTTATCATATAAAATAAGACATTTCTGCGTGGCAAAAACGATAATCTCCCTATATATAAAGAGTTTTTATAAAACAATAAAAATGACAATCAATTTTTTATTACGGAAGTAAATAATTCACAGAATAAGTAATTCACATGAGTCTAAAACTTTAAAAGATATCCATCCTCACTCATAATAAAGTAAATGCAAAGTAGAACTATGACACTATTTTTTACTGGTATTTTTACTGATATTTGATACTCTGTGGGGGTTTAAAGTAATGGCATACTTCTACATTGTTGAGAGGGCTATTTGAAAGTACTCTCTAAATTACAAATGCACAAATCCTTTGACATAATAAATCTACTTCTAGGAATTTATCCTACAGATATATTAATACATATAACAAAAGGCAATAATACATATATATTATTTGCAGGATTGTTTGTAATTGCAAAAGTTTGGTAATGAATGTCTGACAATAGGAGGGTGATTAAATAAATTATAACATCCCTTCAATGGAAATTTATGCAGCTATAAAAGTGGATGAGGACACAATATCTAATATGCAATAATTACTGAGATATAATGACAAAGTAGGGAGGCACAAAAGCAGAAAAAGAAAATATATACAATGTTTTGTGTAAGCATAAAAGATGTCAGGTAGAAATGTATAAAATTGGGTGGCCAGTGGCAAGATAACCTGGGTGGCATGGGGCAAAGTAAGATGAAGACTGTTCAGTATGCTTCCACAATACAGTAAGTCCTCCTTAACACTGCTGATATGTTCTGTGACTTTAAGCAAAATGACAGCTAATAAAACCAATTTTACCATAGGCTAATTGATATAAACAAGAATTGAGTTTCTATGGCATCTCATCAATATTATAATGAAATTACATGGAAAGAAATGATATTATTTGAGAACCTGCTGTATATCCCTGTGTAAATTTTGAATTTTGAACTGTGTGAAAGTTTAATTCAAAATACTTAAATTATATTAAAGGAGGTATATCTTCAAGCTCATTTTAGGGGAAGAGTTAAAGGTAGTAATCTATATAAAGTACATAGAATACAGCAGGTACTCAACAAATGGTTGTTGAAGAATGAGTAAGTATTGCCAACTGGGATGGCAACTCTGTCTTTTGTCACAGTGCTGGTCTCAACACCACTGGCCCAGACTCCCCCTGGCAAAGTTCCTTCAGGCATTTAGCAATGCCTTCGACTGGCCTTCCTCACTATTCTTTCAATATAGTTTAATCCTATATTAAACATGTTTGTCTCAAACTCTAAGTTCCAGCTATAATTTTTTTTTAAGGGCAGAAAGTAGAAACCATACTCTTATGGACTTTGTGCTGAGAAGATTGAGAGGGGTAACTGCCTTTGAGAGACTTTCTTTAAGGCTTGGAAAACAAAAGCAAAATGATTAACTCAGACTCAGAGAGACACTGGCAACCATGCAAACAGGATTTGTGGAGTGCACTCACGGGTTTGTTTACTGGACAAATTATGGCAGCCCTACTCCACTGTTTTCAGGTGGAAGCAATGCTAAAGGCCTACCTGGGGATTCTGAGCATCAAACCACCAGAGGCATACTATCTTGTTAGTCATTTCCCTTTATGCAGGAGTTAACATGACTAGTCAGAAGGCAAGTTAGTACTACCACATTCTAGAGTGGTCCACGGTGAGATACATACAGAAATTAAAGGTGAGAATATAGAATAGTATGTGTATTGAATCTGATATTTAAACGTTAAGCTTGCATTACACATTTTATTTTTATTTCATTTTTATTTTTCCTAGTAGCTCTTTTTTATTTTAGTTTACAAAATGTCAGTCCAAAAGAGTTTAGAAATTTCAGAAACAAAAACACTAGTCCTATACCAGACACAGTTTGAGATGCACTGTTCTGGCCTATATGTTCATCTAGCCAGAATGACTGTCAAGTTCCACAAATCTGTGGTATCCGATGTGACTGTTGATTACATGAAAAGTGGCTAGTCTAAATTGGGATGTGCTGTAAGGGTAAAATACGCACCAGATATCAAATCTTAGAACAAAAAATTTGTACAAATCTCAAACTTTTAATAACAATTATATATTGAAATGATACTTTGGATATATTGAGTTAAAGATATATCATTAAAATTAATTTGATATATTTCTTTTTACTTTGTAATGTGGCTACTAAAAAATTTAAAGGATATATTTGGCTTATATATGTGGCTCACATCATATTTCTATTGGATAGTGCTGAGAGTTGCTCTGAAGTTTTCTCCTCCTGCTACTTTTGAACCAGTTTTATGGTGTCCAATCTCACCACAACATATTCAGTGCAAACATCGCCTCTTCAATAAAGTTCTCATGAACCATAAAGGAACTCCCAACACAAACTCCCCTCCAACTGTGCTCCTATAATATTTAGCACAGCCTTTCATTTATATGTGTGTGCATGTATACATGTATGTATGAATAAACAAATAAATTAAATTATATAAAAGGCCTCATATTAGAAAGTAAGCTTCCTCAAGTGTATGTTCATAGTCACTGTCTCTCCAACACTTAGCGCTATCATAGGAGCTCAATAAATGTTGTTGAATAAGTAGATAGGTAAATAACCTTAGCTTCAGCTAAATATTTCCTTGCTTCTCTTTACATTGAACTTGGAGACTTGAGAGTTAAATGCTAATTTTAATTTCTAGGCAAGATAGCAGGATGTGAATATCTGCATGTTGATATTACTTAACAGGTAACTTAAAAATTTATCATTTATTCAACAAATATTTAGAGTACTTTTCTAGGCATTGGGAAAGAGTGGTAAATAAATCTCTGCATTTAAGGCAATTACATCCCATAGGTCAGTGGGGTGACAGAAAATATAAAACAAACAAATATAAATAATCAAACAAGAAAAGAAATTAAATACTAAATAATACACAGAGAATGAAAATTAGGTGCATGATAACAATGAGAACTGTAAGTGCATACCTTAGATTTGGTGCTTAGGGAGGGCCTCTCTGTGCAGGTGCAATTTAAGCTGAAAAATGTCAAAGAGGAGATTTTTTAAAACAGAGATGACTAAATTAGGCAAAGAGAACAGTTAGAGCAAGTTCCCAAAATTGAAACAGTTTGATTTGTTGAAGTAAAGAATTCTGTATATTAATCCTTTATCAGATATAAGGTTTGCAAATATTTTCTCCCATTCTATGGGTTGCCTTTTCACCTGTTGATACTGTCCTTTTGTAACTAAAAAAGCAGGTTCCACTGCCTGCTGTAACAAAAGCCAAACTCATGAGGCAGGTGCTGGAGCAAAAAGAACAAGGGTGTTGTTGTTTTTTAAAATCTTTATTGCTAAGAGTATTACAGATGTCCCACTATATTCCCTCATCATCCCCCTCCCCATGGTTACTGCCCCATCCCAGGCAACCACCCGATTGTCTGTGTCTATCCATAGGTAGTGAATATATGCACATAGTTCTTTGATTAATCTCTTCCCATCACTCCATTCCCCTTCCCTCTGAGATTCATCAGTCTGTTCCATGTTTCTATGCCTCTCTTTCTATTTTATTCACCAGTTTGTTTTAATTAGACTTCTTGTTCATTTATTTTCATTTTTAGATTCAGTTGTTGATATGTATTTATTGCCATATTATTGTTCACGTTTTTTATCCTTTTCTTCCTCTTCTTAAAGAATATCCTTCAACATTTCACGTAATACTGATTTGGTGGTGATGAACTCCTTTAGCTTTTTCTTGTTATGAAACTCCTTATCTGACTTTCAATTCTAAATGAGAGCTTTGCTGAGTAGAGTAATCTTGATTGTAGGTCCTTGCAATTTATCACTTTGAATATTTCTTGCCACTCTCTTCTGGCCTGCAAAGTTTCTGCTGAGAAATCAGCTGACAGTCATATGGGCACTCCCTTGTAGGTAACTACTAGTAGCTGCTTTTCTCTTGCTGCTTTTAAGATTTCCTCTTTATCTTTAATCCTTGGGATTTTAATTATGATGTGTCTTGGTGTGGTCCTCTTTGGATTCCTTTTGTTTGGGGTTCTCTGCACTTCCTGGACTTGTAAAGTCTATTTCTTTCACCAGGTAGGGGAAGTTTTCTATCACTATTTCTTCAAATAGGTTTTCAATATCTTGCTCTCTCTCTCTCTCTCTTCTCTCTGGCATAATGCAAATGTTGGTACATTTGAAGTTGTCTCAGAGGCTCCTTACACTATCTTCATATTTTGGATCCTTTTTTTTCTTTTTGCTCTTCTGATTGGCTATTTTTTGGCTTCTTCATATTTCAAATCATTGGTTTCTCAGAGTCCTCTACTCTACTGTTGATTCCTGTAAATTATTCTTTATTTCAGTTAGTGTGTGCATAATTTCTGACTGTCCCTTTTTCATGTTTGACATTCTAAGATAATTGAAAGTCTCACTAAGTGCCTTGAAGCTCTCATTAAGATCCTTGAGTAACGTTATAACCAGGGGTGGGCAAACTTTTTGACTCGAGGGCCACAATGGGTTCTTAAACTGGACCGGAGGGCCGGAACAAAAGCATGGATGGAGTGTTTGTGTGAACTAATATAAATTCAAAGTAAACATCATTACATAAAAGGGTACGGTCTTTTTTTTTTTTTTTTTTTTTAGTTTTATTCATTTCAAATGGGCCGGATCCGGCCCGCGGGCCGTAGTTTGTCCACGGCTGGTTATAACCATGGTTTTGAATTCTATATCCAGTAGTTTGCTTGGTTCCATTTCTTTCCTTTCATTTGTGATGTGTTTCTTTGTCACTGCATTTTGGCTGCTTCCCTGTGTTTGTTTCTATGTATTAGGTAGAGCTGCTATGTCTCTTGGAGTTGGTAGAATGGTCTTGTGTAGTAGGTATCCTGTAGGACCCAATGGTTCAGCCTCCCTAGTCACCTGAGCTGAGCACTCTAGGTGTGCTCCTCTGTAGACTGTGTATACAGTCTTGTAGTTGAGACTTGAATGCTGTTGGTGTCACTGGGAGGAATTGACCTCCAGGCCAATGGGCTGAGGACCAGCTGCAACTGTAGTGGGAGAGTTGCTTGCAGGAAACACCCCTATGAAGCAGGGCTTTGGTGCTCACTGAGTCTGCCCCTTGAGTGTGTTGCTTGTGGATATGTAGAGTGGTAATCTGGTATGGTCTAAAGCTGTACATCAGGTGCACTGGCTCTAGGGCAGCCGTGGCAAACTACGGCCCGCGGGCCGGATCCGACCCGTTTGAAATGAATAAAACTAAAAAAAAGAGACCGTACCCTTTTATGTAATGATTTTTACTTTGAATTTATATTAGTTCACAAAAACACTCCATCCATGCTTTTGTTCCAGCCCTCCGGTCCAGTTTAAGAACCCACTGTGGCCCTCGAGTCAAAAAGTTTTCCCACCCCTGCTCTAGGGTCTCCAGGGGGGTACAAAGTCATCCAATATCTAGGGCCACCCAGCAGGAGCTACAGAGAAATCTGCTGATGCCTGCTATTTGTATTGGGTTTGGAAGTGCCCAGATGAGGCCCAGCTGTTAAGCAAGGTAAGTTGCTATTCCTGACAATAGGTTTGGGGCACACTGACACCAGCTACAGCTCTTTGAGCAATTTTAGCAAAGTCTGAAGCTTGAGCCAGGACAGGACATTCATATGGAAAAGCTGCTGCAAACAGCTTGGGTGGGACTGCAAATTGGATAGGGTGGGGTCTCAGGGCATCACCAGGGTGAAGCAAACAGTGTGAGCCAGGTTGATGAAGATTATGATTATGGCTGCCAGCAAAGGAACAATGACCCCTGGGAGCACCTCTGTTTGGGAGAAAGCCACCCCCGAGTTTCTGTCCCGAGGCCTGACAGTCCAGTTCCTCCCTGTTTGTTTCTGGGTCTCCCAATGCCTCCTGGAGCTAGAGCGCAAAGGAAGCGAGTCAGAGTAATTTCATTTGCTGGCCCTTTAAGAGGGACACTTGGGTCTCTGGCAGCCTCCATGTCCCTCAGCCACCATCCCTACTGGTTTTTACAACCCAAAATTATGGGGACTTCTCTTCCTAGCTCTGGGACCCTCGATTGGGGATCTGGTGTGAGGTGAGACCCATTGCTCCTCATAGAAGGCCTCCACAGGATGATCTCCCTCCTGATGAAAAAAGTGGCACACGTGGGTGCCATTCTAGCCCGTTCAGCATCTCCGCCCTTCCTACCAATCTCAGTGTGCTTGCTTCTTTACTTCTCTAATTGTAGGACTTCCATTCTTCCAGCTTTCAGGTGGTTCTGAATGATGGTTGTTCTGTATTTTAGTTGTAATTTTGATGTGGTGGCAAATACCAGTGTTTACCTATGCCACCATCTTGGTTCTCCTGGAATGAGGTTTTTTTATTCAGGTGCTGTGACCTGAGTCAATGGTAGACTCCCATCTCAAAGACCATCTCCCCTTCCTGCTCAAGCCCCTGGTTCTTATAGGGATAGAGAGGGTAGAGCTTTCTTTTTCTATGCAATTATTAATTATCTTGTTAGCTTCTGGAGTACTCTGGCCCTGTCTATTCATCTTTCTAGCCTTTGGCATGCTCAGTGTAAGAACTTCCCTATGCACCATCTTGGCCAATGGGGGAGACTCCTGAGCACTCCCTGACTGTCTATGGTAGGGGAAGGTAGTGGGGAGGAAGGGCCTGCAGGTCCTACCATTAAGAAGTCTGGTGATGCCATGGTCCACCACCCAATGCTGGATGCGGCGCCTGTACATCCCGGGGAGCCAGTTTGAATCCACTGGGAACACATTGAACCCAGGCACGCTCTTGTCCTCTGCACAACTCCCACATGGCCAACCTTTCTAAAGTGGCCAGCCAGACTTGTGCTCTGATGGACAGCTACCTATAATTCCCCCCTTGAAGGGTAAATGGATAGAGGTCTCAACTTCTGTAGTTTCTTCCTGCCATCAAGGGGTGTAGTCTTACTTATCCCCAGGGCCAGAGATTCTTGCTATCTACTAAAGGAAGAAGGGGGTCAAAAATGGAGGGAAGCCTTTATACAAGGGAGAAGGATAGCTGTCTTCAGAAGGCGGCATACGTGGTGTCTAGAGGATGGCACTGATGAACAAGCGAAGCTAGTAGATTACTTCATATTTTAAGAGGGTTTGCAGATGGGCTTCCAAAGTAAAACCTATTGTGTATTCAAGCAATCAAGTGAGGGGTATGCCTAGTAATATAGGGGGATTTTAATGAAATGAGAAACTAAAGAGAGACTAAAGTATCCCCATTATCTAATCCCGAGTGGAGCTCTGGATGGCACACACAATAGCAGGATAAGTTTGCCAAGGGAAACTGTCTTAAATATGCAGACAAAGGCATTATTAATCCCAAAATGAGCATAAAGTTTAGCAATTGTCAAAAAAAAAATAATAATTGTCACTTAGCTTTGGGGGGCACTGTCCTTTTCTAAAACAGAAATTTTCCATCTCTTTCAGGACTGTAGGTCTAGCTTTCCTTTGCAGTATTAACAGCAGCAGCAAGACGCTAGTTCACCTCATGCAGCACCCACTTTACCTTTGTGTGGTGGATCCAAGACTTGCTTCCCATGAGCCTTAGGGAAGTGTTGTCAACAGTACGTTATAGAGATCCAGTCCATTGCTCAGCTAACTTCTGTTCAGGACCCTGAGTCTTCCAGGTCTTTAGTAAGACTCAGTCTCCCAGCTGTAATGGATATAAGGATTCATCAGATAGGTAGGTGGACCTGCATTGAGCAAAATTGTACAAAGTTGTTAGTGTTTGCCCTAAATATTGTAAGTATTGTTTGATTTTTGATTCATGTTCTAAATCAGTGATGGCGAACCTATGACACGCGTGTCAGAGGTGACACGCGAACTCATTTTTTTGGTTGATTTTTCTTTGTTAAATGGCATTTAAATATATAAAATAAATATCAAAAATATAAGTCTTTGTTTTACTATGGTTGCAAATATCAAAAAATTTCTATATGTGACATGGCACCAGAGTTAAGTTAGGGTTTTTCAAAATGCTGACACGCTGAGCTCAAAAGGTTCGCCATCACTGTTCTAAATCTAAAGGGGGTGTTCCTAAAACAGAAATTTTAAAGTATCTCCCATAAATTATTAGAAAAGGGCTTAATTTAAGCCCACTTCAAGGCACTTCCCAAATTCAGAACAAGCCAATAGGGCATGCCTGCTCCCATTTCAAATGTTTCCTGGTATATTTTCAGGAGGGTCTTCTTTATTGTGTGGTTCATTTTCTCACTCATCCACGTAGATTGGGTCTCCAAGATGCATGTGAGATCATACCATTAGTGTTGATCTTCCATAAAGAATTAGAGTCAGTGTTAGAGAATCCCCATTCACAGGCCTATTCCTCATCTCGTTCTGTGTAATAGGGTTTAAAGTCCAGGTAGGGAATTAAAGCCCCAAGAAGTGGCAGCTCTCAGGTGGCTTGTAGTTGAGCCTGTTCTTCTATTGGGATACAGAAAAAAAGCATCCTTTAAGTCTAGGACTAAAAACCATGTGCTGTCTTTGGGCACCATGGCCAATAAAGTATAAAGGTTGAGCACCATAGAATGAATGTCCTGGACAATGTTGTTGATGGCCCTATACTAATCAATATTCATCAGAGTGAGGCTATTTGATTGGCAAAATTGGGGTATTACAGGGTAACTTTCATGGCTGAATTGATCTTGATTTTAAGAGTTTCTACAATGCTGGTTGAATTCCCTCTAAAGCTTCCTTTTAAAGCAGATATTGTTTCTTCTATGGGATCCGTGCCTCTTATTTTAAGTTAATTTTTATAGGTCGGATGTTAACTGCCTTCCCTGGGATCCCATTGGTCCAAACAGTTTGATCAACCTGCTTGTAGATCTCGGGTGGGAAAAATTAACCACCAGGTCCTTCCGGGAAAGTCAGGACAACCTGGAGCTGGAGAGTATGTTCCGGGAGGACTCCTAAACATAATTGGTGCTCCTCAGGGGAAAACATTATTTGTGCATGCAATTTACAAAGTAAATCTCAGCCCAACAATGGAATGGGGCAGTCTGGCATGTAGAGAAAACTATGCATAAGTTTTGATCCTCAAGCTGTCATTCTTGATGTTGAAGGAACGCCTGTTTTTGTAACTGTCCAGTCACTGCAGTGACCGACACCACAGCTGATCTTTTCGTGGTTAGTTTTATATTTAGCACTGAGTATGTAGCTTCTGTATCTACAAGGAAGTCAACTAGCTTGTTCCCCACTGTCAATTTTACCTGAGGCTCATGTGGGGAAATAGGAATAGGTCTGGAGGTGTATAGGGGAGCCCCTGGGCCTCCTCATTTGTCATCAGATTCATCATTCCTTTCTAACATTTCTAAGCTAGGGTTTTTATCCTTTTTACTTTTATTTTTTAGTTCTGGATAGTCCTGTTTACAATGGCCTTCCTCTTTGCAATAGGCACATTGATAGGTGCCTAATAAGTCTCCCTTTTCCTTTCGGGTCCCACCTCTCCTGGTTCCCCCACACAGTTTCTAAGGAAAAGGCGGCTTGCCTTATTTTCTTGTTTCCTGGGCACGGTAAACTTTAGAAGCTATGTCCTCCAGCTGGGAAGGATTCATTCCCAATGCCCCGTCTAAGTGTTGGAGCTTTCTTCTGATTATCTGGGGCACTTTGCCCAATAAAAGTCATGTTTACCTTCGGGACATTTTCTGGTGCCTGTGGGTCAGCCTCAGTGTGATTTTAATAGGCCTGCTAGATCCTTTCTTAAAATTTCAGAAGGATCTTGTTTTGGTTTCTGTTAAACAGCACATATCATGTTCCAGCTCTTTCATTTAGGCACCCCTTTTTAAAGTCCTTCCGATATGCATCTTTTGTAATGTTCTAGGAAGGCTAGGCCCCCCCTATTGGGGTCTCAGTTGGGCTCTGTCAAGGGAATCATTCTGACAAGATTGGAGGTCCTGTTGAAATGCTCTTGATAGAGATGATGAGGCTCTTCATCAGCCTTATTTAATAACTAGCTGCCTTTCATCTGCCATTAGTAAGATGTTAAAGAGAGCCTGTATATCTGCCCAGCTTGGATGGTGAGTGGCAAAAATGGAGGTGATAAGATCTGCCATTTTCTGACAATATGAGAGGTTGGAATTCTTCCAATTCAGTAAACCTGAAGTGGAAAATGGAATATGGGCCTAGTAGTGGCCCGCAGGCTGACCTTCCTGGTTCATGCCACCTACAGGATACTGCCTCAAAGGGAATTGTCCCAGGATTCTCCCTAGCCAAATTGGGTGCCCTCCCAGGTTTTTGAGGGGGAGACCATTCTTTCATCATACAGGGGTGGAGCTGTTGTGCCTGTGGGCCCTATTTCAGGGTTATCTAGCAGCAGGTGTGGTGGCAGGAGAAAAGCAAAGAATAGCAACAAGTTCAAATACAAAAATAATCACAATAAATGTTTATGTACTAACCTCATCAGTTAATAAGCAGAAATAACAAGACTGGAAAAAACATAATTGCCTACAGGGACACAAGAATACTGAAACTATTTAACACTGAAAGTAAAAGAATGGATAGTAATATAGCAGTAAAATACCACTCAAAAAAAGTATGAGTCTACATCAGACAAACTACAATAGAATAAGGAGGATTATTAGGAGCAAAAGAGAGTCACCACATTAGGATAAACTTTGCATAATAATTCTAAAATTTAAGCAAATAAAAAAATAGCATCAAATTACATAAACAGCTTCTGTTTTCCAGTCGGGCATAGAAGGGGCTTACTAGTAGAAGTCATCATTCCATTTTAAGAACAAGTAAAAAACTGAGCAACCTGAAAAATCAACAACTCTGCCTAGATCCATCGAAGAAGTAGGGTCACATACAAACTAATGTCCTCCAAAAACTACAAAGACAGGCAAATACAAAAAATTACAACTTACTAGAGCAGAAACATCCATTAGAACCAATACCAGGGTAGAAAAATCCTAAACTGTAATTGATGAATCGCTAGAGCAGTGGTTCTCAACCTTGGCTGCACATTAGAATCACCTGGGAACCAAGGTTGAGCACCACTGAGCTAGAGGCTCAATGTGGGCAAGTCTGAGTTTAAAACTCTGTGGAGAGGAGGGGGGCACACTTTTGTGATTTTAACCTCCAGAAGCCCTACCAGGTTCTCACAGTGAATGTCAGGGGGGAAATCCCCTCCTGTTTCTGGCAGGGAGAAAGGAAAAGTTGTCATATTGACATACACCAGAGCATTTTGTTCTTCACAACAAGGCCTTCCCTCAAGAGAAACTGGTTTCCCAGAGCTTAACCTGATGGGGGGCAAGGGGGGTATTTAAGCTTGACCAACCTGAGCAAAGGGAAATACCCAACTCTACCATACTCTAGACATGTGAAATAAGGGAAGTACCCAAGTCCAGCCCCTCTAGCATTCTGTGCAGGAAGGGAAAACATAACTCCAGCCTCCTCTAGCTATCCTCTCCCACCTAAGAGGGGCAGAGGAGAGAATCTGAGAACCACTCATAAAGTTCACAGCGCAGGACCACACGTTACTAAAGACTGAGAGCTAATCATAGAACTATGGACCACTTTCCCTCCTCCTGCACTTTACCACCACATTAATAGAAACCTATTTACCAGAGTTCCTTTTACCCAGCACATCACGTCTGGCTGTCAACAGAAAAGTACACTAACAGGCAAAAAAGACAGTTTTGACAACTGCACACCTATTCTTGATAACAATTCTTAACAAACTAGGAATACAAGGCAACTTCTATAACCTGATAAGAGGCATTCAGAAAACACTTAGAGGAGACATCATTTTTCCTGTTAAGATCACAAACAGGATCAGGATGCCTTCTAGCATCATTTCTTGTCAATGGAGTACTGGCAGGCATCGCCAGTGCAGTGAGAGCAGAAACAGAAAATGGTACTGTAAACACTGGGGAGAGAGATATCCAACTGTCCTTATTTGCAGATGCTATGATTCTTTACATAGAAAAGACAAGTGAATCTACTGATAAAATGAGAGAGAATTTAACAAGGTCACTGACTACAGAATCAATGTGTTAAAGTAATTTCATATAACAGAATTTTTTAAAAGTACCACAAGTATAACATAGCTATGACTAAATATTAAAAGATTGGGGGAAGTTATTTTTATTGAAAGTTTTTTAAAATTTAGACACACACTGTTCACTCAATATCTAAAGATGTCAGATTTTCCTAACTCGTATATAGAGTCAATGTAATTCTGATAAAATTCCTAATAGGTCTTTTTATAGAACCTGACATACTGATCCTTAAAATTATATGGAAGAACAAAGGGCCAAAATGTCAAGATGTCTTGAAGAACAAGAAGCTAGGGGAGAGTAACAAGAAGTCTGACTTCATTTTTTGATGTTTTTTGATTGCTGAGAATGTCTAAGCCTCATCCCACCCCACTCCCCACCCCCCGGCCACTTCACATTGTGCCCACATCTGGACAAGCAAATAAGAAAAGCTGGATGTGCACTCTCGGTAGGAGATTCAAACTAGTCAAAGTCCTATCCTAGCCACCCCAGCCCCAACTCCTAACCACAATCAAAGTCCATGCCAATCTCCTTCCCTTGCTTTAAGCATAGGAGGCCTGCCCTGCTCGCCCCAAAGACCTCAAGTAAGCAAGTAATAAACCTTGTCATACCCTCAAGGAGGGTATGGGTGGATCATCAATCTGGACATCGAAACCAAACATTGGGTGAGGAGGGTCCATCTGTCTCTGCAGGTAACCAAACAGAAAGCTTACCTGACAATATTATATCAAGACTTACTGAAAGTAGTACAGATGGAAGTCTGCTCATAAATGATCCTCTTGTACGAGACCCATGACTCCTGGAGTTGTGCAACATGGCCCTGGGTTAAGATGGGTAGTCCTGATTACATACTGCTTTGTAAGTCAAGGTAAGGAGTTTGGATTCATTTTCAGAGTGAAGGAAAGCCATTAGGGAATTTTAAACAGGAAAAAGACCCCACATGATCTGATTTTAACTTTTTAAAGATTCATTTAATGTTATGGACTGAATTGTTTCCCTGTCAAATTCATATATTGAAGCCTTGACCCTCAAGGTAACTGTATTTGGAAGTTAATTAGGTTAAATGAGGTGATGAGGGTGGGGACCTTGTCTAATAAGACTGTTGTCCTTATACGAAGTTGAAGAAACACCAGAGATCTCTCCCTCCACAATGTGAGGACACAGTAAGAAGCCATTTGCAACCCAGGAAGAGAGCTCTTACCAGGAACCAACCTTGGTGGCATCTTGATCTTGGACTTCAGAACTTTACAGAAATAAATCTGTTCTCTAAGCTGCCAGATCTATCGTATTTTGTTCCGGAAGCCTTATCAGACCAATATAGTAACTACTGTGTGTACATGGAAAGGGGGAAGTTAGTATCAAAAGTGAGGAGAGCAGCAAGGAGATGATGACAACTTGAGCCAGGGCATTATTACTGGAGATGATGGCGAGCAGACCCCTTGGCTATGCTCTGGAGAACAGCCTACAGGACATGATGATGGATTGGAGCTGGAGCATAAGGGGGATAAAGGAATCAAATTATTGAGGCAATAGCACCTGAAATTTGAGACATAAGCCAATTCCCCACAACTTGCAAAATAAGGCCTCATTTATGTTTCCTCCACAAGTAACTGATGAGTTATTTCCTCAGTGGAGGAAAATGCACATTCTGACACAGGCTCATATTGCTCTTATATCATTTGGCACACATAAGAATAATTAACATTTTAATGAGCTTCTAGAAAGCTCTATGAAGTCACTACCTAGAGCTTAATGCCATCATTTTCAGAGAATACAGACCTTTCAAGAATAAGATTCCTAGTCAACAGAAGCAGTACAGAAATATTAAGCAGCAGAAAAAAACAAAAGTAATTAGGTTTTATACACAAATAGTTTTCTAATTACCAAAAGTTAGTGTTTGTTGTGGTCATGCTGAATTGCTTTTAAGGTGACACCACACAATTAACCCTCTATATTCTTTCTGTTGCTGACAGGCGCTCTCTGCCCAGAAGAGGATGTGTATTTTTAAGTTTAATTCTCTTTCCTCCTGGCTTACAAGAATAAAGCTTAGAAAAATTTTACTAGGACATTCTTACATGAAGCAAACTCCCATATTTTGTTATATGTCTGATTTGGCTCTAAATTCATTCATGTATCCACTTGCCATACTAAAATCACACAATCAAAATTGAAATAATGGCTTTAATTTACTCAAATACTGACATCGTGATTCTAACCTATGACCAATATCCAGCCTTGCTGGCTGCCATAAGGTAAGCTTCAAATAGCATAAAGTACCATTGCCTTTCTGTAAGGACTAGAGGCCCGGTGCACAAAATTTGTGCGGGGGGGGGGGGGGAGGTCCCCTCAGCCCAGCCTGCACCCTCTCTAATTCAGGACCTCTCTGGGGATGTCCGACTGCTGGTTTATCATTACTGGCAGTTGGGCATCCCTCTCACAATCTGGGACTGCTGGCTCATTACTGCTCACCTGCCTGCCTGCCTGATTGCCCCTAACTGCCCCCCCCCCCCACCAGCCTGATCACTCTTAACTGCCTCTGCCTGCTGGCCTGGTTGCCCCTTACTGCCCAACCCCCCCCCCCCCCGCTGGCCTGGTTGGCCCTCACTGCCCCTCCCCCCGCCGGCCTGGTCACCCTAGACTTCCCTCCCCTGCCAGCCTGGTCACCCCATGCAGCCTGCTGTTCAGTTGTTTGATCATCCCTCACTAACCCCCCTGCTGGCCTGGTCACCCCAGGAAGACTGCTGATTGTTACTGTTACTGTGACAGCATCCGGGACAATCTGAATATTCCTCTATTATTAGTATAGATATGCAGTACTGCAACTCTTATTAGCAAACTGGTAGCCCGGTGCACGAAATTTGTGCACATTAAAAGGGAATTTATTGCCCTAACTGATTTGGCTCAGTGGCTAGAGCATAGGCCTGTGGACTTAAGGATCCTGGGTTCGATTCCAGTCAAGGGCATGTACCTTGGTTGCAGGCACACCCCCAGTGGGAAGTGTGCAGGAGGCAGCTGATTGATGTTTCTCTCTCATCGATGTTTCTAACTCTCTATCCCTCTCCCTTCCTCTCTGTAAAAAATCAATAAAATATATTTTTTTAAAAGAGGGAATTAATTAGCAGAGATATTTTAATATTACTATTTGCCCTTTCTCTATAATAGAAGTGTGAGAAATGAAAGGAAATTAGTAAAATGTATATGAAAATAATATATAAATCCTATCTAAGAATATACAAACATGGTAATTAACCATACCTCCGACACACTTCCCATTGGCTAGTCAGGGTGATATGCAAATTAACTACCAAACAAGATGGCGGCCAGCAGCCAGGCAGCTGAAGCAAACAGGAGGCTTGCTTGCTCCAGTGATGGAGGAAGCCAAGGTTCCCCGCCTGCCACTGCCGGCCTCTGAGCTGCAGTCTAAGAAACAATGTTGCCATTATAGAAGCTAAACAAACCACAGAAACCTGCTTTCAGCCAGCCGGGCCTCAGAGCTGGAGTTGCAACAGTGTTTCAATTATAGAAGCCAAACAAACTGAGGTCTCAGAGCTGGAGCCGAGCCTCAGAGCTAAAGCCAGCTCTCAGCTCCAGTGGCAGCCATAGAAGGTAAATAAATCCCAGAATAAAAAAAAAGAAAAGAAAAAAAGGAGAGGTTGGGAGTTTCAGTCACCCGCCAGCCTAAAAACGGCCCTCAGTCCCTCACCCAGACTGGCCAGGCACCCCAGTGGGGACCCCCACCCTGAAGGGGGTGTGACCAGCTGCAAACAGCCATCATCCCCTCATCCAGGCTGGCTAGGCACCCAAGCGGGACCCCCACCCTGATCCGGGACACCCTTCAGGGCAAACCAGCCAGCCCCCACCAGTACACGAGGCCTCTATCCTATATAGTAAAAGGGTAATATGCAAACTGACCCTAACAGCAGAAAGACTGGGAATGACTGGTCATTATGACATACACTGACCACCAGGGGGCAGACGCTCAATGAAGGAGCTGCCCTCTGGTGGTCAGGGCGCTCTCACATGGGAGGAGCTCTGCTCAGCCACAAGTCAGGCTGATGGCTGCCAGTACAGCGGTGGTGGTGGGAGCCTCTCCTGCCTCCTCAGCAGTGCTAAGGATGTCTGGCTACAGTTTAGGTCTGCTCCCCGCTGGCAAGTGGACATCCCCTGAGGGCTGCCGGGCTGCCAGAGGGATGTCTGATTGCCATCTTAGGCCCAATCCCCCGGGGAGTGGGCCTAAGCCAGCAGGTGGTAATTCCCTGAGGGGTCCCAGACTGCGAGAGGGCACAGGCCAGGCTGAGGGTCCCCCCTCCCCCTGCAAGCGCACAAATTTTTTGTGCACCAGGCCTCTATTTTATTAATAAATAAACAGTAACAAAAGGATATAACAACAGAGGCATGATGTAAAAACGACAAAAACATGATATGAAAACAACAAAAGCATGATATAAAAACAACAGTGATGCAAACAGTGACTGATAAATTGATTAAACTTATTCTAATATCTCCCTGTACACCACATTGAGAGTGAAAACACTTTCAGAGTGCTTGAATTGGTCATTTATATTGGGAATGAAAGGTTCTTCCACTGAGAAGTAAATTTGCAGCAATTCCTGTAGATGCTGTGGGTAAAACAGTATCACCACATCCTCTAGTATAATGTATTAAAACTTTATTGTAGGGAGCCGCTACAGTGTTTTGGATAGGTTCAAGCCTTGGTCTGATGAGAGGGCACAATCCTCTCATTGCCACGTGCAAGTCCCAGCTTGGAGGGCAGGGCCCTCCCAGCACAATTATAGCCAACAGCTATAGTTGTAAGCTTGAGCCTATGGTCCAAATATGTGGCCCCATGTGCCTAAGTGATGTAGGCTTGATAGAGTTCAGGTGCATGTAGTTGAGTAGGATTGAAACCCAGGAGAATGTTGTAAACATCTTGGTCACGCCCTTACTTTGCCTCGTGGCATCTGCTATAAAATAAAGACACGGCTGTGGGCATGGTCGCTGTCTCGCAGAGAAGCAGCATCCAACCAAGACCCAGATTTCATTCTCTTGTCTGTCTTTTCTAAGCCTTTCAGCTGCCCCCACTCAGGTTCACCATTGGCTGTGCTGGCGTGGCACACTTTATAAAGATATGCCTCCAAGCTCCGAGGGCAGGTTCCTGCCTCAAACCCAGCCCTTACAGGAAACAGCTCCAGGAAACAGCTCGGGGGGAGGGTGCAGCTGTTTCCAAGACAACCCCTGCAGGACTGACTTCCTTCCAGTTGGTTGCAGTTCTGGCCGTGATGTTACACCAGGGTTTTTATATAAGTAGATATTACTGTTAAATAAATTTCTAAAATTTTTCTATCAAAGACTAATTATGTAAATTATTTTCTTAATCACAACTATAAACTCTTTGTAGATAATATTTATGCCAGGAAATATACATCATAATGGTTGTTATGTCAAAAATGCATAGCAATTTATTGATACATTTCAGGGCCAAGTATTATTACTTTATAATATTTGAAGCATTTTTTTTTCTGGTGTTACATCTAGCATATATATATATTTATGGCATATATATATATATATATATATATATCCTATCTAATAAAAGAGAAACATGGTAATTAGCTGTAACTTTGCTACCCTTCCCATTGGCTAATCAGCGAGATATGCAAATTAACTGCCAACCAAGATGGCGGCCGGCAGCCAGGCAGCTGACGTGAACATGGAGGCTTGCTTGCTCCAGTGACGGAGGAAGCCAGGTTCCCCGCCTGCCTGCTGGGCTCTGAGCTGCTCTCTAAGAAACATTGTTACAAATATAGAAGCTAAACAAAACCCCAGAAACCTGCTTTCAGTCAGCAGGGATCTCAGAGCTGAAGTCGCAACAAAGTTTCAAATACAGAAGGTAAACAAAGTCCAGAAACCTGCTTTCAGCAGCCGAGGTCTCAGAGCTGGAGCCGAGCCTCAGAGCTAAAGACGGCTCTCAGCTCCAGTGACAGCCATAGAAGCTAAATAAAATCCCAGAATAAAAAAGAAAAAAGAAATAAAAGAGAGGTTGGGAGCTTCAGTCATCCACCAGCCTGAAAACGGCCCTCAGCCCCTCACCCAGACTGGCCAGGCACCCCAGTGGGGACCCCCACCCTGAAGGGGGTGTGACTAGCTGAAAACAGCCATCATCCCCTCATCCAGGCTGGCCAGGCACCCAAGCAGGACCCCCACCCTGATCCAGGACACCCCTCAGGGCAAACCAGCCAGCCCCCACCCATGCACCAGGCCTCTATCCTATATAGTAAAAGGGTAATATGCCTCCCAGCACCAGGATCAGCGGACCGCAAGGCCTCCTGGCATCGGGATCAGTGGAGCCGTGAGGCCTCACTGCCCCTGTGTCAAGTGGAGCCGTGAGGCCTCCCAGCACCAGGATCAATGGAGCTGCGAGACCTCCCAGCCTGGGATAAGCAGAGCTTCGAGGCCTCCCGAACCAGGGATCAGCAGAGCCGCGAGGCCTCCCGAACCCGGGATCAGCAGAGCTGTGAGGCCTCTTGGCACTGGAATCAGCTGATCAGCGAGGCCTCACTGCCCCGGTGTCAAGCGGAGCCGTGAGGCCTCCCAGCACCGGGATCAGCGGAGCCGCAAGGCCTCTTGGCATCGGGATCAGTGGAGCTGTGAGGCCTCATTGCCCCTGTGTCAAGTGGAGCCGTGAGGCCTCCCAGCACCGGGATCAGTGGAGCCGTGAGGCCTCCCAGCCTGGGATAAGCAGAGCTACGAGGCCTCCCGAACCTGGGATCAGCGGAGCTGTGAGGCTTCCTGGCACTGGAATCAGCAGAGCCGCGAGGCCTCCCGGCACTGGGATCAGCAGAGCAGCGAGGCCTCACTGCCCCTGTGTCAAGCGGAGCCGTGAGGCCTCCCAGCACTGGGATCAGCGGAGCCACAAGGCCTCCTGGGCCCTGGAGCAGCGTGACAGGGGGCAGCGCCCAAACCCCCTGATCGCCTTGCAGCTCTGTGTGTGACAGAGGGCAGGGTCACAACCTCCCTATCTGCCCTGCTCTGTTCATGACAGGGGAAGGCGCCTCAACCCCCTGATCGGCCCTGCTCTGTGTGTGACAGGGTGGAGCCGCAACCTCCCCATCGGCCCTGCCTTGAGTGTAACAGGGGGGTGGCGCCCCAACCCCCAATCGGCCCTACCCTGAGTGTGACTTAGGGTGGCATCGCAACTTCCTGATCCGCCCTGCTCTGTGCATGGTAGGGGGATCTCCCCAACCCCCTGATCGGCCCTGCTCTGTGGGTGACAGGGGGGAGCTCCCTAACCCCTTGATCGACCCTGCTCTGTGTGTGACAGTGTATGGAGCCCCAACCCCCCTGATGGGCCCTGCTCTGTGCGTGGCAGGGGGCAGCACCCCAACCAACCCCCTGATCGGCCGGCTCTGTATGTGACAGGGGTAGTGCCACAACCCCCTGATCTGCCCTGCTCTGTGTGTGACAGGGGGTGGCGCCGCAATCTCCCCATCGACCCTGCCTTGAGTGTGACAGGGGGCAGCACACCAGCCCCCCAATCGGCCCTACCCTGAGCGTGACTGAGGGTGGCATCGCAACCTCCTGATCTGCCCTGCTCTGTGCATGACAGGGGGTGGTGCCCCAACTCCCCAATCAGCCCTGCTCTGAGCTGGACCAGGGGCTGCACCTAGGGATTGGGCTTGCCCTCTGCCACCCGGAAGCAGGCCTAAGCCAGCAGGTCATTATCTCCTGAGGGGTCCCAGACTGTGAGAGGGCACAAGTGGGGCTGAGGGATACCCGCCCCCGCCAGTGCACAAATTTTTGTGCACTGGGCCTCTAGTATATATATAATATATACTAGAGGCCCGTTGCAGAAAGATTCCTACAAGAATAGGGTTTCTCTGCTGCTCCTACCCCGCCCTTCTCTGCCACTCCTACCCCGCCCGTCTCCACTACCTCGGCTCCGTTGCTTGGCTTCCTTCTACAGTGTCTTCAGTCTTTGCTCCCAGCCGGTATATGCAAATTAGCCACCATCTTTGTTGGCGGTTAATTTGCATATTGCTCTGATTAGCCAATGGTGGGCATAGCAAAAGTATGGTCAATTTGCATCTTTGTCTATTATTTGATAGGAGATATATATATACACACACATATATATATGTATATCCTATACAGGCAAAATTAAACAATATCCACCATTGTTCTCCTTTCATTTAAATGAGCAGGGTATTTACTCTCTACCATATATGGGCCTTGAGGACACCATGCTAAGTGAGATAAGTTAGACAGAGAAAGACAACTATGTGATATTTCTTATATGTGTAATCTAAAGAGAACTAAACTTAAAAATCAGAGAGTAAGCCAGGTAGGTGTGGCTCAGTGGTTTAGCATCGACTTATGAATCAAGAGGTCACAGTTTGACTCCTGGTCAGGGCACATGCCTGGGTTTCAGGCTATATCCTCAGTAGGGAGTGTGCAGGAGGCAGCCAATCAATGATTCCCTCTCACCATTGATATTTCTATCTCTCTCTCCTTCTCCCATCATCTCTCTGGAATCAATAAAAACATATTTTTAAAAAGCAACAACAAAAAACAGAGTAAAATGGTGGTTACTAGGGACTGGGGTAGGGGAAGGGGAGAGCTATTAAGAGTGAATATTTGCAACTCAGAGATAAATAAGTCCGAAGATCTAATACACAGTACAGTGACTACAGACAACTAAACTGTACTATAAACATTAAATTTGCAAGAGATTGGATCTTAATTATTCCCATGATAGAAGAAACAACAATTATATGATATGACAGAAGTGTTAGCTAATGCTATAATGGCAATCATATACAATATAAATGTTCAAATCAATATGTTCTACATTAGGTAGCTATGTCAATTTAAAAAAATAAAAAAGTGAACTCAATTTTTATTGTAAAATATTTGACTAAACATTTAAATAAAGATCTATATATAAAAGAGCCAGGAGCCATCACATCCGAAACAACTGAACAGATAACCAAACAGGCTGAGTGAGATGACCAGGCTGGCAGGGGGGTTAGTGAGGGATGACCAAATGACTGAACACCAGGCTGCATGGGACAACCAGGCAGTAGGGGGATTAGTGAGGGATCACCAAACAACTAAGTAGCAGGCTGCATGGGGTGACCAGTCCAGCAGTAGCGTTAGTGAGGGATGACCAAATGACTGAGCAGCAGGCTGTGTGGGGTGACCAGGCTGACGGGGAGGGGGGGAGAGGGAAGTTAGGGGCAACCAGGCTGGCAGGGGAGGCAGTTAGGGGTGACCAGGTCGGCAGAGGGGGGCAGTTGGGGGTGACCAGGATGGCAGGGGGGCAGTTAGGGGCGATCAGGTTGGCAGGCAGAGGTGGTTAGGGGTGATCAGGCAGGCAGGCAGGTGTGCAGTTAGGAGCCAGTGGTCCTGGATTGTGAGAAGGATATCCGACTGCCAGTTTAGGCCCAATCAGACATCCCCCAAGGGGTCCCAGATTGGAGAGGGTGCAGGCTGAGCTGAGGGGACCCCCAGTGCACGAATTTTGTGCACCAGGCCTCTAGTATAAATATAAAATATAAAGATGAAAAGTATATTTTATATAAGAAGAAGAATATAATAAAGAAGATATAAATAGGGACATCAGCAAGGTGGCTGAAGGTCTAACCCTAGATCTCCACAAAAACAATAATTTAACAACTACTCACAGATTAAAATAGCTCTGAGAAGACTCTGAAGTATAAGTAAGAAACTGCAGAACCCAGTAAATCACAAAAACCCAGGATGACTGCAGAGAAAAATGTAAGAAGCATTTTACCAGTGTCATTCCATCCCTAGGCTAACATAACTTGGCACCAAGAAATCCCCTTAGCCACAGACAAAGAACAGTGTAGAGAGTATCAATATATAGATAAAAACCATAAATAGGAAACACATAATTTGGAGCAGAAAATTATAACAATTAAAATTAAAAAATTCACTGGAAGGGCATAATACAAGATTTGAGCATGCAGAGTCAGTGAGCTTTAAGCTAAATAAATTGAGGTTATCCAGTTTGGAGAGCAGGAAAAAAATAAAAAAAGAGGAAAAGGGGACAGAACTTGATAGATGATCAAACTTACCAAAATACACATAATAGAAGTCCAAGAAGAAAAGAACAAAAATGGGGGGTAAAAAGAATAGCTGAAGAAATAATGGCTGAAAATTCCCCAAATTTAGTGACAGACATAAATGTACACATTCAAGAAACTCACCAAATTCCAGTTATGATAAGTTCAAAGAGATTTATAGTAAAAAAAATTATAATTAAACCATTAAAGCCAAAGTGTCTTGAAAGCACCAAGAAAAAAGTAATTTATTGTGTACAAGGAATCCTCAATAAGATCGACAGCTAATTTCTTATCAGAAACAATGGATGCCAGAGGCAGTAGATAATGTACTTAAAGTGCTGAAAATAAAGAAAAACCTGTCAAACAAGAATACTGTATCTGGTAAAACTATATATATATATATATATATATATATATATATATATATATATATACACACACATATACATATACATATATATATATATACACATATATGTATACACACACACAAAACCACAATATGCAAATAGAATAAACGGCAAATAACTGAACAACTGTTCGCTATGATGTGCGCTGACCACCAGGGGGTGTGTGCAGAACATGGTGGGTGTTGGCCTCGGCAGGATGGTGGAGCAGGTGAGCAGGGGCACCAGACCAAGGCGGAGTGCCAGTTGCTGTCATCAGGGTGGTTACTGAAAATTCTTTGCTCCTGTGCACCACAGTCCCACCCGGTGCTCGCACTCACTGATGGCATGCAGTGATTGGGGCTGGTACCAGCAGCGGGTGCGAGAGGCAGCTGCCGGCCCCAATCGCTCCTGAGGGCTTCTCCACCTCCCCCTGCTCCTGAGGGGTGATCAGGGCAGCAGCCACCATTCACACCTGCTGCTGATGCCAGCCCCAATCACTCCACGCTGTCAGCAGGTACAAGTGGGGCCAGCACCGTCAGCGCATGGGAGTGGCAGCAGTGGGAGCGGGGCTGCTGGCAGAGAGGGGACCAGGGGCCGCAGTGGGAGGGACTAGGTGGGAGCATGGAGGATTGGCCAAGACCCACCCCTGTGCCCACCGCAGCCTCATGACCCACAGTTCCTTTCAAGGTGCACGAATTCATGCACTAGACCCCTAGCGTGTGTGTATATAAAGAGCCAGGGTCGTAACATCCACAACTGGAGGCTTGACCGAATGTCAGGCTGCGTGCGCAGCTGGCGAGCAGGCTGAACTGCTGACCTCTCAGAGAGAGAGAGAGGTGGGGCTGATCAGCAGCAGCAGTGCTTGCTGGCGAGGCTGGAGAGAGAAGCAGGGTGATCAAACCCTGCTTCTCTCTCCGGCCTCGCCAGCAGCCAAACCTCCCTATCTCTCTCCCAGACGTTAGCAGTTCAGCCTGCTGGCCAGCAGCCTGGGGCAGCTGCTGATCAGCCCCGTGTCTTTGATCAGGCCCAGAGATAGGCCCAGAGATGCTGACTGGCATAGAAACCAATCAATCAGAACCAAATCTGGGTGAATTATGAGGAGCCAATGGCTGCCTAGGAGGTGGGGCTTTTGATGCTGACTGGCATAGAAACCGACCAATCAGAACCAAATCTGGGTGAACTGCGAAGGCAGAACCTAAGGTGGGAGCTGAGGATGGGTTTTAAGGGCAACAGCTGTTTGGTGAAAGGTGTAAGAAAGTGATTCAATTTTTTAATGACTGGTTTGGCAGTATAGTGCATTTGGCTGGCTCTCAATCCAAATATAGGGATTATGTGTTTTTGTCTGCCAAGAGCATCTCTTCCTGCTAAAAAAGCCTCCACACCCCCCCCCCCCATTTAAGCAATCTTATCCTATATAATCTATCTATACTAATATAAGGGTAATATGCTAATTAGACCGGGTTGACTGGCTATCTTCCAGACGTCCGACTTCCTTCCAGACAAAGCCATGGTGGTGGGGGCCGAGGCAGAGGCACTTAGGGGCAATCAGGCTGGAAGAAGAGGGCAGTTGGGGGCGACCAGGCCAGCAGGGGAGGGCAGTGGGGGGCGAGATCAGGCCAGCAGAGGAGGGCAGTTTGTGCGAGATCAGACTGGCAGGGGAGGGCAGTTAGGGGCGATCAGGCTGGCAGGGGGGAAAAGGTAGGGGTGATCAGGCCGGCAGAGGGGCAAGGTAGGGGCGATCAGGCTGGCAGGCAGAGGGGTTAGGGGCAATCAGGCAGGCAGGCAGGCGAGTGGTTAGGAGCCAGTTGTCCCAGATTGCAAGAGGGATGTCCAACTACCAGCAGTCAGACATCCCCCTAGGGGTCCCAGATTGGAGAGGGTGCAGGCCAGGCTGAGGAACCCCCCCCCTCTGTGCACAAATTCCGTGCACCGGGCCTCGTGTATATAATAAACCCTAATATGCAAATAGACCGAATGGCAGAACAACCGAACAACTGGTCACTATGACATGCTCTGACCGCCCGGGGGTGCACGCGGAACATAGTGGTCATCGGCAACAGGCAGCAGAGAACAGACCATGGCAGGCATCGGCCGTGGTGGGATGGTGAAGCAGGTAAGTAGGGGTGCCAGACCAAGGCAGGGCACCGGTCACTGTCATTGGGGCGAGCCTCTGATGGTTACTGAATATTCTTTGCTCCTGTGCACCGCGGTCCTGCCTGGCACTCACACCTGCTGCTGGTGCCGGAGCTGCCGCTAGCACCCACTGCTGGCTTAGGCCGCCAGTCGGACATCCCCCAAGGGCTCCTGACTGCAAGAGGGTGCAGGCCAGGCTGAGGGAACCCCTCCCGTCAGTGCACGAAGTTCATGCACCAGGCCTCTAGTCCTTCATAAAATGAAGGAGCAGTAGGACTTCTGTAAATAAACAAAACCTCAGGTAGTCACCCATGGACCTGTCCTACAAGAAATGCTAAAGGAAACCTTCAGTCTAGAATGAAAAGACCATATACATTACTCAAAGCCATAAGAAGAAATAAAGAACACCAATAAAGGTAACTACCTGAGTAAACGGAAAAGCTAGTAAATCTTGTTTATAAATCTTATTTTATTTTCTATATGATTTAAGAGATGAATGCATAAATTAATAATTATAAATCTATGTAATGGCCACACATATATAATAGATGTAATCTGTGATAATTTGAACATAAAATGGGGACAGAACTATATAAGAACATAGATTTTGAATTCTATTGAAGCTAAATTGCTATTCATTCAAACTAGGTTGTTATAAATTTAAGATGTTAATTTTAATCACCAGTATAACCACTAAGTAAAAACAAAATACAGAAAAGTAAATAAGAAGAGAATCAAAATAGTATGTTAGAACAAAGAAACAGTAAAGAAGGCAGTATAGAGGAATTGTGGAAAGAAAAAAAACCAACATAAACAAATAGCAAAATGGCAGAAGTAATCAGTAACTGTTTTAAATGAAAACAGATTAAGCTCTCCAATTAAAAGGCAGAAATGGCAGAATGGTTTAGAAATATGATCCAACTATACTCTACCTGTGTACCTCCCTCCTTCTCCAGTATTCTGCAATGCAAACCACTGAGTCTTGGTTTCCATTTTCTTAATTCAGGAAGTCCTTTTATTTCTTTCCTGAGCTGCAGCTGGAGACTCTCAAGCAGTAAGCTGGGAAACCATAGGGCTCACTTCTTTTTTCTCTTAGGTCCAAATTCATGAAAACTGCTTTTTTGTGTTTTTTTTGTTCATACTGTTTGGTATTTTAGTTATTACATGAGAGAGTAAGTCCAGTTCCCATTACTCCATCTTGGCTGGAAGCAGAAGCCAGTTTTTATAAAAAAAATGTTTTTATCTATAAAAGTTTTATAATGGCTTAGGGATTAATTTTTTAACTCATTCAATTTTATTAAACTTTGGTTTTCACTAATTACTCTATAAACTGAAGTAATACAATAACCTTATAATAGTCCAAGAAAAAAATTATTTCTTTGGCCTTTAAAAAAACATATTAATGACAAACATATTAATGAAAAAGACATTCTAGGTTTTTTTTAGCATACTATAAAGGGCTTTATAATACTCTATTTTTAAAATATATTTTATTGATTTTTTTTTTTTACAGAGAGGAGGGGAGAGGGATAGAGACTTAGAAACATTGATCAGCTGCCTCCTGCACACCCCCTACTGGGGATGTGCCCGAAACCAAGGTACATGCCCTCGACTGGAATCAAACCTGGGACCCCTCAGTCCGCAGGCTGACGCTCTATCCACTGAGCCAAACCAGTCAGGGCTGCTTTATAATACTCTTAATGAATAAAGTAATTTTTTACCTTTTCTCTTCCTATGAGTAAGAGCAAAAAATAATTTTGTATGTGCTGTCAAATATCCATTGCCAGTAAGCTATTTTTCATGTGTCAAGAAAATACTACCACATGCACTAGGTCAATTATGGATTTATATTAATTACAGCTGTTATAGTAGTAAAAAAAGAAAGGTTGGGCAGGCATTCTAATTACTGATCTAGAAACAGAACAACTAGAAATGTAGTTCTAAGTTTTCTTTAAAAAATAAAACTTCTTGATCTAAAAACATTAATTTATATAGCAGAAAACTTATATTTGTATATATTTTAGGTTTAATGAAAATAATTTTGTGCGTCTGTGTCTGTAATTGGTCTCCTCCTCCGAAAACAGCTTTAGATTCGAAACACGAAACAGCTTTATATTTGAAACAGGGAAACTGCCTTTGGGAATGTGAAAATACTGTTTTCGATCCCTGTCTGGTCTAATCCACGGATGCAAACCTGCAGATATAAAGGGCTGACAGTATTTATTGGGGAAAAATCCACATGTAAGTGGACCCACACTACTCAAACAATGTTGTTCAAGGGTCAATTCTATTACCTCACAGTTTCTTTTTAGCTGGAACTGGGTCCCTGATTTCTTGCTAGTTGTTAGTAGGAACTGCTCGCAGCTCTTAGAAGTCACCCTCAGGTCCTAGCCACAAGGCCCTTCACAACATGGCAGCTACTTCTACGAGGGCAGGAATTTTTCTCTCTAGTCTGCTAAGAAGTCTTAGGTCCTAACAATGAAAGGAATGATTCAACTACCACCTTTGCCATTTAAGGAGAGTGATGATTCCATCAGATTCCTCACAGGACTGGTCACACTAAAAGACCGAGGAGTATACAGGATGTATACTCAAGGGCGCAGGAATCTTAGGGCCATCTTAGAATTCTGCCTACAACATTTTGCATTAATTTTAATCTTATTTTTAGGAAAATAGGATTAAAGATTTATGTGGAAGCTGAGCTCTTACATTTTTCTTGGTACTATTTCTATTAATATCTTTAAAATCATTGGCTAAGATAGCGGGAGGACTTAAGGAGTAATGGAAAGAAAGTGATGTTTATTGATTACTAATACATGCCAGGTTCCTTTACTTCATAGTTTATTCCGTATCAGTGGAAATAATTGCATCTGAACTAAGGAGGTACTATAAGAAACATGTTAGCCAAATCAAATAGTAGAGTATTATTAAGGTTCTCAAGTACAGTTAAGAAAATTACATGATGATAACAACTGTCATTAAGTTGAAAGGCTAAACTAGTATTTCAAATTTCTCCTTAATGTGTGATTGGGTATGCTTTTGATGGTCTTGGAAAAAAAATACTCAACACTTCCCAGTGTAATGAACTTTTTTTAAAAAAAGCAAGACAGATTTAATTACACAGAATTTAAAACAAACTAGCTTATGTAACTAAATTCAATGACCTAAAATATTTCTCCTAAATCATGCTGCATGTATTTTATAAATCTATTAATAAGATTTATTCCAGGATGGTGCCATACATATTTATATGTACTCTAGTACATAATCATAGTCGAATCTTTCATCATCTAGAACAGCGGTTCTCAACCTGTGGGTTGAGACCCCTTTGGGGGGTGAATGACCCTTTCACAGGGGTCGCCTAAGACTATCGGAAAACACATATATAATTACATATTGTTTTTGTGACTAATCACTATGCTTTAATTATGTTCAATTTGTAACAATGAAAATATATCCTGCATATCAGATATTTACATTATGATTCATAGCAGTAGCAAAATTACAGTTATGAAGTAGCAACGAAAATAATTTTATGGTTGGGGGTCACCACAACATGAGGAAGTGTATTAAAGGGTCACGGCATTAGGAAGGTTGAGAACCACTGATCTAGAAGATCAAATATAGCTAATATTGCTTGAAAAATAGGTACTACAAAGGGTTTTAGAATTAAGAAACATTTTAACCACATTTAAACTCAAAGATTACTTAACCTAACTTTCATCTTGAAGCAACAAGAAGTTTGAAGTACTGTCTTTGTTCAGAGCAATCAAGATAATATCAAATAATTTCAGTTTTCAAAAATGATTTTATTAAATATTTAAAGGCTTGAATTAAAGTCCTTGGCAATGTAGTGATGCTAGAATATTTGTAGCAAATTATAAATACAAGTTGAAAACTAAAAATAATGACAGCTATTTTTAATTGCTTCTTCTCTGTTACATAAGTATAGAATGACTACACAGCTGAAAAACTACAAATATGAAACAAACATTAGAGAAATAACTGACTCATAAGATAGAAACACCTAAATTATTTCACTGGTGTAAAAATGCACTAAAATTTTATTCATGGATAAGATATCCTGATAATAACATAGGCTTAAAGTTCAAAAAAGAATTTCTATACCTTCTTTTATAAATCCCTTATAAAATTTTCAAGATGCTTTTTGGCCTAAAATGCTTGATTCTTGTCTAGGCCAGATAAATATTTTGGGAAACTGGAAGAAAAATTGTATTTCATATTTGTTTGAGATATCTCAATACGGTTGGAAAAAGAAAATATTTTCCTCATTCTTACTTGGGCATTTTGCACTCATTCACACATGGCATAAATTTAAACTTTGAATTGGCATGTATGAAGTCCTCTATGAAGGAATCACAGTCCAGAAATAAATGCTGGCACTTTTTTATTTCTGAGGCAGAGCACAAAACATTTGCAGTACCCTGTTTCCTTAGGGGTGAACTAGGCACCACTCATTCCAGCCCGGTGTTTGCACTTGTACTCAAAACCCAACTCAACACATGTTGACAAGTGAGATAGCATTTGAAAGCTCTTTACAAGAAAGCAAACTAAATGCATAATTCCTATAAAGTTAAAAATATCTATGAGGACCAGAAAGCTAGAATCACAAAGAACTCAATTATTTCCAGCAATGGCAAACTGATTAATATACACCAACTCTTTCACTAAAAACTAGAAAAGCTGGGCAAAACAAAAACCTGAATGCTAACCAGGCAGTGACAAATTACAGGACTGTGGAGAAGTAAACTTACACAGGTAATTCTAGCATTTGGGGCTGCTTTTCCCAGAGGGTCATCTGCTGACGAGCCAATTCCAAAATTCAGACTTGAGCAGAGCTTTCGAAAGACTCACAAGAAAAGGGGACCAAAGCTGGAGGCAGGAGTTCAGGGTCTACGAAGGAGAAAGGTCCTGGCTTTGGATGGGCCACACTCTGAAAAAAGATGAATGAGAATAATCTGGAACTGAATGCATCTTCAAAATCTCAAGACCTTTCTAGATCCAAGTGATCCAGGATCATGAGTACTCCTACTTTCCTTCCCCAAGCAAAACGAAATCATCCTCCCTGAAATAATCTCTATTTTTCACATACAGTGCCAATATATAAAATAACAACTAGGTATACTAGGAAAGAAATCAACATAACAAAACATTCAACACCCATTTTTGATAAAAGCTCTCAGCAAGGTGGGAGTAGAAGGATCATACCTCAACATAATAAAAGCCATATATGACAGGCCCACAGCCAACATCATACTCAATGGACAAAAACTAACACCATTTCCCCTAAGAACAGGAACAAGACAGGGATGCCCCCTCTCACCACTCCTGTTCAACATAGTACTGGAAGTGTTAGCCATTGCAATTCGGCAAGAAGAAGAAATAAAAGGCATCCAAATTGGAAAAGAGGAAGTAAAACTGTCCTTATTTGCAGACGACATGATATTATACATACAAAACCCTAGAGACTCCATCAAAAGCTACTGGACTTAATACATGAATTTGGCAATGTAGCAGGATACAAAATTAACCCCAAGAAATCCGAGGCATTTCTATACACCAATAGTGAACTTTCAGAAAGAGAGATTATAAAAACAATCCCGTTTACCATCGCACCAAAAAAATTAAGCTACCTAGGAATAAACTTAACTAAAGAGGTAAAAGACCTCTACTCAGAAAACTACAGGACGTTGAAAAAAGATATAGAGGAAGACATAAACAGATGGAAGAACATACCGTGTTCATGGATTGGTAGAATCAACATCATTAAAATGTCCATACTACCCAAAGCAATCTATAAATTCAACGCACTTCCCATTAAAATACCAATGGCATACTTCAGAGATCTAGAACGAACTCTCCAAAAATTCATCTGGAATAAAAAAAGACCTCGAATAGCTGCAGCAATCCTGAAAAAGACCAAAGTAGGTGGGATCTCAATACCAGATATCAAGATGTATTACAAAGCCACTGTTCTCAAAACTGCCTGGTACTGGCACAAGAATAGGCATATAGATCAATGGAATAGAATAGAGAGCCCAGAAATCGGCCCGAACCAATATGCTCAATTAATATTTGACAAAGGAGGCAAGAACATACAATGGAGCCAAGATAGTCTCTTCAATAAATGGTGCTGGGAAAATTGGACAGATATATGCAAGAAAATGAAACTAGACCACCAACTTACACCATACACAAAAATAAACTCAAAATGGATAAAGGACTTAAATGTACGACAGGAAACTATAAAAATTCTAGAAGAATCCAAAGGCAACAAAATCTCAGACATATGCCGAAGCAATTACTTCACTGATACAGCTCCTAGGGCACTTGAAACTAAAGAGAAAATGAACAAATGGGACTACATCAAAATAAAAAGCTTCTGCACAGCAAAAGAAACCATCAACAAAACAACGAGAAAACCCACTGTGTGGGAAAACATATTTGCCAATGTCATATCCGATAAGGGCCTAATCTCCAAAATTTATAGGGAACTCATACAACTTAACAAAAGGAAGATAAACAATCCAATCAAAAAATGGGCAAAGGACCTAAATAGACACCTTTCAAAAGAGGACATTCAGAAAGCCAAGAGACATATGAAAACATGCTCAAAGTCACTAATCATCCGAGAGATGCAAATCAAAACAACAATGAGATACCATCTCACACCTGTCAGACTGGCTATCATCAACAAATCAACAAACAACAAGTGCTGGAGAGGATGTGGAGAAAAAGGAACACTTGTGCACTGCTGGTGGGAATGCAGACTGGTGCAGCCACTATGGAAGACAGTATGGAGTTTCCTTAAAAAACTGAAAATGGAACTCCCATTTGACCCTGTGATCCCACTTCTAGGAATATATCCCAAGAAACCAGAAACACCAATCAGAAAGGATATATGCACCCCTATGTTCATAGCAGCACAATTCACCATAGCTAAGATCTGGAAACAGCCTAAGTGCCCATCAGTAGATGAATGGATTAGAAAACTGTGGTACATCTACACGATGGAATACTATGCTGCTCTAAAAAGGAAGGAACTCTTACCATTTGCAACGTCATGGATGGAACTGGAGAGCATTATGCTAAGTGAAATAAGCCAGTCAATGAAGGAAAAATACCACATGATCTCACTCATTCATGGATAATAGAGACCATTATAAACTTTTGAACAATAATAGATACAGAGGCAGAGCTGCCTCAAACAGATTGTCAAACTGCAGCAGGAAGGCCGGGGAGGCTTGTGGGGCAGGAGGTAGGGGGGTAAGAGATCAACTAAAGGACTTGTATGCATGCATAGAAGCATAACCAGTGGACATAAGACATTGGGGGATAGGGGAGGCTAGGGGACTGTCTAGGGCGGGGGGATAAAATGGACACATATGTAATACCCTTTGTAATACTTTAAGCAATAAAAAAAAAAAAAAAACAAAAAAAAAAAAAAATTGTAATAAAAAAAAATTGTAATAAAAAAAAAAAAGGATTATCAATTGTGCACATGCATAAACACTGCTTTTATTATATTATGTTTTCTCCAAGTTAAAACATAATTCTTTCTGATGTGATTATTTTGGGATCTTTGCAATATGGCTGTGCTTCCATAAGGAAAGAGTTTGCACTGTGTGTTATAACACAATAAAATGGTTCCAACATCAAGAAAAAAAAAAAAAAAAAAAAAAAACATAACAAAACAGAGGAACCAGATAATCCAGTTGTCAAAGACTTTAAAATAAGTATATTTTATACAAGAAAATCAGATAAGATTGAGAATTTTGTCAGAAAATTAGAAAAAAGGGAATCAAGAAAATTTGCAGCCAGACTGGAAATACAACTAAATTGGAGAACATTCACCTGGAATTACCAACTGAGGTCCCGCTGAGGAGGAGACTTATATCAAGGAAGGACAGAAAACACCTGAAGACTGGTAGGAAGGGCAAGATCACCAGAGGAGCTGACTCAGCTTCCAGGGGTGGCAGGCTGAGAGTGAGGAGGGAGCTCTCAGTTACAGGCAGGCCTGTTCCCTCAGAAGATAGGGGCCCAGAACCCAGGTTGGGCTCCACAGCCTGAAGCACCACGGCTGAGACTCGTGGCCCACGTAACATCCAGCCATGAAAGGAAGCAGGGCTGCTGGCCACAGTGGAGTCTGGAGACTGGAGACTGGAGCTGTAGGAGAGAAAGCTGCAATTTCATTTTTTGTTTGTTTATTAGTTTGTTTAAACCCAGAGCACAGGAGTTTTCATTTGCAGCTACTCATCACAGGCTTTGGTGCAGGGATAGAGGCAAGGACTTTAGGTGCCTAAGGAGGGGCTGTGGTGGGGAGCATTGTGGGACAGGTGGAAAAGCAGCAGCCAGGAGTATTAGGTCTTAGCCCCCAAACCCAAAGGGCCATTGTTACTGAGAGGAGCTAGCTGCTCCCAGCAGTTGGAGGGCAGGTAAAGGAAAAATAAAACCACCCTAGGTTAGTAGTTGGCAAACTGCAGCTGGAAAGCCACATGCGGCTCTTTGGCCCCTTGAGTGTGGCTCTTCCACAAAACACAACGTGCAGGCGCGCACGTACAGTGCAATTGAAACTTCGTGGCCCATGCGCAGAAGTTGGTATTTTGTGGAAGAGCCACACTCAAGGGGCCAAACAGCCACATGTGGCTCGTGAGCCGCAGTTTGCCGACCACAGCCCTAGGTGATACAGCCTGCCTCACCCACATGTTCCTTGCATGCCACACTTTGCATTTTGAGCTTTTCAGAGGAAACAAAAGCATAGGCTAAGCTTAAGGGTTTGAAGGGTCTCAAGGAGCCCTCAGTGACTGGATTGGGGTTAGGACATCTGCCACAATATCCTGGGAGCCAGACTGATATTTTGCCTGCACAGGAGAACTGATAAAAACTTCAGGTTTCCAGCCCACCCCATTGGTCTCAAAACAAGGATCTCTGTCCAGCCAAGAGCAGAATAGCTATGGGACAGGGAATCACACCCACCATATTCCCTGAAAGATAAACAGCACCCCTCACCCCCACCTAAAGCCCATTCAGAAACAGACTATTGAGTGATTAAGATAGACAGCTGGCTACCAGGCAAAGGCAGGCAGAGGTGGAGCCTGGGGAACCAGGGAAAAATTCCTGACCCAGCCCTGGGCCTCATGCTACTAACAAACTACTTTAGAGGACAGATTGGCCACTCCTGCTTGCAGCCAAGGCCTGTGGAGACAGAACCAAGCAGTGGATCAGTGAATCACTTGAAGCATCACACAGGTTGCCAAAAGACAGTGCTTGACAATGGTTAGCACCTAAGCACCAAACAGGAAGCCCAGAATTGGCAGATAGAACATGAACTTAAAAATCAACTACAATAAAAAACAATCAAACACATGGAGGCTAAATAGCATGCTATTAAACAATAAATGGGTTACCAAAGAGATCAAAGAAGAAATAAAAAAAACATCCTGGCAACAAATGAAAACAAACACATAACAATGCAAAATCTCTTGGACACAGCAAAAGCAGTCCTGAGAGGGAAGTTCATAGTACTATAAGCCTATGTCAAAACAAACAAACAAACAAAAAAAAACCCCCAAAACAGGAAAAGTTAATAATAAACTATTTAACCCCACAACTTAAAGAATTAGAAAGTGAACAACAAGAAAAGCCCAGAGTAAGTAGAAGGAAGGAAATAAAGATCAGAGTGGAAATAAATGACATAAAGACTGAAAAAAAAAAAAACAATATAAAAGATCAATAAAACCAAGAGCTGGTTCTTTGAAAACATAAACAAGATTGATGAACCTCTAACCAAAATCATCAAGAAACGAATAGAGAAGACCCAAGTAAACAAAATCAGAAATGAAAGAGGTAAAGTAACAAGTGACCCCACAGAAATACAAAGGATCATAAAAAAAATACCATGAACAACTATATTCCAACAAACCGAACAACCTGGATTAAATGCACATACTCTTAGAAAAATACAATCTTCCAAAACTCAGTCAGGGAGAATCAGAAAACCTGAAAAGGCCGATAACTACTGATGAAATTAAAGCAGTAATAATAATTTTAAAAAATCCCAGCAAACAAAAGCCTTGCTCTGGATGTCTTCACAGGCGAGTTTTACTGAACATTCAAAGGAGAACTAATACCTATCCTTCTCAAAGTATTGCAAAAAATTTAAGAGGAAGTCACATTTCCAAGCTCTTTCTATGAAGCCAGCATTACCCTAATCACAAAACCAGATAAAGACACTACAAAGAAAGATAATTACAGACCAATATCCATAGTGAACATAGATGCTAAAATCCTCAAAAAAATATTAGCAAATTGGATCCAGCATTACATTAGAAAGATCATATACCACAATCAAGTGGGATTTATTCCAGGTATGCAAGGCTGGTACAATATTTGCAAATCAATAAATGTGATACATCACATAAACAAATTGAATGACAAATCACATGATCATATCAACTGATGCAGAAAAAGCACAATAAAATCCAACAACCTGTTTTGATAAAAACTCTCAGCAAAATGGGATTATACCTCAACATAATAAAAGGCATCCAAATTGCAAAAAAGGAAGTAAAAATGTCATTATTTGTAGATGACATGATATTGTACATAGAAAACCCTAAAGACTCCATCTAAAAATTACTAGATTTACTACATGAACTCAGCAATGTAGCAGGATACAAAATTAATGCTCCAAAATTGATGGTATTTTCATACATCAATAATGAATTCTGAGAAAGAAAAACTAAACAAATAATCCCATTTACCACTGCAACAAAAAAATTAAGATGCTTAGCAATAAACTTAACCAAGGAGGTAAAAGACTTGTACTCAGAAAATTACAGGACACTGAAAAAAGTGATAGAGGAAGATATAAACAAGTGGAAGAATATACAATGTTTATGGATTGGTATAATCAACATCATTAAAATGTCCTTACTACCCAAAGCAATCTATAGATTCAATGTAATCCCTATTAAAATACCAATGGCATATTTCACAGCTAGAACAAACACTCCAAAAATTTATATGGAACAAAAAGGACCCTGTATAGCCACAACAATCTTGAGAAAGAACAAAGTTGGAGGAATCACAATACTAGATATTAAGTTATACTATAAGGCGAGTGTACTCAAAACAGCCTGGTACTAGCACAAGAACAGGTCTATGGATCAAAAGAACAGAACAGAGAACTCAGAAATCAACCCAAATTTGACAAAGGTGGCCAGAGAGTACAAAGGGGTATAGATAGTCTCTTCAATAAATGGTTTTGGAAAAATTGGTACATAAAAAAAAAAAAAAGGAGACATATGTAATACTCTTTGTAATACTTTAAGCAATAAAAAATAAATAAATAAATAAATAAATAAATAAAGATACTGTTTTGGATTTCAAAAAAAAAAAAAAAAATTGAAACTAGACCACCAACTTACACCATACATAAGAATAAACTCAAAATGGATAAAAGACTTACCAGTAAATATAAGTCGTGAAACCATAAAAATCTTAGAAGAAATCACAGGAAGCAAAATTTAAGATATATCTCATAGTACTGTTTACCAGTACTCTTTCTTTGTCTGCTAAACTCTTTATTTCACCTTCAATTTTTTTTTATTGCTTAAAGTATTACAAAGAGTATTACATTTGTCTCCTTCTCCCCGCCCCCCCCCCCACCCCACCTTCAATTTTGAATGATAGCTGTGCTGGATAGAGTAGTCTTGCATTCAGTCCCTTGGTTTTCATTACCTTGTATACTTTATTCCATTCCCATCTAGCCTGAAGTGTTTCTATTGAGAAGTCAGCTGACAGTGTAATGGAAGCTCCCTTTTAGGTAACTTTCTGTCTCTCTCTTGAAGCCTTTAAAATTCTTTGTCTTTCATGTTTGACATTTTAATTAATATGTGCCTAGCTGTAGTTCTTTTGAGTTTCATCTTGGTTGGGACTCTTCAATTACTTTTTCTTTCACCAGGTTAGGGAAATTATTTGCCATAATTTCTCCAAACAAATTTTTTATCCCTTGCTTCGATTCTTCTCCTTCTGGCACCCCTATGATCTGAATGTTATACTTCATGTTGTCCCAAAGCTCCCTTAGACTCTCCTCCTGCTTTTTAATTTGTTTTTTCCATTTACTGCTCTGCATGACTGTTTTTTTCTCCCTGATCTTTTAATTTGCTGCTTTGGTCCTTAGCTTCTTCTAGTCTACTGTTGAATACTTCAAAGGTGTTCTTTATTTCAGCTATGTAATTCCTCCTTTCCAATTGATTTTTATTGTTCTAATCTCTCTTTTCATGTTAGTATAGCCCTGTTTGAGACCTTTATAGTTCTCATGAAGTTGCTTGTAATTCTCACTTATTTGTTTGAGCAGCCTTATTGCCATTACTCAGAATTCTTTATCTGACAAATTGCTTGCTTCCATTTTATTTAGTCCTTTGCTGGCAGTTCCTCCTTTTCTTTCATTTGGGGGTTCTTTGTCTTCCCTTTTTTGCTTTCCTTTTGTTTTTGTTTCTATGTATTAGATCAATCTGCTATGCCTCTCAGAATTTTTGAGTGGTTTTATGTAGTCGGTGTTTTTTGGGACCCAGTGGTGCAGTGTGTTAGATCTCCTGTGCTGGATGCTCTAGGAGAGCAACTCCCTTACTTGAGTTATTTGTGTTCTCCTGTTGTAGTTGGTTCTTGAATATTATTGTCCCATTTGTGGATGGAATCTCATCTCAGGCCAGCTGATTCTGTGGCTCACTCCTAACTATGTGGCTCACCCCTGACCACGTCATGCAAACTATTGTGGAGGTGCTGAATGAACAGAACAAAATACAACACAACACAATGCAAAACAAAAGAAACAAAACAAAAACATACACAAGACCCCCACAGCACCAACAAAAGGAACCACCAGAGAAGAGAAAATTAAGAAAGAGGAAAAAGAGCAAGAATGATAAAGAAAAAGAATGAAAGAAAAAATATGAGGATAAAACAAACAAAAAAAACACAAACAAATAAAAAAGGCAGGGATGGAGAAAAAGGTATATGTAGGTGCAATGCAGAAATAAAGAAAATAAGGATGACAAATTGGGGAAATAGGGGAAGGAAAATGGTTTAAAATAAAGGAAGAAGAAAAAAAAAAAACATTTTGAAAGGAAAAGAGAAACCAAATAGACCAAAAATAAGAAAATAAAAAAATATGGAAAAGCAGGAGGAAAGGAAAAGAGAGAAAGAAAAAAAAGACTGAGTAGGAAAAGGGAAGGGGAAAATTAGATAATGAACAAAACATTAGAGACTAGAACCAATAAAGCAATTAGACTAAGAAGATTAAAAAAAAAAAGAGAAAACAATAAAATATGAAAAGAAGAGGAAAAAAAAAGAAGAAGTGGTATATATTTCAGCAGTTTAATGCCCCTGGGAGCTCTCTTTGGATCAGACTCTTCTGTTCTGTCTGCCAATTCTGGGCTTCCCATGAGGTACTGAGGTGCTAACCACTATTGAGAAACTGTCCTCCTTTAGCTTTCAGCAACCAGCTTGAAGCTCCAAGCGATCCACAGTTTGTGTCTATTGCCACAGGACTTGGCTGCAAGCAGGAGGGGCCAATCTCCCCTCTAAAGCAGGTTTGTTAGCAGCATGGGGCCCAGGGCTGGGCCAGCAAACTTCCCCTGATTCCCCAGGCTCTGCCTCTGCCCACCTTTGCTTGCTAGCCAACTGTCAATTTTAATCACTCAAAAGTCTGTTTCTGAAAAGGCACTGGGGGGGAGGGGGGGCAGGTACTGTTCAGATTTCAGGGAATATGGTGGGTGTGTTTCCCTGTCCCAGAGCTATTCCTCCATGAGTGGCCCAAAGTATTACTCTGCCCTCTCCTGGGCAGAGATCCTTGTAGGCAGTCCAGGGGGATTGGCTGGAAACCTGGAGTTTCCTGCGGGGAAAGTACCAGTCAAAATGCGGGCATAGTGAGGCGGAAGGCTCTCCTCCAATCCAGTCACTGAGGCTCCTGAGACTGTTCAAACCTGAAGGATTGGCCTCTGCTTTTGTTTCCTCTGAAAAGCTCAAAATGCAGGGTGTGGCAGGCAGGGCTCCTGAGGGTGGGGAAGACTGCATCTCCTGGGACAGGGTTTATTCCTGATCCTGCCTTGTGGTTACTGAGAAGGGCTAGCTCTTCTCAGTAAAATTGGCTGTTTCAGTTTGTGGGCCTACAACCTAATACTCCTTACTACTGCTTTTCCTTGTCTCCCCACAATGCTTCCCACCCAAGCCTCTCCTTAGGCACCTCAAGTCTGCACCTCCATCCCTGCACCAAAGCATAAGATGAGTAGCTGCAAATGAAAACTCCTGTACTCTGGGTTTAAAACAAACAAACAAACATGCAGCTTTCTCTCCTATGGGTTCCAGTCTACTGTCTCCAGACACCACTATGGCCAGCGGCCCTGCTTCCTTTCATGGCTGGATGTTAAGTGGGCAGCAAGTCTCAGCTCTGATGCTCCAGGCTGTTGAACCCAGCCTGGGTCTGGGCCTCTGTCTTTAGAGGGAACAGACCTGCCTGTAACTGAGAGCTCCCTCCTCACTCTCATCCTGCCTCTCCTGGAAGCTGGGTCAGTTCCTCTGGTGACTGCCTTTCCTACCAGTCTTCAGGTGTTTTCTGTCTTTCCTTGATACAAGTTCTCTCCTCAGCTGGACCTCATTTGGTAATTCTGAGTGTATGTTCCCCACTTTAGTTGTATTTCCAGTCTGGCCCTGGGAGGAGGTGTAAGAAAAGTCTGCTTACTTGGCTGCCATTTTCTCCTCTCTTCTACTTTTTCTTTTTTTTTTAATTCTTACCCAAAGAGTGAGGATAATTCCATTGATTTTTAGAGAGAGGAGAGAAACATCAATGTGACAGAGACACATCGATTGGTTGCCTCCCATACATTACCCGACTTGGAGGAGGGGAGGTGCGCAAGGAGCGGGGATTGGACCTGCAATCCAGGTACATGCCCTTGACCAGGCATCAAACCTGAGACCCTCAGGTGTGAAGGCCAATGCTCTAACCATTGAGCATTGCTGGCCAAGGCTGCTTGTCCATTTTAATTGCTTCAATAAACTATCTTTGCCTTTGTTTTTGCCTGTAAACTTATAGATCTGTAGATCTCATTATTAGAAAAATTAGCCCTTTTTCACTAATATCAGAATTTTTTAGTGGTACAGCTTTCCATTTAGTCAAATTTATCAATATACAATTGACCGTTGAACAACACCAGTGGTAGAAGCACTGACCTGCTTACTTGAAAATTGTATATAACTACAGTCAGCCTTCTACATTCAGATTCCCAACACCCAACAGAGTTGACCCAAAGAAGTTTATATATTTCTTTGAAGTGTGCAAGTCAACTAAACTGTGAAGTCAAGTGAAAAACATCTGCATATAAGGACCTGCAAACCCATGTTGTTCAAGGGCCAACTGTATTCTTTCATAAATGCATATCATTCTTTAAAAGGTATACTCTCTTACTCCAAGTTATAATATTCATCTATGACTTTTTACTTTAAGATGTCACTTTTTCCCCCTCCACATTTAAATTCCAACTCATCTGGAATTTATCTGGGTATAAAAGTGAGAATGGGATCAAACTTTTTCCTATAGCTAACAGTTGTCCCTACACAGCTTACTGAGTACTTCATCTTTTTAATGATTTTATATGCTGCCTTTAGCATATTACTAAATTCACACATATATCTTGAGTATATTTCTAGACTGTTGTATTGGTCTACCTTAAACCAGTAGCATTAAATTACTTATGTCTTATATTTTAACTAAAGGCCCAGTGCATGAAATTTGTGCACTGGGGGGAGGGGGTGTCCCTCAGCCCAGCCTGCACCCTCTCCAATCTGAGAGCCCTTGGAGGATGTCTGGCTGCCAGTTTAGGCCTGACCTCTGTGGGCCTAAACCAGCAGTCAGACATCCCTCTCACAATCCAGAACTGCTGGCTCCCAACCACTTGCCTGCCTGCCTGCCTGATTGCCCCTAACCGCTTCTGCCTGCCAGCCTGATTGACACCTAACTACTCCCCTGCTGGCCTGATTGCCCCCCCAACTGCCCTCCCCTGCTGGCCCGGTCACCCCCAAATGCCTTCCCCTGCCAGCCCAGTACCCCCAACTGCCTTCCCCTGCAGACCTGGTCACCCCCAACTGCCCTCCCCTGATGGCCCAGTCACCTCTAACTGCCCTCCCCTGCTGACCTGGTCACCCCCAACTGCCCTCCCCTGCTGGCCCAGTTGCCCCTAACTGCCCTCCCATGACAGACTGGTCACCCCCAACTGCCCTCCCCTGCAGGCCTGGTCTCCCCCAACTTCCTCCCCTGCAGGCCTGGTCGCCCCCAACTGTCCTCCCCTGGAGGCCTGGTTGCCCCCAACTGTCCTCCCCTGCAGGCCTGGTCACCCCTAACTGCCCTCCCTTGCTGGTCTAATCGCCCACAACTGCCCTTCCCTGCCAGCCATGTTGTGGTGGTCATCTTGTGACCACATGGAGGCGATCATCTTTGACCACATGGGGCAGCCATCTTGTGTGAGGGTGTGATGGTTAATTTGCATATTACCTCTTTATTATATAGAATGGTATTTACTAAAATTAATTTTTTTTTTCTCCTAGCTATTCTTGTATAATTATTCTTCCAGATATATTTCTGGTGACTCAAATTTATTCTAAAAATGTTTATAGGATTTTGACTGCATCATCAATTCATAAATATATGTAGGCAGAACTATTACTCCAATACTAACCTTTCATATCTTAGTAGTGCTTCTTGATTTATGGTATCGGCTACATGTAGTAAGCATGGGTTTATGTTTGCTGAATAAATGACTCCACTGCACCAGTATTTTGGGATTAAGTATCATATTAGAAAAGTCTGAAACTGTTACATCAGTGGAGGAGCCCTGGCCGATGTGGCTCAGTTGGTTGGGCGTCATCCTACGCACTGAAAGGCTGCTGGTTTGATTCCCAGGCATGTATGGGCTTGATCCCTGGTAGTGGGCATGCAGGTGGACAATCCATATTTTGTTTCCACTTTCTCTTTCTCTCCTCTTCCTCTCTAAAATACATACATACATACATACATACATAAAATTTTTAAGAAGTCAGTGGAGTTTGCTTAAAAAAAATGGAGTTTACATACAGAATATATTTTGGATGTTACAGAAAAAATCCTGTGCTTTTTCCTAATTAGAACCTTTAATCTATCTTTTTTTGTTCACCTGTACAAAAATGCTCACTGATATTTAGAATGACCTTAAGGCTCTGCACAATTCCAAGGTATCTATAGAATCACAACAAACACATAATTTAATATTGATTTACCACAAAATGTACTTTCTTGAATCCTACGCCTTAGAAAATTGATGGTTTAAATGGATAACAGAAAGGGGAAAGCATAAGTTTGGGAAGTGAGCTAATAGGCTAGTATTGTGTTAACGTAGGAAAGAAATAAAAGAAACATTAAGCTAATGGCAACAGAAATAGAGAGAAAAAAATTAATCAAACAAGGGGGGGAAAGGATCCAAAAATTTGAGCTATGGTGTCAGAAAACAATGGACTAACAACAGAGATAGGCAAAGATGAGGTTAGCCAATTTTAAAGAAAACAATTTTAGTTTAACACAGGCCAAATTGGAGGTAAAGAACTCTAATTAAAGCACAAAGTCCAGTGCACAATAAAGATGAAGTTCTAGAGGGTGAGTCTAAGATAATGACTTGACAGTTATATGCCCAGATGTGATGCCAAAGCTATGGAGATCAATATTACCTGGAAAAAAATGTGTTTATTTGTGTGGAGAGTGGCTACAGTGCTTGGACAGGTTCAAGCCTTGTACTAATGAGAGGGCACAGTCCTCTCATGGCCACGTGCAAGTCCCAGCTTGGAGAGCAGAGCCCTTCCAGCACAATTATAGCCAACAGCTATACTTGTAAGCTTGAACCTGTGGTTCGAACATGTGGCCCCACGTGTCTGAGTGATGTGGGCTTGATAAAGTTCAGGTGCGTGTAATAGAGTAGCTCGAAACCCACAAGAATGTTGTAAACACCATGACCATGCCCTTACTTTGCCTCATGGAATCTGGCTATAAAATAAAGACACGGCTGGTAGTCCATGGCGCTGTCGCTAGCTCTCCATCAGAGAGGACAGCGTCACACCCAGACCCAGCTTTTTTCTCTTGTCTGTCTTTTCTTAATCCTTCACTGTCCCCTCTCAGGCTCACCGAACCTGACTGAGCTGGCGCAGCACATAAGGCATCCAACGTGGGGCTGAGTATGCCATGGCCGTGCCAGCTTGCCACATATTTGAACCCATCTTACCCCTCTACAACAGAAAAATGAAGTGCTACTACTCTTCATTTTAAGTGTAGCTACTTGTTTTTAAAAAGGTAAACAAATCAAATATAAAAATATGCATCTCCAAAAAACTTGTATGCATATATGCATAACCTATTGACACAGACAATAGAGTGGTGAAGGACTGGGGCAGGGGAAGGGGGTTAGAAGGGGTCAATGCGGGGGGAGGGAGGGGACATATGTAATACTTTCAACAATAAAGATTTAAAAATAAAATAAAATAGCAAAAAAATGCATCTCTTTCAAAATCAATCAGTACAATAAATTAATGAAAATATATGCAAAAGGTGCTATGGTTCTCTTTTTTAAAAACTAAGTTATATAAAACTGAAAGAAACCACTCAATACTAGTAACTTTATAACCAATAATGCCAAAGAATCAAGCACAGAAACTCCAAAGATGCTTATTGTAGGCTCAATTAAACAATGACAGGGAGAAAGACATTATCACATAAGTGAAGGGACATTATCACATAAGTCATTAAAAACAGCCCTTCTAAATCACCAAAATTAATTGCCAAAGGGGGAAAAATGTAGTTTGTTTTATATCATGTGTATTATATAATTAAATATATATATATATTAGAGTAAAAAAAATCAGGCTTTGAGTTTCATATTCCATTATAAGATATCTGCCAGCTTCAAACTCCATATTTTACTGTTAACAAGACAGTTTTGCGAAAAGAGAGAACATGTCAATATGCTATTCTACAGCATACTCCAAGTCCATCTGTAAACTAAGCAAAATTAATTAAAACATTAATCATTAAGCTGCATCAATCTAAGCCAAGTACTAGTAACTCTGTAATAGGAAAAGTTTCAAAAATGTAACATTCATTGTACCTGACATGTTTATGTTAAAGAATTTTGGTAATGCAGAATGTAATGCAGGCCTAATTAGTAATATTTTCATTAACTTGCTGTTTTATTAGATAACATCCATTATAGTAAGTTTTCAATATACCCTACTTCAAAATAAAACCCAGAAAAAAAATAATCTATAATTCATATTTTTCATTAATTTAGACTTGCCCTGTTCCAAATTATACATTACTAATTTGGTAATTACAGAATTAGCATATTACAAATTAGGTAATATTAAGTATTCTTCATAGTGTAACATTTACTTCAAGTTATATCTTTCCAATGCCCTTCAAAATGTCTCAACACTACATTTTCAAGAGTTCAGAAACTTTACCATGAAAAGTTTAAATGTACTCATCTACAAATAGACATAAAAAGTGAGTAATACCTTTAATTTAGTTTTGACTCCACTTATTTCTTAAAGGTGGATGGATACACATACACACAGGTAACACAGGGATCACATTTAAAATACAAACACTGTATTTTTAAATAAATTGTAATCTCATACATCCAGTATCAGATACTTCAGATTAAAATTTTTATCTAAACTAGACATTTTCTGGGAATTGCTCCATGGGAATTCCAGAGGAACACTGTGATGTTTATGTTCTTTGTAATGTGCATCCACAAGGTATTCGAAACCAAAGTAAGTCTTTCAAGTATTTAAAATAAATTTTCCAACATCATCCCAAGGTGAAAAGTGATTTCTGATCATGTTTTCATCCCTTCCCAAGTATATATTACAAAGAATTTCTCATTAATAAGGTTTTACAAAAAATTATATGTCATGACCTGGTATTTCTTGATGATAACTTTAAACTATTTAATTTTGACTTCCTTATTAAATATTAAGAATACTCTCCTGAGTTATATGAGCATCAGCTTCTGGACCTTTATGGAAAATTTAACAGACAAATTTTACCCAACTTAATAATGAGACCTATGGTACTCAATTTTGAAGAAAATTTAAAAGCCGTGATCTAAAACTACTTGGTATCAACAGATTGTCTAAAAGCACTGCTTTAATTTTTATGACTCTCTTATATCAAAACCTTTAATAGTTTACCACTGAAAATACAGTATGAGGCAAATGTAGGTTTACAGTTGTGTTTGTGCAGGTTTATTCTTGCATTATTATTTATTAACTAGAGGCCCGGTGCCCAAAAATTCATGCACTGGAGGGGGGTCCCTCAGCCTGGCCTGCCCCCTCTCACAATCCGGGAGCCCTAAGGGGATGATGTCCTACTGACAGAGAGCAGGCCTAAGTTGCAGTCTGGCCTCCCTCTGCAGGAGGCGATAGGGCCGATCAGGGGAAGGCATTGCCCTCATCACTCCACGGCTGCTGCTGCCTCTCACCTCCCTCTGTGGGAGGCGATCAGGGGAAGGTGACATCTCCATCATGCTTCTGCTGCTGCCATGGCCGGCCACCATGGCTGCTGGCTGCCTGAGCCTCGGCCCTCATGGCCACAGTGCCGTGCCTGAGCCTTGGGCCAGCCCTGGCAGCAGCTGCTGCCATCCACAGCTTGCCTGAGCCTCAGGCAACCGCTGAAGCTTTGTCTGGAAGACATCTGCTCTAATTAGCATATTACCCTTTTATTAGTATAGACTAGAGGCCCAGTGCATGAAATCCGTGCATGGGAGGAGGTGTCCCTCAGCCCAGCCTGCACCCTCTCCAATCTGGGACCCCTCGGGGGATGTCTGACTGCCGGGATCGGGCCTAAACCGGCAGTCCGACATCTCTCTCGCAATCCAGGACCACTGGCTCCTAACCACTCACCTGCCTGTCTGCCTAATGCCCCCAACTGCCCTCCCCTGCCAGTCTGATCTTGCCCCCAACTGCCCTCCCCTATGGGTCTGATCTCACCCCTAACCCCCTGCCAGCCTGATCTCGCCCCTAATTGCCTCTGCCTCAGCCCCCACCACCATGGCTTTGTCCCAAAGGAAGTTGGACATACAGAAGCTGGCCGGTTGACCCGGTCTAATTAGCATATTACCCTTTTATTAGTATAGATTATATTATTTTCCATAGAAACAACTGTAAACCTACTTTTACCACACCCTGTACATTTAACTTCTTATAAGTTGCCATTGGCAGTCCTTCATAATCTCACTCAACCTTCCTCTCTTGAGCACCACAGTAAAAACTATATCCCAATCTAACTCTCAGTTCTCCAGCCATGCTTCCCTCTTCCTAACTCCTAAGGAGGCTGGCTGTCCTCTTTTCCCAGAACAACAGTCCTGGTGCCCCTCCCTCAGTCTACCTACCATCCTTTCATACCTCCCCAAACCTGTCCTCTGATAAAATACTTTCTGATAAGCTCAGACAGAAATGGTTTCTACATTTCTAGAGCATTTTGAAAGTCCCACACCTACAATCTTTCCTGAAGGGACTGAATCAAAATACAGTAACAGCCACTCATCAATTCAATCACGCCAAACTCTGGGAAGCAGAGAGCTGCTACCTAGACAGGCTTTGCAGCAGATGTTCACTGGGTTGGCTTAAATGATACATGCAACTGTAGCTTTTCCCTTCAATGGCAACTGAATTTCTTAAGGCCAAGGAATTTCTAGGAACATGGAGTGACTTGAAACAATCAAATTCTGTTATCACCTGATTATAGCCCTAGAGCGAAAAAAGAAGAGGCAAGTAGGAAATGACAGTGGGAAGAATATCCTACTTCAACTGTCTTGATTTTCTTTTTTCCTCTATGATGACTAAAGGTTTGTAAATGAGAGCAATTATACAGTGCTATCCTAGAATGTCTCTGGCCAATTCGCTAATATCCTAAAGACTGGCAATAACCCCAGGAATCATACTAATCAGCTTTTAAGTCTGGAATGATATATAACTGAAATCAATCTGATCAGTGTAGGCTCATATCAAACTACTTTCATATGCTGATAAAACTCATTGTAAGTGAAAGCTACTGAATGAAAGCCTAGTAATAGCTAGGGGAAACCCTTGAAAAAATTATTTTTAACTAAAAAAATGACAATCTAATCTATAAAATATAATAAAAACTACCTTTAAAAATTTGGAATGTGGACATATAGATGGTCACGAGGCATATGAAAAAATGCTCAAAGTCACTGATCATCAGAGAGATGCAAATTAAAATGACAATGAGGTATCACCTCACTCCCATCAGAATGGCTACCATCAACAAATCAACAAATGACAACTGCTGGTGAGGATGTGGAGAGAAGGGAAGCCTAATACACTGGTGGTGGGAATGCAGACTGGTGCAATCATTATGGAAAACAGTATGGAGTTTCCTCAAAAAATTAAATATGGAACTCCCATTTGACCCAGTGATCCCACTTCTAAGAATATATCCTAAGAAACCCAAAGCAGCAATCAGAAAGAATGGATGCACCTCTATGTTCACAGCAGCACAATTTACAATAGCTAAGATCTGTAAACAGCCCTAGTGCCCATCAGTAGATGAGTGGATAAAAAAGCTGTGGTACATTTACACCATGGAATACTATGCAGCGGTAAAAAAGAAGAATCTCTTACCCTTTGAGACAGAATGGAGGGACCTGGAGAGCATTATGCTAAGTGAAATAAGTCAGTCAGAGAAAGACAAGTATCACATGATCTCACTCATATGTGGAATCTAATTAAGAAAATAAACTGATGAACAGAGTGGATCCAGAGACATGGAAGCATGGAACAGAATGCAGAATCTTGGAGGGAAGGTGGAAGAGGGTGGGTGGGTGGGAGGTAATCAACCAAAGACCTTATATGAATATATGTATAACCCATGGACACAAACAATAGAGTGGTGAAGGCCTGGGGGATGGGTGGGAATGGGCTGGAGAGGGTTAATGGGGGAGAAGGGGAACATATGTAGCACTTTTAACAATAAAGATTTAAAAAAATAAAAAATAAAAACAGGAGACCCACAAAAAAATACATTTGGAATGTGACACAATGAACTTATGAGAAAACATTAAATTTGGTTGTAGTTCATATTCAGTTAACTAGAATTAAAACTTGATATTAAAAGAACATTAAAATCTTAAAATTTATCATAATTAAGATTAAAAAGTAAAATAGACCTATAGTATAAAAATTGTCTACAAATTACAAAAAAGAAAATGCTAACACATATACACACTTTATGTACTCATATGATCATGTTAGACGTAATACCAATCTAAAAGAGACAATGTCCAAATAATGAACAAAAGAATCATCTCATTTAGAAACTCTTAAATATTTGTTTTTAAAACTTTTTAATTCTTAATACAGATTTCTAGCCCAACAAAATAAACCTAATTAAAGAACAAATGAAAAATGGCTTTTAAAGACACCATTTCTATAAAAGAATACTAATACTTATTTGTTGTTTCAGATGTTGGCTATGCACAGAACTTATTCACTTCATAACAAGTCTATTGGAATTTCCCAAAATATCCCAAGCAGAGTTCATTATAGTTATTCAAAATTGACTGAAAATTTACACAGAAAAACTAATTTAAAAACTACTACACACTCTAAATCTTAATCTTGAATAGACAAGAATAGTCACATACCATGAACACAAAAAAGGAATGGTTAAAGAGAAGAACCTAGTACTATGTGCCAGACTTTTGACTTACCACTCTATGTAACTCATTCAATCTTCACAAGCTGTAAGGTTGGCAACCATTATCATCACCATCCTATCTAATAAAACAGAAACATGGTAATTAGCCGTACATCTGCTACCCCTCCCATTGGCTAATCAGGGCGATATGCAAATTAACTGCAAGCCAAGATGGTGGCCGGCAGCCAGGCAGCTTGAAGCGAACGTGAGGCTTGCTTGCTTCAGTGACGGAGGACTCCAACGTTCCCCGCCTGCCGCTGCCGGCCTCTGAGCTCGCAGTTTGAAACATTGTTACAAATATAGAAGCTAAACAAAACCCCAGAAACCTGCTTTCAGCCAGCCGGGATCTCAGAGCTGGAGTTGAAACAGTGTTTCGATTATAGAACCCAAACAAACCAGATACTTGCTTTCAGCAGCAGAGGGCTAAGAGCTGAAGCCAAGCCTCAGAGCTAGAGCTGGCCCAGAATAAAAAAAAAGAAAAAAAGGAGCAGTTGGGAGCTTCAGTCACCCACCAGCCTGAAAACGGCCCTCAGCCCCTCACCCAGACTGGCCAGGAACCCCAGTGGGGACCCCCACCCTGAAGGGGGTGTGACCAGCTGCAAACAGCCATCATCCCCTCATCCAGGCTGGCCAAGCACCCCAGTGGGGACCCCCACCCTGATCCAGGACACCCTTCAGGGCAAACCAGCCAGCCCCCACCCATGCACCAGGCCTCTACCCTATATAGTAAAAGGGTAATATGCCTCCCAGCACCGGGATCAGCGGAGCCGCGAGGCCTCCCGGCACCGGGATCAGCGTGACAGGGGACAGCGCCCAAACCCCCTGATCTCCCTGCGGCTCTGTGTGTGACAGGGGGCGGGGCCACAACCTCCCTATCCGCCCTGCTCTGTTCGTGACAGGGGAAAGCACCCCAAACCCCTGATCAGCCCTGCTCTGTGCCTGATAGGGGGGAGCTCCCCAACCCCCTGGTCGCCCTGCGGCTATGTGTGACAGGGTGCGGCGCCCCAACCCCCCCACGGGCCCTGCTCTGTGACGGGATAGAGCCATAACCTCCCCATCGGCCCTGCCCTGAGTGTGACAGGGTGCGGCGCCCCAACCCCGATCCACCCTGCTCTGTGTGTGACAGGGGGGAGCTCCCCAACCCCCTGATGGGCCCTGCTCTGTGTGTGACAGGGGGCAGTGCCCCAACCTCCTGATTGGCCCTGCTCTGTGAGTGACAGGAGGTGGCGCCGCAACCTCCCCATCGACCCTGCCTTGAGTGTGACAGGGGGCATTGCCCCAACCCCCCAATCGACCCTACCCTGAGCCTGACTGAGGGTGGCATCGCAACCTCCCGATCCGCCCTGCTCTGTGCATGACAGGGGGCGGTGCCCCAACTCCCCAATCAGCCCTGCTCTAAGCCCGACCAGGGGCTGCACCTAGGGATTGGGCCTGCCCTCTGCCAACCGGGAGCAGGCCTAAGCCAGCACGTCGTTATCTCCCAAGGGGTCCCAGAATGCGAGAGGGCACAGGCCGGGCTGAGGGACCCCCCTCCCCCCCGAGTGCACAAATTTTTGTGCACCGGGCCTCTAGTCCTATATAATAAAACCCTAATATGCAAATAGACTGAACAGTGGAATGACCAGTCACCATGACGTGCACTGACCACCAGGGGGAAGATTCTCAACGCAGGAGCTTCCCCCTGGTGGTCAGTGCGTTCCCACTCGGGGAGCTCCGCTCAGTCAGAAGCTGGGCTCATGGCTGGCAAGCACAGCGGCAGAGGCGGGAGCCTTTCCTGCTTCCGTGGCAGTGCTAAGGACCCCGAAGGGGATGTTCCTCTGCTGGCTTAGGCCTGCTCCCTGAGAGAGGGTGTAGGCCAGGCTGAGGGACCACCCCTTCCCCCCAGTGCATGAATGTCGTGCACCCGGCCTCTAGTTTACAGATGAAAAAACTGGGGGCCCAGAGACACTGAGTAATTTACCAGGAAGCCAGCCTAGCTCAAGTCCGTGTTTTCAAGCACTACACTTTTTGCTTCTTAAAATGGAAGTTATTCCACAGGAAATGTAATGGAATTATATTTCAATACACATCTATTTCCTAAAGGAAGGAAGAGTTTTCGAAAAAGAACTGAAGAAATACTACAAATATTAATAGAAACAGGGTTTTCTTTTTTTAAAATAGGAAAAGTAACTAAATAATATTTAAAATACAATGTACTGATATGGCATAGAATATCTTGAATGTAGTGAGTGAAGTGTCTGTATTCATTTTTTAAAAACATGAACATTTTTCGAAATCATTACCAACCTGTTTTAATTTATATGTGAATAAGAGCATATTGCTTAAAGAATACAAAAGTATATACTAAAGAGTACTACCAAAATCTGAAGCTTTATTTTACTCATTGAATGTATATGTACATACCAGGGACTGACATTGATATAAACAATGGTGTGATTCTAAAACTAATTATTACCATTTTCTCTGTACAGTTCATCTATTAAAGTACATTCCAATCTTCTTTCACCTGCTCCTCCTTGTGGCTGCTGTTTTAATAAACTGCCACTGGGTAGCAGCCTGAAAATGTCCCAGAACTTCAGACCAGGAAAAGGGCCCAGCAAGAAGATGGAAGATCAAGAAAAGAGACATCACATGAAAGTTGAGCTCTGTGAAAATTCCACACCAGTTCTTCCAGGCAGTCCAAAGATCATTTTACAGAATACAACCAGTTCATGAAGCAAAGCAGTACCCATTATGCCTGTGTACTAACTGTTCTTTTCCCATTGGTGTTTGTGGAGTTTTCTGGACTGCTTTTTATGGATTCCAACAAGTTTTTAATTCTCTCACTTGCAGGTTTCTTCCTTTTCTTCTTGTCATGAGACACACGCTTTGCGACAGAAGGGAGCAACAAGGCTGCCAGCCCCCATGGCTGGTTACTTGCTGGGGAAGGGTGGTCTTTATCTTCCTGATGTAAAATCCAGGCGCTTTCTCTGGCCAAATCCACAAATTTTTGCAGCTGGCTTTGACTTACATTTTTACTGATGTTGAGAGAAGTTTCAAAAGGATTCTGAATGTGCAATGGAGAAGGTTCAGGTTTGTTCTGTTCCCTTCCCTATAGATTATTACAAGGAAGAAAAAAATATATACATACATGAAGGGCTCAGATATAAGAACAGTTTGGTTTAATAAAAATGTCAAAAAAATGTAAGCCCTGGCCTATGTGGCTCACTTGATTAGAGTGTTGACCCATAAACCAAAAGATTGAGGTTTGATTCCCAGTCAGGGCACATACCCAGGTTGTGGGTTCCATTCCCAGTCAGGTGTAAAGGGGGAGGCAACCCTGATTGATGTTTCTCTCCCTGTGTCTCCGTTCCTCTCTTAAAATCAATAAAAATAAAAAACATGTAAAATACCAGAATTAACTTTACAGAGTAAACAATTTCTTTCCTAAGAGGATTAGGTATATATGTGTGTTACGCATTTGTGTATATGTGTGTGTATTTCTAAATGATTTTTTTCATTGTAGTTTTATGAGTATTCTTTAGAAGAAAATTAATTTAGTTGATAAGCTATGGATGATGCTGCTCAGGTGACAATATCTGAACTAAGTCAATCAATAATAAGTATTTTTAAAATAACAAATCTTTTACTTAACAGGACAGATCTGGGAAGAAAAAAGAATGAAAAAGAAAAATGGCAGAATATAAGGTAAAGAAACATTTATGTTTGAGACTTGCTAAAAACATATCTACTATATTGAGAATAGAACATACAAAATTAGCAACCTTAAGTTAAATATAGTAATTAATGTTTCCTGTATATAAAGTCAGAAAGGAAGAAAAGGAACAAAAGATTATTCATTATTCATTTCAAAACATTTTAAGTTTCCTATTTCATCATTCCTAAATATCCAACAAAATAAGGCTCTGCCAGGTATGACAGCTCATAGAAAGAAAAAAGAAAGCTGAAGCTATGACTCATATGAGCATCAGTGATCCATTAGCTGATATTATCTTCTCTTTCAAATGATATAACACATTACTTAAAAATTACAAAACAAATGGTCAAGATTCTCCAATGTTGAGTGAGCACCTGTTTATTCCCTAACTTTTCTCATGTCACTGCTCAACAGGGCTCCTGCCTGTCCATCATCTCTGAGCCCTAGGGGTAAGAGCACAAAAAGGATAAAGAATTTTATTTGTTCGGTAACCTTTTTCTAATCTGAAATCTAATTACAAATCAGATTGCATTCCTCTTCCCCACACTTTTTAAAGACAAAATCTTCATCAGCAGGACAAAGGTTAGGGAAGAATGAACAAAGTTGAGTTGAAGAAAGAGCAAATAAAAGTTATCTGAGAATGTGTTTTATGAAACCACTCTTACAAGGGTTGTAACCAAATGTCCAAATGATAAACAGAATAAACCCAAACAGAGAACTATCTCAAGAACCCCCCCTCCCCATTTTATAAACAAATTTTTCCTAGGGGTCTACTCCAATTTTCTTTTTCAGAAAAATGTCTATCATTCCAACTATTCAGATGAGCCAAAATCATAAGTTCACTTGCAAAATAAATTAAATCCTGAAGGCTCAAATTGAGGGAATCACTAAAATCTATTATTCAGGTCAGATATACAATTTGTTCCCTGGGAACACAAATCCAGTTTGAAAAGAACTGTATATAAAGTTATGCTTTCCAGAAAACTTTTCAGAATTATATTCCACATTTTGAAAGATACAGTATTAGATATTGAAAGAACTGGCTACTGCCCTCCCCAAAAAACTAGATGACTGAACTTAGTCAAGTTATGTAGCTCCTCAAGGCATCAATTTCCTTATTAATATTTATTACTATAGAGTTGAAATGTAATATAACATTTGTTAGAATGTTTTGAAAACTAAACTAATTGAATATTAGTATAGGAGACCAAATACCTAATCACCAAATATTAAAATATTATTTACCTGTCGAATATTTATGGAATTTTTATTGAAAGCAAAATTTCCAAAATATTCAAAAAATTCCTTCAGTAGTAATTCTGCAAGAAAAGAAAATAAGAAGAAAGTTTGCTTCAATCCAAAATAGGACACACAAAAAAAGAAAAAAGGAAAAAGAAAACACTTACCTAATGTTTCTGTGTTTTGTGAAGGTTTAATTCTATTCAAGTCACAAATAAAAGTACAGTTGTGGCCTTCTATTATACATTTATCTTCTGCATCTTACATAAACAAAAACAAAAAATGTTTCACATTACATTTCAAAGATATTTCCTACTTCAGAAAATAAATCTGTAATTAAATCAAAGTTATAGATGAATGTTTCCTATTATTACTCAGTGTTATATACATTTACAGTTAATGGGATTTAAAAGATTTAGACTTACACTACAGTGCAAAGAACATTACATTTAATTTAGCCTACTAGAATTACCTATCAATATGAGACAGTTTTCTAGTTATAAATGAAAATGTAGACAGTGCCCATCTTTCCCCAACTCAAATTTTGGCACTATCTTTGATCAATAATATTTCATTTTTATCTCCATTTCAATTCTTATCACCTTTCTAAGCATTTTCAACAATACATCCACGACACAAACTGATACTCTAGTTTTGAAAAACAAGTAATTTCTACAATGCAATACTTGGGGGAGATTGGAATTCAGTACAACACATTTAACAGCACACTGGATGTAAACATTCCCCTTTTCTAACAGTATATATACCTTCAGAGGTAATCATTTCCTTAATTATTAATAAATACACAACTACCAAAAAATCCCTCACCATTCTAATCTACCTTCCTTCCAGTGTATAATATTATAGGAAAACTCCCAATTTTCAAAAATCGAATCAATGTCAATCTAACCTGAAAGCATTTCTTAACTCCAAGGTTGGTGCTCCACTCTTTTGTCCCTTTAGCACTTACCTGACTGTATTCTGATTGTATATATACTGTCTACTCCCCTACATCAGTCTGGGAGTACAAAGGCCACTGTCCTGTCCATGATTGCCTCTCCATCCAGTCTAATCCACAAAAAGTGTCTAACATATAGCAGGCCAATAAACATAACCAATAAACTGATCGCTGATGTTTGATTTTGAATGCTTATCTATAATTGTCAGAGAAATTAGAAAGGGACAAGATAAATCAACAGAAAAGGTAAAGTCCTATGTGCTCCTCCCACCACGCCATATATTCCAATAACACTAATCCTCTCTGGGAGGCAGCCTATTTATTAGTTAAAAGCACAGGCTTTATAAAGACGGTGAAATAAACACAAGAAACTACCTTCACCTCCTCCTTAAACATCACTAAAATGAGAGTAAAATGATATAAAATCTTAAAGATAGAGAACAGAAGAGATAAGAGCGATTAAAAAAAACATTTAAGTTGAAGGACAGAGGGATAAGTAGTAATGACTTAGGAGATTTGAAAACACTGAATCCTAAACCAGCAGTAAAGAAAGCCAGGAGGAAAACCAAATATACACAAGGCGGAGCCCCTGACAGCTCAGGGATTGGAGGACCAGTTTTGACTGGAAGTTTGATGGTTAAGGAAGTACTGAAGTCTTCCCCAGACCTCTTCTTCCCTAACAAAAGTTTCAGTATGCTAATAGCCAGGCCTATTCTTCCAGAAAAAAAAAAAAAAAAAAAGGTTAAGAGTCATTTCTGGGGAATATGAATAGCTCAGAAGGAATGACCCAGAGACAATGACATGTAAAGATCCCCAACACGAAACAGTCCAGCCAAATTGCCCTACAATGAACATTAATTAGTCAACAAACCCCACCTAAGCTCAAAGATTCAAATTAACTTCTGGTTTCTAACTCCAGCATGAGCAGAAATTCAGATTATCAGACATCTGAGGAAGGACTCTAACATGAGACTAAACAAAATAAAATGAAAAGCTATTTAGAAAAAAGAGGTTAGGCAAAGCAGAATAGAATATTTGCTTCTTCTAATTTGAGAAAAGATTTATTTAGACAACTAGTAGCAAGTTGGAGACTCAATTACTGTTAAGTACATAAAAACTAAACAAACAAAAAACCAACAAGAAAATAAGTAGTATCAAAAACTATTAACTCCAAAAATATATAAACAGTTGGGCAGGAAAGGAAATTAATTTTAGTTTATTCCATGGATCAGATATGAATAATATTTACAAAATCATAATAGTGTAAAGTGCATACCAAAATTATGCTATAGCTACACTCAAAATATTAGGGGTGTGTGGTAGAGGGCTACAGGAGGAAAGAGTTAATTCCTCTTCTTATATAAAAGGAAGTCATAGATGGTACCTAAACCTAAAAGTCAAGAATTTTATTTTAGCAATCTCTATGATTTAAAACATCAAACAGATCAGCTGTTTGAGTTAAAAGTGACTGCTCACAGGGAGAGGCAAAAGAAGCAGGAGGACTAGGCTCAGAGGCTATTGTGATAAAGTTTGCAGAACATTTTTACTCTTTATCTATGTGCATGTGTAACTTTGATAGAACTGAACAGTTGATTTCATCAGACAACATTAAGAGAGTGAAAAGGGAACCATGGTGTATATATATTTGAGATATACAGATATACATATACATACAGAATATGTGACAAAGGACACATGCAAAATATATAAAGAATTCCTACAAATAGAAAGTGACAGATAATCCAATAAAAAATAAGGCAAAAGACTTACAGAAACCTCACAAGAGATACACAAATGTCTAATAAATATATGAAATGGTGTTCAATTTCATTAGTCATTGGGGAAAAGAAAATCAAAGTACACCATGAACCACTACACATGCAGTAATAGCTAACATAAAAAAAAAAAAAACAGGTATTGCAAAGATGTACAGCAATTAGAACTTGTATACAATAGTTGTAGGAGTTTATACTTTAGAAAACTCTTTGGCAATGTCTCTAAAGCTGAATATACCCAAATTCTAAGTTTTAGAAATTCCACTACTATAAACAGTGGGAACACTTTGTAACATATATGACTGTCTAACTGATATGCTGTACACCTGAAACTAATACAAAATAATACTGAATGTAAACTGTAATTGAAAAAATAAAAAATAAAGTTCTGATTTAAAAAAAAAGAAAAGAAATTCTACTCCTAGTATATCTTTGACAGAAATAAGCATCCTGTTCACCAAAATAAATGTGCTTGAATCGTCACACTAACACTACCTATAATAGTCCCAAACTTCAAATTACTCAAATGCCCAACAAAAATAGAATTTAAAAATTTTTTTGGTATATTCACATAACAGAATACTACATAAGCAATGGAAACGAATACACTAATGATATGAATGAATCTCCTAAAAATAATGTTGAGAGGGAAAACATCATATACGAACTAACATACTATACTATCCTTTTACATGAGAATAACAGATCAAATTATTCTATGCTATGAAAAGGATGGAACACACAAGAAAATTAGAGACATATGGGGGAAAGTAGTGGAGATTTAAGAAAATAGAAATTCCAGAGTAACCAAAAGATTAAAGATGCCATCACGCTCATTACAAACAGCTTTTAACTTTAAAATGTTCACCTACACATTTGAAATCTCTTTACTGAACTTCTACGATGGACCCAATACTGTCAGGAACAAAAATGCAGAGATGAGTCAGACAGCCTGCCCTAGAAAAGCTTGGCCAACGCCAGCTGATAAAAGAACTACAATAATCTAACTGTTGTTACAATACAGGTGTGCACAGGGTGCTTAGAAGACACCAGAGCACTGCCTTCTGCGAGGAAGGCAGGAAAGTCTGAACAAATGATACCTTGGACTGGGTTTCCCTTCTCGCTTCCCTGGCTGAATCCTGAAGAGGTTCTCCACGTAAAATGAGGTGGTAGGAAGAACACCATAGCAGGCAAAGGGACAGAGATGTGAAAAAGAACAAATATCTGAGGATCAGCAAGGTGTTTAGAGAGCTGAAGCTCCTGGTGTGCACACCAGAATGAATGCAGGAGAAGAGCAGAAAAAAGAAGCTAACAAAGGGCCCTAAATACAACACTATAAACTTTGGAATTTAACTTACTTTAGGTTCTAAACAGTGGTTAACGAAGTTCCAGAAGTGCTAGAAGGTATTCTAGACATTCATGCTGCCCTCTATTAAAAACAAACAAGCAAGCAAGCAAAATATATTTTTTTCCTTTTAAAAAAATACAAATAGCCTCTATCAAATATAAAAATTCTTTCATAGAAAATTCAACATATTACTAGAATTTTAAAAATTAAATATCTTTGCATTTATTGGCAATGTGCTATGTACAGAGAAGCAACTGCAGAAAACAGCCTGAAAATTTCTCTTACATGTTTAAAAATGTAAAAAACTTTAAACAACCTATTTGGTATTTTGAAGTTAAAAACTAAACAATTCCAAAACTAGTTTCATCTGTTTTGATACCATAAGATGTTAATAAATTCAAATTTATTTTTAATTAGATTTGGAATAAAAACATCATTTTAAATTTGTCCATAAATCATATTCTTTTCTCAAAATAATTAGCAGAACGTTAAATCTCTGTACTACAGTGAGTTCCTGAGAATATTGTCCATATCCCCACTGCACCAAAAATAACAGCACACACATAGTAAGTAACCAATATTTAGTGAATGAATAACACCAAACAATGAGATGAACATAGACATGGTTGTTACCCTTTATTTCAATCTCAAAAGTGAGAAAAATGGCCACTGCTCTACCTGAAAACTTCCTACTTTCCATTAACCTATCACACTGAGCTCTTTTTAGAGCTCAATTTCAAGATATACTTACAGTGTTCACTCGAAAGATTATCTATAATTTGGATAAATAAGAAAAAATGGCATAGAAAAGAGAATTTACAGAGCCAGGTAAAAATAAATAGTGTGAAGAAGAGCTAAGATAAAATGTTAAGAGAGTAATCACAGTATTAGCAGGAATATGGAACATGTTAAGAGGAATGGTGGGAGAAGAGGTTGGAGAATTGAGTTGTGGCTAAACAAGTGAAAGTCTTAAAACAACAAGCTAAGTAAACTGAGGTTTAGTCTATAAGTAATAAAATCCCTTTTTAAAGTTACTTTAAACTGGGAAGATTTAGAGATGTACTTTTAAAAAACTGTCAGGCAGCAATATACATACATTTTGAGTGTATCCCTAAATTAGCTTCCTTTTAGTATTTAGGACTTTAATACTTTATATCTCCTCAAGCAGTCTATCAAAATTTTAATTTTTAATTGTAAATTAAATAGTATAATAAATTTAAAATTTATCTAAGATTGCTTATAAACTTTAAAAAATTTAGGATCTTAAAACATCATGAAACAATTAGAAATCTAGAAATAGCTTCAGATTTAGAAAGCCATCTATGAATCTGTAATCCACTCAAATGGCTTATCTGGAATATGCTTTTTTTTCTAAGCTTGGTCAAACTAAGGGAGAGGCTCCAACTGTCTCATGATAGTTGTAAACAACCTTGTCAACTGACACAAAAACAAAACAACAGAATTCTCAAAAATTTCTATAGGCCTCAGTTTTGCAACTCATCAGCTCTCATGACCCCTCATGGACATAAAAAAATAAAAAGCGTTTAGAAAAAGTTTAGAAGCACAGGCTTTAAAAATATATAAGAAAAACTATATGACTAATAAACACACATGACATGGTAATTATATTCACTCAAAACGTTAGAAAGAAAATAGAGACTGCTTCTAGTCTTACCTGCTAGGGTTTTTAAGTAGTCTAGTGTTGGAAGAATAGGGGGCGATCTCCTCTGGAGAAAAAAGATGACCATCATTGTAAGGGAGAAATTTGTAATCCAAGCACCAGGAATACTACTTGTTAATGAATGTGCTCGAGCCCAGCAACGGATACTAAACACCAAGGCTCTCACTCGTGAGTCCAAGGCACCATATATATAAAGGAGTTCAGAACTTTTCAAGGCAATCCTTCCAAAGAAACAAATGAAAAGAATTTTCAACCCTCCAAATTATGATCCCCAAAGTAGAATAAAACACACACCTAGAAACATATCTAAATATATCTTCCTATATCTGAATGTATTCAGAACAATGAGACCAGATAATCAAAAAAATATGATGTATTTGCAATATAAAATTTAATGTGAATAGCTGAATATCAAATACATTCATTACCATTAAAACATTCTTCTAAATGTTGGCAATTACAATATACTTCTAAAACTTAAAATTTTTAAATCAAAGTTCCTAAACATGACTTAAGTGAAACACACTATATAAGGGCTCTTTAATAACTGTCAATAAAGGCAAGTAAGGGGCTTTGCACATCAGTTTCACATGATTAGCTAGTTCTTTGGTAGATAAATTAGCCTAAAAACAGAGGTAAACATTCTACTTATTTTATCAAGTATAAATGTCTTAAAATTCACCCAAAATTACTTAAGTCTACTACTTACAACACTATAAAAACCAAAACCCACAAGGATAAAGTGTCTATTAAGAAATCAAACTTCAGAGCCTATTTTCCATGTTTCCTAGTCATAATGTTATAATGCAAAGATTATTAATCAGGAATATTTTTAAATATTTAAGCTCCTACTAATCAAAACATATCTAGTAATTTCTCAAAGAACAGACATAGGGCACTAAATCACTTAATGGTATCCACTTCAAAATGTCTATGAAAGTACCACAATGCCATTTACTTCCTGAGTTGAAAGAGAATACAAGAAATGACAAATTAGAAATTCACAGTGATTAAATGTTTTACTGTGTAGTGTGTTTTTATGCAACTAGTGATAATGTTATCTTTATTTTAGAATAAAAAGTATTTTATCTATGTAAATGAAGTTGAAAAATAAATATTAAATAGTAATATCTGATATAAAGAAACAATGCAAAAATTAAAAACCTGAAGCATATTAAAACAAATTTTTCAAAACCTGTCCCAACAAGACAATGAAAATAACACTATTACATAAATGCCATTTTGTTCTATTTTACATACTAGAAAGAAAATATACTGTTAGCAAGTGCAGTATATATTTTTACTCCATAGGCTACTTGAGAAAAATTCAGAAATACTTAGCACTGTCTTGTTAGTGAACACTTGAGTTTAATTAAATGAGAATACTAGAGTTAAAAAATAAACTCAATTAAAAAGTTTTCCCCTATGAGAACAAAAACAGACTAAAAAAGGTAATGAGAGTATGAAAATTGCTAAAGAAAAACTACAAGTCTAAAGCCACTCAGACTACTTTTTGAGTCAAGCAAATACCATACTTGTTTAGGACACAAAGTTGATTGTATCTAGAGGTAATTCAGAGGTCAAACTGAAGTTGCTACTCTATTTTCTAAGTATATTGCAAAGACTATATAGGGAAGACTATATACTATAGGTATGTTCATGTTGTCATCAAGCTGCATAGGTAAGAACAATGAAATATAATTCTTCCAGAAGATGATGTTAGGTATGATAACATTTTACACAATACCCTAACATTTTACTTTTGAATGTCAAAAAACTAATACGTATAGCATAAGAGAAAGTATTTCCTACAAGTTTCAATCCAAGTGTTCAAATCTTTAAAAGATTATCACTAAAGCATCCAAAGCCAGCAGACCAGCGGTTCTCAACCTGTGGGTCGCGACCCCTTTGGGGGGTCGAACGACCCTTTCATAGGGGTCACCTAAGACCACTGGAAAACACATATATAATTACATATTGTTTTTGTAATTAATCACTATGCTTTAATTATGTTCAATTTGTAACAATGAAAATACATCCTGCACACCAGATATTTACATTACGATTCATAACAGTAGCAAAATTACAGTTATGAAGTAGCAACGAAAATAATTTTATGGTTGTGGTCACCACAATATGAGGAACTGTATTAAAGGGTCCGGCATTAGGAAAGTTGAGAACCACTGCGCTAGACTGTTCTGTTTAAGAAAAACTATGTTAATTCCTTATAATATTTACATTTAAGATGATAAACTCAAGAGATCATACCTATTGTTAGTAGTCAAATCACACTGAAATCCAGAGGCCTGGTGTGAGAATCTCACCAGCGGACACCGAGCATTTAATATTTTTTGTACACCCACACAACCAGGGCCAAAGTTGTCAAGACATTCTCCTATCACAGAGAGGATCTTCTGAGTTGCAATTCTTTCTGAAGGAACATTTTTCACTTGAAATTCCATTAGAAAATTTCCTGAGGTCTGAATAATAAAAACATTTGTTAATAGGAGCTTTTTATAAAAAGGAATTTCTTACATAAACTTTTTCAAAAGAATGCTCTAAATCATTCCTGGCAAAAATAAACAAACAAAACAAGAACAAAAAAAAACACAGCCAAAAGCAGATTTGACAGTATATGTACAAGATCAGTAGATCAACACAAGAAAAAGACAGTATAAACAGACTTAATTATAAAAATTTAATACTTAATAACATAAACTGCAAATTACTGGGGGGAAATTACTATTCAACAAATGAGTCAAGTGACCATTAAAAAATAAAAAAAAATTTTAAATCCCTACTTTGGTCCAAAAACCAAAGTAAACCCAAGGTGAATCAAAAATTTAAATGGAAAAAGTTTAAAAGTTTTATCAATAAAGTACAATAAGTGAATATTTTTACAATCTCATAGTAGTGAAGGACTCTCTAACCATTACACAAAATTCCAGAGCACACAAAAGAAAAAATATGATTATATAAAAATTAAGACCATCTTAAGGCAAAGCATATATTCATTACTAGATAAAAAACAAAGTAAGATAAATGTCACATAAAGGGCTACTTTTCCTAATTTATAAATAAGGGTTTGTACATATGAAAGGAAGGAAAACACACCCAATTCTAAAAATGGGCAAAAAGACTTGAATAAGAAATTAACAGAACAAATAAAACTGGCTAAGAAACATAGTACAAGATGTTCTTGTTTTCATTTATCAGTCTGGCAAAGACAAAAAGGCTGACAGGATCAGCACTGGTAGTTGTAAGGAAGCATGTATAGTATACACTGACAGGGGAAGTGTAAACTGGGACATACTTTTGGACAACTTTAATATCTATTGAAATTTTAAATATATACTTTGATAGCCATTACAATTCAAGGACATTATCTCAAAGAAAAACTTGCATAAAGGAATCAATTTACAAAGCTGCTCACTCACTGCATTATCTGTGAGGCTCTCTACCCTCAATCACCCTTTCTTCTAGAATTCATTCCTAAAAGGATCCAGGCTCCAACATTTATCATGGAAATGTACCCCTTACTCCCAGCTGAGTGGACCAGCACTATAGAAGTGTACCATTCATTCACCCAGAAATCTCTACTAGACATTGGAGCTGAGGCTCAGAAGCAACCATGTGGCTGAAATATGTGACTCAGAAGTTTGAGGGCAGGTGCATTCTATACCACAAAGATGAAAATGTAAAGCAAGTCAATGAGGGAAGAGGGAGAGCAGAGTAAAGGGGAGAAAGAAAGATAAATAAAGCAAATTTGTGTGAGGAGAGAAAAAAACACTTCATGAATTCTTGATAGTTTACACTTCCTAGATCTAGTCCTTTCCTAAGACTCATCCACATTGCTGGCCCTGGGTTCTATGATGCTTCCTCTACTACCTTTTTTTCCCTCTGTTTAAGCTAGCTCGATTGGTTTCTGCTATGTATAATCAAAGAATATTATGCTACTCCTGGCAGCTCAGTAGTTGAACGCTGACCTATGAACCAGGAGGTCATGTTCGGTTCCCAGTCAGGACACATACCCAGGTTGCGGGCTCGATCCCCAGTGGCGGGTGTGCAGGAGGCAGCCAGTTAATGGTTCTCTCTCATCATTGATCTTTCCTTCCTTCCTTCCTTCCTTCCTTCCTTCCTTCCTTCCTTCCTTCCTTCCTTCCTTCCTTCCTTCCTCCCTCCCTCCCTCCCTCCCTCCCTCCCTCCCCTTTCCCTTCCTCTCTGAAATCAATAAAAATATATTTTAAAAAAAGAATATTACCTAATATACCAGTAGTTGGCAATAAAAGTGGGAAAAAAAAGGATACCACCCTAGTTGCCTGATAGAATGAATGACTGCTTAAAAGTATGATACATTGATTCCAGGAAATATTTTGCAGCCATTGAAAACGATGCAGTAGATAGAACTGCTAAAACCCTATTAACTGGGGGTGGGAAATCAAGTTATCTGTATAGATTACGTTATAATATATAAAGATTAACTTTATGTTAAAAAAAAGAAAAGAGTTTCTAGCCTCACTTGGTTGGACATCTTGCCTTGCACTGAGAGGCTGCTAGTGTGATTCCCTGTCAGGACATATGCCAGATTGCAGGCTCAATTCCCAGTAGGGGCGTGCAGCTGATGGATGTTAAGTTCGCCCTTCCTCTCTTTCTAAATATCAATAAACCATTCTTTAAAAAAAAAAAAAAGTCTACACGAATAGAAAAAAAGTTCAGAGAAAAATATACTAGTTAGAGTAGTTATTAGTTATCTCTGGAGGTGGTGGGACCATCAGAGATATTTACATTATACATTTGTGTAACTATTACTTTACGATCAGAAAAAAAAGGGTTTAAAAATATATAAATGTGACATGTATACAAACAATCCCCACAAATCAATGTTATATTTTCTCTATTGAGTTTTGAACTTTTGTATTCGATTAAAAAATGGGTTTCCTTTGAAAACATTAAAATTTCAAAAATCTAGTTTAGTTCCTTTACTATAACATCTTTGTAATTTTTGTTTCCCTAGTCCATTCTGTTTTAAAATACAAACACAGAAATTTATTTGGAAGGAGAAACCCAAACAAGAACCAGTAAATAAAATATGGAGCTCCTTAATGAAAATGCAAAGAAATAAAAACATCTTTTATCAAAGAGTAAGCAGGTTTGACTTCTCCCAAAAAGACATAAAAAGGCCAGCAGAAATATGAAAAGATGCTCAGCTTCACTACCTACTAGGGAAATGAAAATCAAAACTACGAGATACCACCTCTCAGACCTGTTAGAATAGCTATCATCAAAAGGACAAGTAGTAACAAGTGTTGGAGAGATTGTGGAGAAGATTTCTATTTACTAGCAAACTTACATTCCTCAGGTGGGAATGTAAACTGGTACAGCCAATATGGAAAACAGTATGGAGGTTCTTCAAAAAATTAAGAGTCACTATATGACCCAACAACTCCTCTTCTGGGTATCTAACCGAAACATTTATTCGTAAAGATATATGCATCTGTATGTTCACTGCAGCATTATTCATGGTGACCAACACATGGAACTGAAGTGCCCTTCAATAGATGATTGGAGAAAGAGTGGCACATACATACAATGGAATATTACTTAGCAATAAGAAAAGATGAAACACTGCCGTTTGTGACAACATAGGTGGATCTTGAGAATATTATGCTAAGCGAAATAAGTCTAGGAGGAAAGTTAAGAACCGTATGATTTCACTCTCCTGTGGGATATAAAACTGAAAGTAACAAATGAACAAACAAGACTAACAAAAACTCATAGACACAGAAAACAGTGGTGGTTACCAGAGGGAAAGAGGGGGGTGGGGAGAGGTAGTAAATGGTAAAGGGGGTCAAATATATGGTGATGGAGAGATTTGATTTTGGATGGTAAACGCACAATGCAATACACAGATGATGTATTAAAGAACTGTAAACTTGAAACATAATTTTACTGACCAATGTCACCCCAATAAGTTTCATTTAAAAAGATTAAGCAGGTCTGGAATAAAAAGACATATTTGGGATCAAACCATCTAAGGATGGCAAAAGAAAGGGCCGAAACCGGTTTGGCTCAGTGGATAGAGCGTCGGCCTGCGGACTGAAGGGTCCCGGGTTCGATTCCGGTCAAGGGCATGTACCTGGGTTGCGGGCATATCCTCAGTGGGAGATGTGCAGGAGGCAGCTGATCGATGTTTCTCTCTCATCGATGTTTCTAACTCTCTATCTCTCTCCCTTCCTCTCTGTAAAAAATCAATAAAATATATTTAAAAAAAAAAAAAAAGAAAGGCAACAGGGAGAGTAGTATCAGACTAAATGGTAGACGAGAAATGCTGGGCTCAGCTGCATCGATGCGAGAAAGAAACATTGATCAGTTGACTCCCATATGTGTCCTGACCTCCAAGATCAAACCCAAAACTTCGCTAAGTATGTGTCCTGGCCAGGAATTGAACCTACGACACTCCAATTGACTGAGCCACCCAGCCAGGGCAGTAAATGTTTCTTATTAATTTTGTTATTCCTCATAGCCCTACTTAATTTCAGATAAAATTTTTAAATATTATTGCATGTTCTTCCTAATCTCACTAGTATTACGCCACTATCTAACAAAGATAAAACAGAAGTTAAGGGCCTTGACCATAGCAATAATTTAGATGATAGAAAATAGGACTTAGCTACCAATTTTTACCTCTATTTCTTAAATCCACTAGGATATAGAAACCAATTAGAAAAAGAAAAACTGAAAGAGAAAAGGCAAGTTTTAACTTAGGATTTTGTGCTAAAATAATCTTTGTGAAAAGTCAGGTGACACATTTCACATGTAAGCATCTTTCACACATTAAAAAATGTATGAAAATTTACAACTTTAGTTAGTAAATAAATAAGCAAATCATCTGTTTAGTGCCTGTGCTACACAGGACAGTCCACATAGTCCTCTAAGACATTCAAGAGTCTAACATACCCCTCCTAACAGCCCTCACCTCAGACACACACAAAGTACTAAAAAGTAAAAAGGAGGAGTTCACAACTGCATGAAGTAATCAAAAAAGATGTGTTATGAATTAAAAAGTGCTTTTTTCATTATAATTCATTTAATATTTATATTAGTAAAGCAATTATGATGTTAAATATTCCAAAGTACACATTCTTAACAACACTGCAAAGTTAAACCTACATATAAAATAATGCCAAATTGTTTAGTGAGACGGAGTCACTATCTTTTAATATATTTTCTAAGTACTAGCTGTATTTCAGAAAACTAAGACCCAACTACAAGGTTTCAACTCCTTTCTCTGCTTCCAACAGAACATTTTGTGTTTCCTACTTGTACAATCCTATATAATAAAAGCCTAATATGCTAAGTGCCTGGTCGTCCATTCAACCAATCAAAGCATAATATGCTAATGATATGCTAAAGCCACTCAACTGCTTGCTACGACGTGCACTGACCACCAGGGGGCAGACAGTCGACCAGTTGCTTTGATGTGCACTGACTACCAGGGGGCAGACACTCCAACCGGTAGGTTAGTTTGCTGCTGGGGTCCTGCTGATCAGGACTGAGTGAGATGGGCTGGACAGGCCTCTCACAGTCCCTCCCTGGCTGGCCAACCTCCCGTGTCCCTTCCCAGCCCCTACAGTGCACTGGTGGGATCCCTTGGCCTAGCCTGTGCCCTCTTGCAATCTGGGACCCCTTGGGGGAATGTTGGAGAGCCGGTTTAGGCCTGATCCCGCTCAACACAGGAGCTTCCCCCTGGTGCTCAGTGTGCTCCCATAGGGGGAGTGCCGCTCAGCCAGAAGCCAGGCTCACGGCTGACGAGCACAGTGGCTGTGGCAGGAGCCTCTCCTGCCTCTGAGGCAGCGATAAGGATGTCCAACTGATGGCTCCTGGACTGTGAGAGGGCGCAGGCTGGGCTGAGGGATCCCCCAACCTCAGTGGATGAATTTTGTGCACCGGGCCTCTAGTAATAAAATACTACTACCACGGCTGATGGTGGTCAACATTTGAACATTTACTAAGTCTAAGTACTGTCCTGTGTTCCACATATATTAGTGCAATCAATCCCCTCAAGCACTACAGTAATGTTCCAATTTTACAGCTAGCACATTTGAGGCACAGAAATGGTAAGTAACTTACCCAGGATCATATAGCTAGGAATTAGAATTTCTTCTGCAGTCTGGCTCCTTGGCTTTCAACTATTACAACATATTACTATGCACCTTGATTATTCATTGAAGTCTTTTATTTAAAACTAGAGGCCCAGTGCACGAAAATTTGTGCACTCAGGGGCGGGAGAGTGTATGTCCCTCAGCCTGGCCTGTGCCCTCTCGCAGTCCGGGACCCCATAGGGAATGTCCACCTGCCAGCTCAGGCCTGCTCCCTGTTAGTCAGACATCAGTGCTGCCAAGGCTGTCTTGCAGCTGTCAGCCCAGCTTGTGGCTGAGTGGAGCTCCCCATGGGAGCTCACTGACCACCAGGGGGCAGCTCCTGCATTAAGCTTGTGCCCCCTGGTAGTCAGTGCGTGTCATAGCAACCAGTCCTTCCCAGTCATTCTGCCATTAGGGTCAATTTGCATATTACTCTTTTATTATATAGGATAGCCTAACAAAATTGAAATGTCTGCCAGAAACTTAATATAATTTCAAATACAATGTTAGTAAAAGACAACCATTCATTTCCAAGTGTTTCCTATTCTTTCAATGCAGTAAGTATATACTGAGCATATTAAGTATGCCAGATACTATGTAGGATAAAAAAAATGAACAGACATGGTTCTGTCCTATATCAACGTTATGATATAGTAAGACATACTCAACCACTAACTAAACATAACATGGGATTTACAGACAGAAACACAAGCAAGATACAACAAAGAAGACTGGAGAAAAAAAATCAAGGATGGTTTCAAGATGGTAGTGTCAGAACCAGGCCTTGAAAGCGGTTAGAAATGACAGTCAGGGAATGGAGGAAAAGAGCAATCCTCTCTGAAAGGTTGTTTGGTTACTACTCATATTCTAAAAGTCTGAAAATGATAATTAAGTTATTTAAGTGGAAAACTGATGTGAAAATATGCCATGATAAATGATTAGTAAAATTAATTAAGAGGTAGATCACTTTAATACTATGCTAAAGAGATGAACCATTCTAGGTTTGTGAGAAGACCCAACCTGTGTTTTAAGACTTCTAGTACAGAATGAAGGTTGGAATACTAAGGTGTGACACAAGAAATGAGGTAAGAGCAGGATGCTTTGACAATAATCTAAGTGCGAGTTTCTAAGGGACTGTGACTATCATTTTGAGGATCTAAAAGAAGAGGTGAACATAAAAAGTAAACTTAGAAGCAGAATTAAGTAAGATGGCCTGGCCCTAGCTGGTTTGGGTCAGTGGCTAGAGCATCGGACTGAGGACCAAAGGGTCCCAGGCTCAATTCCAGTCAAGGGCATGTACCTTGGTTGCAGGTTCAATCCCTGGCCCAGTTGGGGCATGTGTGGGAGGCAACCAATCGATGTATCTCTCTCACCATTGATGTTTCTCTCTCCCTGAAATCAATAAAAATATATTTTTAAAAAAATACAGATAATTTGAATACAATAAGTAATGTTAGCCTCTCCGAAAAATTTCTGAACTCTTGAACCATTTTATTACACATGTATAGAATATTCACCAAAAAATGATCACATATTAGACAAATACAAAGCAAAACTTTACAATTCCAAAGAATCAATATCAAATAGACCATATTCTTTTTGTTGTTGTTGTTAATCCTCACCCAAGGATATTTTTTTCCATTGATTTTTTTAGAGAGAGTGAAAGGAAGACAGGAAGATAGGAAGATGGAGGGGGAGGGAAGGGAGAAGGGGAGAGAGGGAGGGAGAGAGAAGAAACACCAATGTGAGAGAGGCACATCAATTGGTTGCCTCCTGCACATGCCCCAACTGGGGCCGGGGATCGAACCCGCAACCCAGGTATGTACTCTTGACTTTAGAAATCAACAGTTATAATTTATTTAAAAGATTTTCTTTACTTTTCTATTATATCAATTTTAGTGATCTAAAGATATATAATTACCTTGTGAGCATTGAATTTTCCAATTTCATCTAGATCCAAAAACATATCCAAATCACATCCTAATTTCCCAAAACTGTTCACTGACGAGCCAAAAGGTCTGACTGCACAGTCTGGAAAATATGCAGCTGCTATGTCTTCAATAAGAGAGCAGGTGAGATAGCGGAGCTTTGTGTTCTCCTCTGTGAGCTGGAGCTCCTTCAGGAGTGTGTTCAGCTGATCATCTATCTAGCTGGCCAAAACAAAAACAACAAAATATAGAAAATGTACAGGTCATATAAAGAAATTGTCATTTTACTTCTACAGATTTAATGGTTTTGAAGACCTACTTTAAAAATACGAAATTTTTTTTCTTCAACCTTAAAAGAGATTTTTTAAAATACCCATAAAAAAGCACTGAGAAATAATGACACTAGCAAAATAAAAGTTAACCAGAATTAAAACTACTACTTTTCTTAGCAATGAGTATAAAGTATTTTCTTAGGAAAATGAAAATAGTAAAATGCTCAGAAGAGGAAGTTAAAAACAATAAAAAAGATAGACATTTTTTAAAAAGTTGGGGGGGACAGAAGAACTAATGTTAAAAGCAAGAAACACCAAAAATAAGCAATGCTTCAAGTAATAAAGGCCCAAGATATCTATGTTCCCTAAAATAACCATTATATACACACACACACACACACACACACACACTAGTATACAGTGTGTGTGTGCATATATATATATAAAAATAATTAGCATCAGTCATACATATACACACATATATATGCTGCTAAAATGATTACATTTTGAAGGTGTACACTGGAATTAAATACTTAAAATACAAATCATAGCCTTAAATGCCCATATTTGAAAATGATATTAAGAATAAACTGAAGCATTCAACTCAAAAAATAAATAAATAAAAGCAAAGGAAATATAAAAGGTTAGAAGTAAAATTTTTCAAATTAGAAAATCAAACCACACAATATTATTGTGATAAATAAAACTATGAACTGATCCTTTGAAGGGACTACTAAACTAGCTAAACCTTTGATAAATCTAAGAAAAAAATGGGGTATGGAGTCAGAGAGTGGGGAAGAATTACTTTCATTTTTCACTCAACATATTCTGTAGTTTGAATATTTAATAATAAGAACTTGTAACATATAAAATAATGCAAACATATTTTTTAAAGTTGGGTAAGTATATCTATAAACTTACACTTTCAGCATCACAAAGTAATTCAAAGAGCTTCTTGCTTGAAGGAGGCGACTGATTACAGCATGGTATACATGACTGTTCGGAAGTCTCGTTTGATGAATTCTTCAACTTTAAATTGAAGAAACGTGATCTGAATGGAATTGCAGCCTCTGTGCCCATGCTTGGAGTACGAGTTAAATTCTGCAATGAAGCTACACTTTCCTTTTGACAGAATTCTACAACAGCATAAAGACCCTATATCAAAAACGTAAAAATAGAACACATTTCAAAATGATGTGTTTACCACAGTAATATTTTAGTTCATATTTCAAAGCAATTATTATAAGGTGAGAACATATTAATTTTTAAAATTTAAAAATGATATGCTTCTAACAGGAGCATTGGTTTTAATCATTATAAACAGGTAAGAAAAGCAATATTATAAAGTGATAATAGTCAAGAGAAGCTGAAAAGAATGCTAAAATAGAAAATTAAAAGGCAAAACAAAGATCCCTCCTACTGGCCTTTATCCCTAAGATAATGGGATTATTTGAAGTATTCAAATAATGAAATCCTTCAATTATAAGCAATTACAGAACTGCTTATAATTCTGTAATCCTCCTATAAGGAGTCCTATTCTCATATCTCAAACATAAATCTCTTCGAGAAATTTAGATAAAGAAAAATATAGAATAGCCAAAGAGAACTTAACTTTACCATATACAAAAAGGCAAAAGAGCTAGAAATAAAAATAATAAGTTTATTGTTTTTCAAATACTTACAAAGCTTTCAAAGAAAAAATGATTATTTATAGGTCCATGTTGGGATAAATACTTGAGAAACTTTTTTTCACTGATTTTATTTGGGCAAAGTATTAAAATAGTCCGCTGTGCCTGTTCTCGTCTTTCTTTTTGCACCTCAGAGAATCTCTTTTTGGGAGTCCTGTCTTCAGAGCCTATGAATGAGACAAAACCAATTCCAACATGTGTAAAACTTAAAGTATATTTTGAACAAGTACATAAAAATTTTACATCTAACCAACTTTATCCTAATCTCATCTTCTTCTCTTCTAAGGATGAAACTATACTACTTCAATTTTCATTGTACCATTTTCTTGTGACTCTCATTAAAACTGCCCACTTTCCACCCTGGCCAGGTAGCTCAGCTGATTAGAGCACTATCCCAATACACCAAGGTTGTGGGTTCAATCCCTGGTCAGGACACATACAAAAATCAATGACTACATAAATAAGTGGAACAAGAAATCGATGTTTCTCTCTCTCTGCCCTCACCTCTCTAAAATCAATCAATGAATTTTTTTAAATGTTTCAACTGTCCACTTTCTGTTTTTATTTTTTTGATCCTCACCCAAAGATATTTTCCTACTGCTCTTTAGAGAGAGTGGAAGAGAGAGGGAAAGACAGAGAAATATTGATGTGAGAGAAACACATCCATTGGCTGTGCCTGACCAGGGCCGGGGCTGGGGAGGAGCCTGCAACCCAACCGAGGTAAGATATTGTCCTTGACCAGAATCGAACCCGGGACGTTTTGGTCCACAGACGGATGCTCTATCCACTGAGCCAAACCAGCTAGGGCTGTTTTGATTTACTATATTCAATGCACAGTGCTAAAAAGAGTTCCACAAAATTTTAAAAACAAAACCGGGAAAGTAAAATCACTCACTTAACATTTCCACAAATACACACATACAAAATCTGTGTAAAATATAACATTCCACAGTCTGAAATTATTATAAGCTTGAGTTTAATAAGACAATGAGGTTAGAAATTTAATGTAGTGAACTAAGTTATTACAGTTTTTCTTTGTCAAGGGTCTGGATTAGGCTTAAACAATTAACAATTATCAACTATCATGTGCCCAGGGAAATCAAAGAATTTAAAACCTAGTTGCTGCTCATAAAGAGCTGATGATAATTTTATTAAAGAAAGAGGGTAAAAAATTTTTTTATTAACAACCACTCTAGAGGTTAGGGGTTTTACAATCACAGGAAATAAAGAAAAAAAGAGCTGTGATGGTCAAGAATTAAATACTACTAATCCACTGACCACAAAGAAAAGATCAACAACTGAACCAAATGTCAAGTGAACCAAGTATAAAGAAAAAGAAAATCATTTAAGTTAAAGTCAAACACTGAATCTTAGGAATTCATTTTTTAACCCAACATATTTAACTTATAGTTGGGTGGCTTAAAAGTGCTTCTTCTAAAAATCTGGAATGGTATAATCTAGAGATTATAATCCACCATGTCTAGTATCAGCACCCTCCAAAAAATTCCAAAGAGATTAAATAGAAAATGTAATGGATGTATGGAAATCAAGAGGCTTTTTAACATCATATTCTTTCAAAAGATTATTATAAAACTAAAAGACAGCCCGGCCAGCATGGTTTAGTGGTTGAGTATTGACCCTTGAGCCAGGAGGTCACGGTTTGATTCCGGGTCAGTGCACAGACTCAGGTTGTGGGTCTGGTCCCCAGTGGGGAGGTGAGAGGGGGTCGTGCAGGAAGCAACTAATCAGTGATTCTCTCTCTCCCTCTCCCTTCCTCTCTAAAATAAATAAAAATATATTTTAATAAAACTAATAAAGGAAATACTGCAAACACACTATTCTTTGATTTAAGCAAATTCCAAGACATCCTCATCAGTGATGGCGAACCTATGACATGCGTGCCAGAGGTGACACACGAACTCATTTTTTTGGTTGATTTTTCTTTGTTAAGTGGCATTTAAATATATAAAATAAATATCAAAAATATAAGTCTTTGTTTTACTATGGATGCAAATATCAAAAAATTTCTATGCGACACGGCACCAGAGTTAAGTTAGGGTTTTTCAAAATGCTGACATGCCGAGCTCAAAAGGTTCACCATCACTGTCATAGATCAATCAAAAGCTCTTAGAATTTTTCAAATTCAGGTAAAAGATTATTTTTATTCTTCCCTTTGAAGAAAGCTATGAGCACAGGGACATGGAGCTACTGGTGGCCATGCTTCCCACCATCCACATCCCCAAATAGAAGAACCTGAGATAATGAAGCCACCAAACAACAGCTGAGGAAAACACCACCTCACACTGACCACATCCATCCAGTCAACCTTAAAGCAGCTATGTATTTTTCTGGAGTTCGGTTACATGGGTTGGTATTCCTCCCTTTTTTACTGAAGATACTTTAAATTAGCTTCTGTCACCTGCACCCAAGAGTCCTGAGTACTACATATTTCTTATTCTTAAATCAGGTTTCTTTCCATTACTCACATGAAAGCTATGTTAAAACTAAGATTACCATGGAAACGGGAAATTAGTCGATTTTAGTCCATTATAAACATTTTTCAACCATTAGAGCCTGACCAAAACTGAAATTGCCTGATTTATAAAACAGTGTCCTCCTTGTTACTAGAAAATATTACTAGGAATGTTCTGGCAATGAGTTCTCACATTGAGTAAAAAACTGAATTAATCCTTTCAATTATAAAATTATATGCTTCTAAGTGAGTATAAGGTATAGTTACCTTCTCTTTTTAAGTCTGAAGAAGAAATTCAAATGAGGATTTTATTACTGTCCCTGAATACTTAGCCAGTTATATTATCCTAATGATACAAAATGAAACACATTTCCTAAAAAAAAAATAAAGCTGTATTAACTGAGTAGTCTTGGAATCAGAAGGTTTTATTCTTATCTTAGCTACTGAACAGCTGGGTAATTTTGAATTAGCCACTTGGACTAGTCTATTTCCTCATCTATCAAATAAAGTAACAATAATTCCTTCCATATCTACTTTAAAGAGTTTTATTTTCCAGAGCACATGAAAATACTCTGAAATTTAAACCACTATACAGATGTCAAATTATAATAGCTTGTTTGGCAAAATCCTTAAATTTTCAGAGTTCCTTAAGAATTTTTAACACAAGCAGCTTCTAAGTCCAATCCAGTCAGTATTCCAATGAAACGTCATATTAAGTAATACTTCTCCCTGTCCATGATTCTTTCATAGTCTGATGGGGAGAGCAAGCCTATCATTCACTTGAGGTCTAAACTCAGCTCCGTGACACTGCACAGGTCATTCAGCTCTTTGAGTCTCGTGCCACGTCTGTAAAACGGGTCCACTGACACATTTCTTGCTAGACTGTTTTAAGGATTGCAAACATGCACACAATTCTTGGACCACAGAGGGGTTCAATAACCGTGGGCTTGTCAATACACAAGCCCATAAATGTAGAACGCCTGTAGGGCAATAAATAGCCTGTTCCAGTGAATGCCTATCTGTTACCAGATTTATTTTGCTCATAACGGATAAAATAACCAAGTCAACGGCAGCGGACTTCACAGGCAGGGCCCTACAGTTGGAGCCAGGGTCGTGGTTATTCATCAAGACTTCACTACACTTGGCCTTCATCAGCAATTCGTATCAAAATCAGAAACACCTGTGAGTCATGAAGTGCCTGACTGGTAGTGGCACCTACGTTACTATTGGGAACATTACTTCGCCAGATTGTAAAATACTAGCAAGTTGTGTTCTTGACCTGAACCTGAGAGGTTTAAGCAATTCCATTGCGGCGCACAGGAGTCCGCAGAGGAAAGAACGCCACAAACCCCACGCCACGAGCCACCGGGGCAGCCCGAGGTCCCCCGGGGGTGTCAGAAGAGCACAGGACGCAGCCTCACCCTCGGTTCCACGGCTGATCCCACGGGCCACGCGTTCGCCCGCGATCCCAGTCTCTTCCCCCTTCCCTCGCCCGCGGCGGACCGGGCTACAGAGCAAACCGGGGACACGGCGCCATCACCTGTCTCCGCGCTCCCCGAGGATTGCTGTTCCCCCCTGGCGTCCGCGGTCACGGTTCCTGGGCAACTCAGCCGCCTGTGGATTGGACGCAGGACTTGACTTCTCTGAGTGCACATGGACAAGCGGCTCAACAGGCCCGCGGCGCGAGCCGCCATTGTGAGAGCAGTGGACGCGCTGAGACGAGAGGGCACGCAGCTTCGCGCAGGCGCGCTGAGGCGAAAAGAACGGGCAGTCTAGAGGGTCAAACTAGGCGAAAGGCGTTTGCTTACAAAAGAAGATGTTAAGTCGGGAATGAAAACGCTTGAGCTTCCAGACGTGTTTTGTTCCCCCACAGTTCTGTAAAGGAAGACCCAATAGCCCGCCCGGCCTGTGGCCCCGGGCTTGAGCGCGGCCCCTCCAACAGGTCGCCGGTTGATAACTCTATATTTAATATTTTGAGGAGCAGAACCGGTCAGGGCGCTGCCCGGTTCAGGCTCCATCCTCAGTGTGGGTGTACCGGAGGCATCCAATGCATGATTCTCATACATGTTTCTATCTCTCTCTCCCTCTCCTTTCCGCTCGCTATAAAATCAATAAAGACATATTAAAAAAATAAATACAAGGAGACCCAACAGTTTGAGCATGCCACGAGTCGTGTAAAGAAACAGAGCAAGGTCATGAGGAGGAGGTACTGACTTGGGAATTTATACTTTGGGTATAAATAACAACAGTTTTTCTTTACCAGATACTGCTCTAAGTTCTTTCATGTATTGACTCTTCATCCTTAGGACCACCCTATGAGGTAGGAACTGTTAATAATCTCTATTTATGCATAGGGAGATTAAGGCATGGGCAAGTTAATATTCCTAAAGTCACACAGTCAGTCAGGCAGAAATAGGCGTTAAACCTCGGTTGTGTGGTACAGGGTTCATTTTTCTTTTTTCATGTAAACAAGTTTATTGAGATTTAATCTATATATTAAACAGTTCACCTCTTTAGGTATACATGCAATAGCTTTTGTTTTTAGTATAGTCACAAAATTGTGCAAAATGCACCACAATTATTTTACGTATCACCTCCAAAAGAAGCCTTGTGCTCCTAGCTATCACCCACGCCCCATCACCACACTCCCCCCAGCCCTTCATAACCACTTATCTACTTTCTGTCTCGATGGAATTGCCTGCACTATACATTTCATATGAATAGAATCATGCAATATGTTGTTTTTTAGCGACGAGTTTCTTTCAAGGTTCATCCATGTTGTAGCATCTGACAGTATTTCGTTCCTTTCTATGGCCAAGTAATATTTCATCGTATGGTGCTAAAAGATAAATTGAGGCATATTAAAAGTGTTGAATTTATTTGAGCAAAAATTAATTTAAATCGGGAGTAGCCAATCTAGCAGATAGAAAGGAGCTCCAAAGAGCTGTACAAAATGAAAGACTTTTATAGGCAGAAGGGGGGGAGAATAAGGAAATTAGACTAGCAAAAAAGCAGGTTGTTTATTGCAAAGTTACTTTACTTTAGGGAATAGCAGGTGTCTACCAGGCAGATTACTTAAATAGTGCTGATCAGGCGACGATTGGTTTGATTCCATTTCTAGGGGAGCTGAAACTATAATTAAGTTAAATTGGTTTGGTGACTTGGGGCTTAGCATGAGCAAGTCCATTTGGACCTGTTGCCTTGTTTTCAACAATGGATATGCCACATATGGTTATCCATTCACCCGTTAATGTACATTTGTGTTGTTTACATCTTCTTGCTGTTATAAATAATACTGCTGTGAACGGTCATGTGTAAGCTTTTGTGTGAACATATGTTTTCACTTCTCTTGGGTGGAAGGACTAGATTATATGATAACTCTATATTTAATATTTTGAGGAGCTACTAGGCTAGTTTCCAAAGCAGCTGTACATTTTCATTCCCACTAGTAGCGTTCAAGAGTTCCAATTTCTGTACATTCTTACCAATGCTTGTTATTTTCTGCATTTTTTAAAAATAATAGTCATCCTAATGGCTATGAAGTAGTATCTCACTTTATTGATTTGATGAATGTTGAGCTCTCCTCATGTGATTTTTGGCTATATGTGCATTTTCTTTGGATAAATGCTTTTTTTCAGAGCAGATATTTTTAAATTCTATTATTTGTCTTTTTATTATTGTTTTAAAAGTTTGTTATATACTCTGGATATAAGTACCTTATCAGGTATATGATTTGCAAATACTCTATCGCATTCTGAGGGATGACTTTCACTTTCTTGATGGTTCCCTTGAAACAAAATTAATTTTGATGAAATCCACCTTATCTATTTTCCCTTGTGTTGGGGGCCAGATGTAAGCTGGCAAGGTCCTTGCACCTGTAGGGGCTAGCAAGGCTCGGACCCTTACCCACACAGTTTTCCCAGACTTGTTTGGATGGCAATTATCAGTAGAATGAGAGTAACATTTGTAGAATGAGAACAGCCTTTCATAGCTTACCAAGAAGTCTGTAACTATTTACTGAGATATGCTGTACTGAGAACTTGTCCTTCTGCTGTGTCCCTCCCTTAGAGATTAAGAGGAACAAAGAATACATTCCTCTTGACAGACCTCCGATTCAGTGTGTTGTGTATAAATAGGACTGTATAGCTAATAAACTCGCTTCAGTTCATCAAGAGAACTGGGGTCCTCCCGACCCCGCTTTCCTATCTTTCTTTCTTTTCTCAATTCCCACCTCCCTGCCTCAGCCCGGCTCAACCCTGTCAGGCTGGCCCTGACAGATCTGGCGCCCGAGCTAAGGGACTGAGGAACTGGGAAAAAGACGGTGAGGAACTCCGTCGGGCTTGGAGAGACGACGTGAGGATCTCCTCCGGATAAAGAGTGCACTCGTTAAGGTAAGGGAGGAGCAATTTTTTGATAATCGGGAGTAAAGCATGGGGCAATTAGAATCTAGAGAAAATGCCCTTTATGGGCAAATGTTAAAGTTTATGCTCAATAGTAGAAGAACTAAGGTTAATGACAAGCAAGTAGAAAATTTTTTAAAATTCATTCAGGAGGTCTGCATTTCCTTATCCAATTTAATACGGGATTATTTAGATCCCAGGCCTGACCATAATCAACCGTCTCTTAAGCCAGAAAAAAGGGAGAAGCAGTGTGATAGCACAAAACAGGGGTCTAAAAAAGACAGTATATTAAAAAGAAATAATGTAACTTTTAAAGACAATTTAACTCCTCAAGATGAGGAGGATTTTGAGGAAGCTGCTGCTCTCTGTCATGATGATAATACAGGTATTGTTCAGGCAAAAGAGGAGGAAGAATGTTTTTCTGCTGGAACTGAAGAGGGCAGTGATATAGAGGATGTGTTGGAATGCTTTTTAGAAACATTAAAGCTTCTTGGCAAGAAAAAGAGAAGCCGCGGGGGCCGTTCCCGCCGCTCTCCGCTGCCTTGTGCAGCACCAGTTCCACTTTCCCCTCTTCAGATGGCCTTGCAGGAGGCACGAAAGTGTGGTGAGGAATTGGGCATTCATGCCTTCCCTGTTATGGAACGGGTGAATCCTCACACGGGACAGCATGAGCGTGCTTATGACCCGCTTCCTTTTAAAACCTCAAAAGAGTTAAAAACAGCCTGTGCTCAGTATGGGCCCACTTCCCCTTATACTTTAACCATCTTGGAAACTATGGCCTCAGAGGCTCTCCCACCTAATGATTGGAGAGCTATTGCCAAGGCTTGTTTATCAGGAGGGGATTATCTCTTGTGGAAATCAGAATATGATGAAAAGGCTAAGGAACAAGCTTCTCGTAATCGAGCTGCCCAGATTAATATTTCTTATGAAATGCTGGTAGGTGAAGGAGTCTATGCTGATACCCACAATCAAATTCAATACCCCCAGGAAGCTTATGGACAGATTAATGGAGCTGGGGTCAGAGCCTGGAAAAAGTTACCCACCTCTGGTCAGAAAACAGAGGAGCTCTCAAAAATTATTCAAGGGCCAGATGAAAAGTATCAGGATTTTGTCTCTCGGCTATTACAGGCTGTTGGCCGAGTAGTGGTGGATGGAGAGGCTGGCATGCTAATAGTTAAACAGTTGGCATATGAAAACGCCAACACTGCCTGCCAAGCTGCACTGCGGCCCTATCAAAGACAGGGGACTCTCTCAGATTATATCCGCATTTGCGCAGATATTGGTCCCTCATATATACAAGGAGTTGCCATTGCGGCTGCATTAAAGGGAACCACCATTGAAGGAATTCTTCAGCAACAATTTAGCACAGGGAAAAGTCAAACATACAAGTGTTACACTTGTGGAGGAACAGGACACATGGCAAAACAGTGTCCTTCTAATAAAGGGGTTAATAAAGGAAATGGCAGAGGTCCCAAACAACCTGGACTATGCCCTAAATGTAAAAAAGGAAAACATTGGGCAAATGAGTGTAAATCTAAGACAGATATTCAGGGAAATTCTTTGCCTCAACACCAGTTGAGAAACTACCAAAAGGGGCCAGCCCAGACACAGCAAATAACAGGGGCATTGTCTATTTACCCTCCTGTCCCTATGCCGTCTCAAGGCCAGCAGGCTGCACAGCACCCAGCCCACTCCAGAGAGCAAAATAGATACAAGAGCTATTCCGAGCAACCCCCGGGAGTGCCGGGCTGGACCTTGGATCCATAGGAATAAGACATTCTGTCTGCCCTGGGTGCTGCCCTTGCCTACTGAAATAAACAAAATATCATTAGATTTAAAACCTCCCACATAGAGAAGAAATGATGATTTCCTTGCATTTCTGATATAGCTACAGCAAGTGCCACCGAATCTGAAATTTAAAAATGCGTCTGGGATTTCTGTACACGTGTAAAGAGAAAACTGGCTTGAAACTAAGGCACGCATTGTCCGATTTTGGACATTTAGATAGAGTTTCAAGCTAAAATCTCTTTACAAATATACAAAATAAAGCCCAAGACTGATTATTTCCTAAGAAAGATGGCAAAATTTAACCCAAAGGAAAAAAGATGCTGGCTAGATTCTAGCAGCAGAATTGGCATTTCCATAATAAAGAACAGTTTTTAAATACTAATAAAGAATATTAAAAAGTTAATTTCAAGGCTGAAAAGGAAATTCAGTAAAATTGTCTCTGTTACAAAAATTTGCTAAAGAATATGCCTTAAAATAATAAATTGGATTTAAATCTCAAGAATTATTAAAATATACTAATTATAAAAATCTAAGTAGCCCAGGTAAAAGATGGCTACGCCCTTTAATTAAGGCTGGCTTCCCAAAGCAGTTTCTAATAGAGGAAGGGCTAGCCTCCCTTCCCCCAACAGAGCAGGTAGGCCAAAAATTTCCTGCCAGTGACAACTTTTAAAGAGAGGTTTGCTTCCCAGTTTCCCATCCTTGGTAGAAAGAATGTAACTAATTTGCATTTTAATGGTTACCTGTTTTCAGTCAATGGCACCCCAAGGCTTAGGAGTTTACTAAATTAAATTAGATATTCTGAAATAACAAAATGCTAAAATATTAATCTAAATGTCCCTCACAAAAAATCTAGAGGACAGAATTAAATCTATTAATTATGTCTTGTATTTTTAAAGTATGTTTTTTAAAAATGTTACTGATTTAAAAATACTAAATATTGAACTTGCCAGTTAAGAGTTTAAAGTTCTGGTTACATAAATTGGGAGAAATCATATGATTATAATAAAATTTCAACATTTATCTAATTGAAAAAAGAGGATAAATTCTATAATCCCAACCAAAATTTTTAAATACAAAGATCAGTTTTAATTTAATTGATATCTCTTAATAATTATAAAAGGCATATAATCTTTAAATTATATATATACATATATATTTAATAGTCTTTTAAGTTAGATTTCAAAACTATAATCAAGGAATGACTTTAGGACATTTCATGGGCCCTGAAATGTTTTCAAAAGTTTATTCTCTTTTCTTAAAAGATTTTTTAATAAAGACAATTTAATATACTTGAAATCACATAGAAAGCTTTATAAAGTAAATATTAATAAATATATATTTTAAGTTTTTGCCTCTAAGAAAGGGCAAAACAAGTTATTTTATATTTCTTAAAATACAGCAGTAGAATTTTAAGATATAATTTAAAATAACAAAAGCTCATTAATAATTTTTAATAGTTTACAACAACATATTAACATTTATTCCAAACAAGCTTACAAACTAATTATTTGGCAGGAATTTAATAGAACATAAAAGGATTTTATCCCTTCCACTGTGTGGAAGGCCCCCTGGGAAGGCACTTAAGCATTCTATATTGATATCTCTTGACCCTTTTTACCAAAGGGGGTCTGTCTTCCAATTGTCCAGAGCTGTTACCTAAGCTCTCTGTTCATACTGAGGTTGAAGCCTCATGGTGGCTGGTACCATGGATCTGTCTCTTGCCCAATGGCGTAAGCTGGGCCCTCTCTGGAGAAGAAATCTGGGTTCCCCATGATCAATGCCAGGGCCCCGCCAGCAGGCGAGGGGATCACAAGGCAGTTAATGGGCATGGAGGCCACAGGGGCATACACTACCAAGGAGACAAAACTAAACCTCACATCACCCTGCTTGGCCCTGGAGGATGGCTGGTTAGTCAACGACGGGTAAGACCCCTCTGGGAGGGGCAACCTAAGACAGGCACAGTCGCAGGGGGCCTCAGGGGAGAACTTGGGGGTCAACAGAGGTGGGGCACAGATCCTCACCCCCCCCCCCCAGCTATGCAGGGGCTTGAACACTCGCCCCTTCTGAGGGAGGTCTCCTGTCCCCATGGCTGCTTCTCGATTCCCATGCCCAGCTCAGATCGGGACCCAGATAACAGAAAGAGACTTAGCCCAGCCGAGATTGATACCCAGATAACAGAGACTTAGCAAACAGCAGCTACCCTATATATAAATCTAGCTTAACACCAGGAATGCTCAGGGCCTTCTCAAGGATGCAAAATAATCCTTTCCATTAATATTTACAGTATAAACTAAGATTGTTATTAAAGTATTAAATTTAACAGTAAAATAGTAGTCAAGTTTTCAGATTAATTAAATTTTACTAATTAATATAAGTAATTATTCATAAAATATTAGCCAAAATTTTCATTTCATGGACAAATTGCTTAACATACTATAAACCTAAAGCAGTCATATTTTTATACAAAAATTAAAATTAAAAGTTATCAAGACTACACTAAACAATTTCCAAAAACCTCCTAATATTAAAAAATAAAAAGGGGGGATAGTGGAATAATAACCTTTTAAGTAAATGCCTTAATTGCTTTAATATTTTTACTTGAAAATTAATTTTTTCATTTATAATGCTAATAGCAAGACACCCATGAAAAACATAGGTGGTGTCAAAATAGCCAAAGGATAATCGTTTGGACAAAAATTAAAAGAATCCCAAGTCTAAATTATAGATATGATTCTTTTATTAACCTTTGGTCGAGAATACATTTGTATATTTTCAGAAAACAACTCCAAGACCATGTGGATTCCTGCAACAGAGAGGAATTATCAGGACTGCTCCAGCCACAGAATAGCAGTGGCCCCGTGAGACAACGAGAAGAGAAGCAGTCCAGAAATAAAGATGGTGAAGACGCCTTATCATGCTAGCAGTCAGCAGCTGTGCGTCGCTGCAGGTTGCCCAGGACCAAACCAGAGAGGGTCGAACCTACATTGCCACCATTTGTCCACCATCCAGAACTGAAATATTACTGCTGACATGTACACATAAAAAACTGTCGGACACTGAAACATGAACTTCACCTAAAAAACAAAGAAGGGGGATCTGTTGGGGGCCAGATGTAAGCTGGCAAGGTCCTTGCACCTGTAGGGGCTAGCAAGGCTGGGACCCTTACCCACACAGTTTTCCCAGACTTGTTTGGATGGCAATTATCAGTAGAATGAGAGTAACATTTGTAGAATGAGAACAGCCTTTCATAGCTTACCAAGAAGTCTGTAACTATTTACTGAGATATGCTGTACTGAGAACTTGTCCTTCTGCTGTGTCCCTCCCTTAGAGATTAAGAGGAACAAAGAATACATTCCTCTTGACAGACCTCCAATTCAGTGTGTTGTGTATAAATAGGATTGTATAGCTAATAAACTCGCTTCAGTTCATCAAGAGAACTGGGGTCCTCCCGACCCCGCTTTCCTATCTTTCTTTCTTTTCTCAATTCCCACCTCCCTGCCTCAGCCCGGCTCAACCCTGTCAGGCTGGCCCTGACACCCTTGTATTGCTTATGCTTTTAGTGTCATATTTAAGAAATATTGCCTAATTCAAGGTTGTGAAGATTTACACCTATTTCTAAGATTTTTTTTTTTTTTTAGCTCTTACATTGAGTTAATTTTTGTATATGGTATGAGGTAAGGGCCCAACTTCATGTTTTTGGACATGGATATCCAATTGTCTCAGTACTATTTGTTGTATAGACTCTACTTTCCCCATTAAATGGTATTGTCATACTTATTGAAATCAGGTGATCATAAGACACCTGGGTTTATTTCTAGATTCTCAACTCTGTTCTCGACCTTTATGCCTATTCTTATGCCAGTACACACTGTCTTAATTACTGTAGCTTTGTAGAAAGTTTTAAAATCAAGAGGTGTGACTTCTCAAACTTTGTTCTTCTTTTTCATAATTGTTTTGGCTATTAAGGTTCCCTGCATTTCCATATGAATTTTAGGATGAACTTGTTAGTTGTTGCCAAAAAAACAGGTAGGATTTTGATAGGGATTGTGTTGAATCAATCTATAGATCAATTCCAGTAGTATTGTCATCTTCACAATATTAAATCTAAAACATGAACATGGGAGGTTCTTCCATTTATTTCATTCTTTAACAATGTTTTTCAGTTTTCAGTGTATAAACCTTACAATCTTATTACATTTATTTCTAAGTATTTTTTTCTATGTGACACTATTATAAACAGATTTGTTTTCTCAATTTTGTTTTTGGATTGTTTACCCAAAGTTATAGAAATACAATTGATTTTTGTATATTGACAGTATATCTACTAGAGGTCCGATGCATGAAGATTCATGCAAGAATGGGCCTTCCTTCCCCTGGCTGCTGGCACCACCTTCGCTTGGGCACGGAGCCACCTTTCTGCCTTCCCATGCTGCCCAGAGGCCTGGAGTGGCTGGGGCAGTGCAGAACGCCTGTGACCCACCCAGCTTCCAGCCGCTTAGTGCCTGTGCATGCAAATTAACCCACCATCGTTGTTGGGTTAATTTGCATACTCACTCCTGATTGGCTGGTGGGCATCGTGAAGGTACGGTCAATTTGCATCTTTCTCTTTTATTAGTGTAGATAATCCTGCTGACAACCTTGGATTCCTGCAATAACCCCACTGGTTCATGGTGTATAATCCTTTTTACATGTTGCTGCACTCAGCTTGGCTCTTTTTACCATATAGTCTGTCCTCAGCCCACTGGCTAGAATGTTGTGATCATGCCATTCTTCTTTTCTTTTTTTTCCCAAAACCCTCCAGGGTTGCTTTTTTTCCATTCTTTTATTTATGAAAACACAATTTGTAATAAAAATTAAAATGTAAGCCATGTCTGAGTTTCTTTGAACCACTTGAAGAACAACCTTTAAAAATGTCCTTCAAATAGTTTGGCAGTATTTGTCAGAATTAAAATGCACATAAGCTTTGACCCAGAAATTCTACTTCTAGAAATTTATTGTGTATATATATACTGGCTCAATCTTGTAGCTGATTCCTTATAGCAAGAGTTAATAACCTAACTAAATAAGGAGGCTCTTTATTTTTATCTGGAGCCATCTTCAAAATTTATTATTAAAATTGTGGCCCAGCCAGCATGGCTCAGTGGTTGAGCGTCGACCTATAAACCAGGAGGTCACGGTTTGATTCCCAATCAGGGCACATGCTGGTTTGTGGTCTTAATTCCCAGTGTGGGGCATGCAGAAGGCAGCCGATCAATGATTCTCTCTCATCATTGATGTTTCTATCTCTCTCTCTCCCTTCCTCTCAGAAATCAATAAAAATATATTTTTAAAAATTTGCTACGTAAAATAAGCAACACACACACACACACAAAGCACATTTGCTTGTTTGCATACAGACTGTCTCTGGAAGGATATACAGTGGGGCCTTGACTTACGAGTTTAATTTGTTCCGTGACAGAGTTCGTAACTCAAATTATTCGTATGTCAAATCAAAAAGTGAACGAGTGAGACACGTGATGCTGGGCTGATGTTGTGGCGTTCACTGTGACGTTCGCTGCGCCAACTAGCAGTGGGGTATCTGAAGCTGGCTCGTAACCTGAATTTTAGCTTGCAACTCAAAGCAAAAAATCGGCCGAGAGACGGCTCATATCTCGAAAAACTCGTTAGTCGGGACACTCGTAAGTCAAGGCCCCATTGTACTAAAAACCGGCAGCCTTGTTTGACTTTGGAAATGAAACAAAGGCTGGAAGACAACTGTGGAAAGAGAATATTTATACCTTTGAATTTTTAAATGTTTTAAGTATATAATTCTAAATTTTATTGATTTTTTAAAAATACATGTTTTTATTGATTTGAGAGAGAGAGGAAGGGAGAGGGAGAGAGAGATATATCAATCTGCTGCATTGAGCCTGCAACCCAGGCATGTGCCCTGACCCAGAATCAATCCAGCAACCTCTTGGTTCATGGGTTGGCATTCAACTACTGAGCCATACCAGCTGGACCTGAATTTTATTTAAAATACTTCTTAATTAAAATGACATGTATTTATTTTAATTATTTTTGTCTCTATTCTCTAAATTCTCTATATTGAATATGTGTTATTTTCATATTGGGAAAATTTCAAGGAGATTATTTAACACTTTTGGAAAATGTAACGTTATTTTTCTGTGTATAAGATGCCCCCCACTTTTCCAACCCAAATTTAAGAAATCAATATTTTAAACATTTTGCTGGCTTTCCTCTTAAGGCAGCGGTTCTCAACCTGTGGGTCGCGACCCCTTTGGGGGTCGAATGACCCTTTCACAGGGGTCGCCTAAGACCAATGGAAAACACATATATAATTACGTATTGTTTTTGTGATTAATTACTATGCTTTAATTATGTTCAATTTGTAACAATGAAATTGGGGGTCACCACAACATGAGGAACTGTATTAAAGCATCACAGCATTAGGAAGGTTGGGAACCATTGTCTTAAGGCCTTCTTCTTTTTTGGCATCTTAAGGAGTTGTTCTTCCTGTTTTCTCCACTGTATGATCATACACTCAGTGGAAGGAGGAGGTCCAAATTGTCTCTCTGCAGTTCTCTTTCCATGCTCTCTGGCATAGCTGATTACATTCAGTTTGAATTTTGCAGAGTAAGACAATCGCTTACTGGTATTTATCTTCTTATTTTTTGACATCTTTATGGGCTCAGAATGCTCTGGTCCCTGTTGCATCTGTGCACTCTCCACCTCCACCTCCAATTATGGCATCAGCTGACATCAGTAACAATAAGGCTGGTGATTGGAGGAAGCCTGTTTGACAAGGTATGGGCAGCTACACACCAGCGCAGCTCCCTCCTAGGCTGACATCTGTGTATAAGAGGCCCCTCAATTTTCAGTCTAATAATTTTAGAAAAAAATAATGTCTTATACGCAGAAAAATATGGTGTTCAATTGACAAAGAATTACTCTATTTTTTTTCTTATACTACAGGTTAAGTGAAAAGAAATACAAACTGCTGCTAAAAATGCAGTCACCATTTTTCCTTGTATGGTATCCAGCTATTAAATAAAAATGTAGCCCTAGCTGGTTTGGCTCAGTAGATAGAGCGTCAGCCTGTGGACTGAAGGGTCCCAGGTTTGATTCCGGTCAAGGGCACGTACCTCGGTTGTAGGTTCCCTGGCCTTGGTCAGAGTGCATGCAGGAGGCAACCAACTGATGTTTCTCTCTGTCTCTCCCTCTCCCTTCCACTCTCTCTAAAAAGCAATGGAAAAATATCCTTGAGTAAGGATTAACAAAAAAATAAAATAAAATGCGTTTTCATATTGCTTCAGAGGAGATGAAGTGAGTATTTAACAATCAGAGAAGGGAGGGAAAGTCACTTTTCACTGTCTACCTTCTAATTTTTACCATGTATATGCAGGGAGAGAAAAGGAAGTACCTTTAAACACTTTAGATCTTCCATATAACTTTGTTAATGAAGTTATTATATAATTTTTATGTGGTTACACACCTTTAAATATCATATAAACCTTTATAATCACATATTCTAAATTTATTATAATCCCAACTGACAATTCATATCTATATCTTTGGAGTTTTATGGTTTTGCTACCAATATTAACTTTCAGCTGTTACTTGCATCTCTATAGTTCTAGATATTCATAGACTTAATAAAGTCAAAGCTTATTTTAAAGTCATATTTTTTTATTTAACATTTTGAGTAGATTATAGAAACCATGGAATTAAGGTTGGCATGATGTTTCCTAAAATAAAATTTATGTAATCCATAAATCCATAATCTGGCAAGCCAGTTGTTTAATATATTCCATGTGTGTATTATATAATCACTTCTGGTTGTATTCATAAACACTAAGCCTTCTAACTTCTCCAGAAGTTCAAGCCAGGTGGTCTTTCATGAATTAGAGCTTGGTTAACAACATGCGAATCCCAACCATTCACTAAAATTCAGTCTTAGACTTTGTTGGGATTTATAAGGTACAAGTAAAGTTGCCAAAGTGATTTCTCATGGTTATATTGTTCCAAGTGTTAAAGGTTCCTATGCTGTTTCTGTAGAAATGATGGTAAATTCTTTCACTAGTTCATATATATCTATGATATCTAAATGATGTCATCTTTCAGTATTTAAAACAAGTGTTCAGACTCGCTCTCATATTCAGATTGGCAGCGTTCATTATCCCGTTCCTGAGTCTGTCTATCTCAGATGGTTCAAGAGTCTCAGGCACAGGCTTCTGTTGTGCAAATGGACAGTTTTGTCAACAAACACCAGGAGGAAGAACTAATGAATCAACCTGATCATTTCTGGCAACATTTGCCTATTTTCTGCTGCTGCTGTTTCCATTGCAGCCACACGGGGTCACTGTTGAAAACGTGGTTTTATGAATTTTAATGCATATGCTTCCAAATCTAGCAGGAAGCCATGCAGTGCCCTGGTGTCTCTCTGTACTAGTAAAAAATAGCTTACATTGATTTTGAACTTACTGTAAGCCAGCAGTATGGTATTGTGCCTGATTGCACCATCTTATTTAAACATCACAATATTCCTGTGAATGTTATTATTATTCTCATTTTATAGATGCAAAAACTGAAATGTAGAAAGGTTAAGTAAAATGACCAGGATCAGGGGGTAAGTAGTGATTCTAACCCAGGTTTGATTGACTTTCTAGTCACTGTGATTATAAGTCCATCCCTTCAATACGTTCATGCTTTTTTACCTAAAAATTCCACTTTAAGGAATCTATCATATTTAGAGATGCATACATAACGTGTTCACACATAAGGATATTCAGTGCAATATATAATACTAGGAATGCTGGAGACAATGTAAAGGCTCAAGAAGGAGGGATTAGTTCATTTATAATCTATCTACATATTAGAATACTAATAGATGGTGTTTATTCAGTGATCAATATTAGCCAGTCATGATGCTAAGCATCTTGTTTCTTGACTCAGTTAACGCCCACAAAATCCTAGGACATAGGTATTATTTTCATATTTCATTTATTCTAAGACATCATCATTATCTGCACCACTAAGAAAAATGCTGCCAATTAATCTAAGATGCAATGCTTTTTTATCATCCAGTATTTTATTGGTAATGAGGCACTGCCCTGGCCCATGTAGCTTGGTTGGTTAGAGTGTAGCCCGTGCACTGAAGGGTCGCAGTTTCCATTCCTGGTCGAGAGTATACTGGAGACAACCAACTGATCAATGTTTCTATTTCTCACATTCATGTTTCTCTCCCTCTCCCTTCCTCTCTCTCTAAAATCAATTTTTAAATTAAAAAAAAAAAAGAAACTGAGGCACAGATAAATCAACTAATTTGCCAAGAGTTAAAAAAAAAAAGCTGAAAGAAGAGGTAGAATAGTAATTAGGATGACCAACAGTCCAAGCTTGTGCATGTGTGTGTGTCTCTCTCTCAAGGAAAAATATAATATTTTACAATATTTTTTTAAAAAAACCTATAAAAAACCCTGAAAAAGAATAAATCAGGTACCTCAAAACACAGAAGGCTTTTGGACAGGCCTCAAATCATGGAAAATATTTCTATTAGGACCACAGGCACCCCTTTGATTCAATGAATTAAACGAAACTCCAAACTCTGAGCTACAAAGTTGCCTTATTTGACATTTTGTGTCTCCTTCACTCACATGCTCTATGTAAACAACTAGCATTGACAACTTTTTTCTTTCCCCTGTGATTTTTTTTTTCTAAACAAATGTTGCTATTTTGGGAACAGGAAGTGGCAGATTAAAGTCATGTACACTAAAGTCTTGTACATCTGTTTGTAAGCAAATATTTTGAAGTGTGAACATCAGCTTTGACTTTGTATATTTCACATTAAGTTCTACTTCTCTTTTTAGGGGGAAGCTAAGGTTTCCAAAGTTAATCCAGGGCCCTGATTCTGGCATCAGAAGCATTTGGTGAACTTACTAAAATATAGATAGTTCTGAGATTGATGATTGCCAAAGATAGGAGAGGGGGTTAGGGGACTGGATGAAAAAGGTGAAGGGATTAAGAAGTACAAGTTGGGCCCTGGCTGGTTAGCTCAGTTGGTTGGAGTATCATCCTGGTGTCCCAGGGTTTCAGATTCCATCCCCAGTCTGGGCAGGTGCAAGAGTCAACCAGGAAGTGCATGGACAGTTGGAACGGTGAGTCAATATTTCTCTCTCTCTCTCTCTCTCTCTCTCTCTCTCTCTCTCTCCTTTCCTTTCTTTAAAATCAATTAAAAAATAAAAAGAAGTACAAATTGCAAATTGGCATTTACAAAATAGTCATGGGGATGTAAAGTACAGCATAGGGAATATAGTCAATAATGTAATAACCATATATAGTGCTAGGTGGATACTAGACTTATGGGGGAAACACTTTGTAAAGTATATGATTACCTAACCACCATACTGTATACCTGAAACTAATCCTATCTAATAAAAGAGAAACATGGTCATTAGCTGTACATCCGCTACCCTTCCCATTGGCTAATCAGGGCGATATGCAAATTAACTGCCAGCCAAGATGGTGGCCAGCAGCCAGGCAGCTTAAAGCGAACATGAGGCTTGCTTGCTTCAGTGACGGAGGACTACAACGTTCCCCGCCTGCCGCTGCCGGCCTCTGAGCTGCAACTCTAAGCAACTATGTTACAAATATAGAAGCTAAACAAAACCCCAGAAACCTGCTTTAGTTGGCCGGGCTTCAGCCAGCAGGATCGCAACATTGTTTCAAATACAAAAGGTAAACAAAGTCCAGAAACCTGCTTTCAGCAGCGGAGGCCTAAGAGGAGGAACCAAACCTCAGAGCTAAAGCTGGCCCAGAAGAAAAAAGAAAAGAAAAAAAGGAGAGGTTGGGAGCTTCAGTCACCCGCCAGCCTGAAAACAGCCCTCAGCCCCTCACCCAGACTGGCTAGGCACCCCAGTGGGGACCCCCACCCTGAAGGGTGTGTGGCCAGCTGCAAACAGCCAGCATCCCCTCACCCAGGCTGGCCAGGCACCCCAGTGGGGACCCCCACCCTGAAGGGGGTGTGACCAGCTGCAAACACCCATCATCCCCTCATCCAGGCTGGCCAGGCACCCCAGTGGGGACCCCCACCCTGATCCAGAACACCCTTCAGGGCAAACCAGCCGGCCCCCACCCATGCACCAGGCCTCTATCCTATATAGTAAAAGGGTAATATGCCTCCCGGCACCAGGATCAGCATGACAGGGGGCAGCGCTCAAACCCCCTGATCGCCCTGTGGCTCTGTGTGTGACAGGGGGCAGGGCCACAACCTCCCTATCCGCCCTGCTCTGTTCATGACAGGGGAAGGCGCCTGAAACCCTGATTGCCCTGTGGCTCTGTGTGTGACAGGCTGCAGTGCCCCAACCCCCTGATCGGCCCTGCCCTGAGTGTGACAGTGGCGGTGTCTCAACCCCCTGATCGGCCCTGCTCTGTGGGTGATAGAGGGTGGCGCCCCAACCGCCCCCCACAGGCCCTGCTCTGTGTGTGATGGGGTAGAGCCATAACCTCCCCATCGGTCCTGCCCTGAGTGTGACAGGGTATGGCGCCCCAAACCCCTGATCCGTCCTGCTCTGTGTGTGACAGGGGGCGGTGCTCCAACTCCCCTATCGGCCCTACTCTGTGAGTGACAGGGGGGACTCCCCAACCCCCTGATCGGCCCTGCTCTGTGCGTGACAGGGGGGAGCTCCCCAACCCCCTGATGGGCCCTGCTCTGTGCATGACAGGAGGTGGCGCCGCAACCTGCCCATCGACCCTGCCTTGAGTGTGACAGGGGGTGGTGCCCCAACCCCCCAATCAGCCCTGCTCTGAGCCCCACCAGGGGCTGCACCTAGGGATTGGGCCTGCCCTCTGCCACCTGGGAGCAGGCCTAAGCCAGCAGGTGGTTATCCCCTGAGGGATCCCAGACTGCGAGAGGGCATAGGCCAGGCTAAGGGACCCCTCCCCTCCCCAGTCCTATATAATAAAAGCCTAATATGCAAATTGACCAAATGGCGGAACTACTGGTTGCTATGATGCACACTGACCACCAGGGGGCATATGCTCAACACAGGAGCTGCCCCCAGCTGCAGGACCAGACTGGCCGCAGCCATGGAGGCTGGCGAGCAGGTGGCACCAGGACAGCCAAGGCGGGTGTCATCAGGGGCTCCTAATCTCCCTGCCAGTCACCCCGCAGATTGGCCCTGATTGCTGGCCAAGCCTAGGGATGCTACCCATGCACGAATTTCATGCACCGGGCCTCTAGTATAAAATAACATTGAACATTAAAATCTTTTTAAAATAATATAAAAAATAAGAAAAAGTTAGAGAGAGAGCATGCTCTGGGTTGTACTGCCAGACTTATTTATTAATCAGATTATGAGGAGTGTGCATTTTTTTACAAGCTGTTAGGTATGCTCACCCTGAGAACCACAGTTGGAGACCATCACTGTGTGTGCATGTGTGTGTGTGTATGCACATGTGCGCATGTGCACATGCTAATGTGTTAATGCTCCTTTGTTATATTTGTTAAAATAAATATATTTGCTATGTTTGCTAAATTTGTTGATACTAGTTTTCACCCAGATTACAAAGGAGTTTACTGATTCACTTATGTGTCACTTTTACTTGTGACCCCATCTTTTCATGAGTTTTAGGCACTGAGATCCAACAAGCTCATGAACTCAGACACATGGTCACCAGTACAGAAATACTCGTTTCTACTCTTGCCACATTTAATAATAAATCATATCTTCTTTTCTTTAAAAAAGGTAAGGAAGAAAAAAAGGAAGAATAGCTCCTTTGACGAGGCAAGAGGGAAGTGAAATTGCTTTCCTGTGTTTTTTTCTGGGCAGGATCTTGTCCACTCTCAGAGCCATCTACCACTAGCTTCCTTGTCCACCTCTCTGGCAAGGCTGCTGCAGCCAAGCTTCAGGGCGACTATCCTCCTGTGGGCAGGAGTGCCTGCCAGGAGTGGCAAGCCGAGGAAACCAGCTTGGATGGGGACCGGTGGCTCTGGGAACAGTGTGCTCTGCTCTTTGGGATGGAGCCCATGTTTTCTCCAGAGATCAGGCCACTTCTGCTTGGTCTGTGGCAACCCAGCTGGGTTAGGAAAAGAGAAGCCTGCCCAAGAAGCCCGTGAGGTAAGGCCCAAAGACATTACAAAGTAGGCTTACTCCTGTCTGTTTTAGTGTTCTAAAAATAAGCACTCCATCAAAGTCCCTGAGACATAAAAATAGGCACTTAAATTGACCTTTCTAGAGAGACAGTTAAGACCTCTGCAAACTATGCAAAATATTCAACAATTCCTTAGTTGGGTATTTCCTGAAAAATGTCCTGTTTCTTATTAATTTCAGATATTTTCCCAAGAACCCCAGGGAGATTTGTAGTGGAATAATCCAATTCACATGGTAAAAATGAAACCACTACCACACAGCTTATGATGCAATAAAGTGTAAAGAGCCACTGAGAAAACCCGAAAGTTTGGTATCTTAAAAAGAAAAACCACAGTGATATGGCTTCAACCTGCTGAACTGGTTGCCCAGGTTTCTCCACGCACAGATGAGGGGTTTCTGTTACTAACTAGAACCCTAGCCAGTTGAAAGAAAAACCCAGCTACCACCAAGGCCTGCCCGGAAGTCCCACTGCTTGAAGACATTACATTTTATCACTCTATGTATGACATTTGTTTTCATAAGTCTCACTTAATACTTTCTCCATTTAAACACTGGAATAAGAACCATCTTTATTAAGCATCCTGGTTTCATAAATAAGGAAATTAAAGTTAAGAGTGATTAAGTATCTTTTCCAAATCACACAGCTAGTAAAAGGCAAGAAAGAAAGAAAGAAAGAAAGAAAGAAAGAAAGAAAGAAAGAAAGAAAGAAAGAAAGAAAGAAAAAAGGTTGTATTCCTGGAGCCTATTGATCCCCATAAAGAAAGGAAAGGAAAGGAAAGGGAATTGCATCCTGATGGTACGTAACACTAAACCCATGTACATTCTTTCACCCCAGACTTTGCATCAGAGAAAAAGATACAAATACTATGTAATTGATTATATTTTATTGCAGTGTATTTATAGGAACTATACAGAGCAACATTTCTTTTTATTGATTGATTAAGTGAGTGACTTTAGAGAGGAAGGGAGAGAGAGAGATGTAGAAACATCAATGATGAGAGAATCATTGCTTGGCTGGATCCTTCATGCCCCCTCTGGGGATCGAGCCCACAACCTGGCATGTGCCAGAGCAACATCTATCTATATAAAAGCCTAAGCGATCATCACAACTGAATGGACGACCGAACAGGCTGCGTGGGGCGACCAGGTTGGCAGGGGGGTTAGTGAGGGGCGACCAAATGACTGAGCAGCAGGTTATGTGGGGTGATCAGGCTGGCAGGGGGGCAGTTAGGGGTGACCAGGCAGGCAGGCAGGTGAGCGGTTAGGAACCAGCAGTCCAGGATTGTGAGAGGGATGTCTGACAGCTGGTTTAGGCCCCTGGGGATCGGGCCTAAACCGGCAGTCGGACATCCCCTGAGGGGCCCTGGATTGGAGAGGGTGCAAGCTGGGCTGAGGTTTCCTGCCCCCCCCCCTACCCCCTTGCATGAATTTCATGCACTGGGCCTCTAGTTTCTTTATATTATTCATCTCTAAAAGGAGCTGAATGTTACAGGAATGATAGGTGAGATTTTTGGATGGAAAAGCTGCCTCTGAACATGGTTCTATTATTTTCTAGTGACTCTGGCTAAGTCACCCTCTTGACCACTTTCTTCACTTACAAAGTGAAGTGTTGGATTTAAACACTTCTAAGATCTTTGCTTACTTTGAGAATCTATCCACATCAATTCACAACAAACTTGAAGCATAGATTTAAGTGATAATCAATGACTTTTTACCTATAGCAGGTTGCTGTGATCTACATCATTACCTTTATGTGAGGGGCACATTCTCAGGGAGGTCCTCTCTGGCCTGAGGAAAGTCCAGCCCATAGCATCTCTCACATCCCTTTATTTTCTCCACCTGTTCATGACCTTCATAGAAGGAAGTTGTCACGTGTTGTAGTCTTTTTTTATTTATTTATTGTTGTTTGATAGTATTACAGATATAAGTTGTAGTCTTCTGTGTATTTACTTGTCCTGTGACTGTTTCTCCCCAAGCTATAGGCTCCCTGAAGGACATTGAGCTTGTTGCTTGCTGTTTTCTGGCACCTGGAATCATGACTGACATGTAATAAAACACTCAAATATTTGTTGAGTGAATGAGTGAGGAAATTGCCTTTAAAATGATGTGGTGGTTATTCTTTGCCTCTCACTTGCAAAGTTAATTTTAGAAGCAGTTACCAGAGATAAAGGCAGTACAATCTTAATTTCCGTACATTACAAAGAAAAGCATAATGATGTTCACTAAACTGTTGACAGTATGTTATCTCTGATCTGAGTGTTAAGACTGGGGATAAATTTCATTATCTCTATTTTTCCAGAATGTCTTTATTGAACATGAATTGTTTTGCAATCAGAGTTAAATTTTTTAAAAAGTCCAAACTCTGGTGTTTCTCCAGGGGCAGTTAAAGCTATAACCTGTGCATCCGAGATGGGGGGCTTATGGAACCCGTGTGGTCATTGGGAGCTTCCCCATTTTTAATGAACTGGAGGTAAGAAGATGCATCTCTATTTCAGACCCCTCTGGAGGCCTGTGCCTCCATGAATCTTGGATCTCATGAGTACAGCAGGGCAGCTGGCCAGGCCGTAGTTTACTTAGATAGAATCACCCGCAGAGCAGGTTTTGAGTAAGCAAGAAAGTGAGAGCAGGGCTACAGGCAGAAGTGAGGTGCGCTGGCCAGTGGGTTCACAGACAATACAGAGCAGCAGATGGACAATGTTGGTTGTATCCCTGGAGCCTATTGATCCCCATAAGCATCTTTTGTTATTACTTTTTAAATCCTCACCCGAGGATATTTTTCCACTGACTTTTAGAGAGAGTGGAAGAGAGAGGGAAAGACAGAGAGAAATATTGATGTGAGAGAAACACATTGATTGGTTGCCTCCTGCATGTGCCCTGATCAGGGCCCGGGCCAGGGAGGAGCCTGCAACTGAGGTACATGCCCTTGACCTGAATCAAACCTGGGACCCTTCAGTTCACAGGCGACACTCTGTCCACCAAGCCAGTTTGGCTCAGGCTCATAAGCATCTTTTAAATGCATGACTTAGCACCTGATACGTTCAAGAATATAATAATCCAATGGCTACATCATTTTGAAAGCAACACATTTGGGTTAAAACTTTGGCTCTGTATATTATCAGAGTAACTAGCACAGTTACTTATCTCTAAACTTCAGATTCCTCTAATGTAAAACAAGGCTAATTTCAGCAACTTTCAGGGTTATTGTGTCAGTAATAATAACTAACAAGTAAATGTTTTTCAAAAGTATTTTAGTACAGTATAAACCAGGGGTCCTCAAACTATGGCCCGCGGGCCACATGCAAATACAAATATTGTATTTGTTCCCGTTTTGTTTTTTTACTTCAAAATAAGATATGTGCAGTGTGCATAAGAATTTGTTCATAGTTTTTTTTTAAACTATAGTCTGTCCCTCCAACGGTCTGAGGGACAGTGAACTGGTCCCCTGTTTAAAAAGTTTGAGGACCCCTGGTATAAACACATGTAATAATTGATTTGCCTTTTACCCTAATGTCAAAGGTTGTTAACAACTTTGATAGTATAAAAAGTAAAATGGAAATGAAGTACCTTTAATCCCCCCCCCCTTCTATAAATAAAAAACTGGAAGGCTCTATGAATTTAAGTAATTTGCCCAAGGTCACATGGACAGAAAGTGTCAAAGCAAAGGTCTGAATTCAAAAAGTGCTCTTTACTGGGTTTCCCACACACATTCCCTTTCTGAACTCCAGCTATCAGGGACCCAGGCCTCCATCTACTAGCACAGTGGTTCTCAACTTGTTGTTAATCCTCACCCAAGGATATTTTCCCATTGTTTTTTTTTTTTTTTTTTTAATAGAGTGGAAGCGGGGGGAAGAGACAGAGAGAGAAACATCGATGTGAGAGACACATTGATTGGTTGCCTTCTGCACACACCCCAACATGGGATCAAGCCTGCAACAGAGGTTCGTACCCTTGACCAGAATAGAACCCGAGACCCTTCAGCCCAAGGGCCGATGCTCTATCCACTGAGCCAAACTGGCTAGGGCCCTAAGATGTTCTTAAGAATGCAGCACAGATTCGAGGTCCATGCCAACGCTCTCCCTACAACAGGAGTCCTCTGCCCAGAGCCTGCAGGCTGTAGCATGCTGGATGGAGCCCATTACTTCCTGCTCACAGAGCCAGTGTTCAACTTTCAGGATCTGTGAGAGCTGGTTTTTAAACATAGTCATTATTAAAAATGAAATTATATAAAATTTCAAGTAAATAAAATGTAAATTTAAAATAAAGGTAATAAATATTAATGACTTATTACTTTCTGATTGTGTAATAAATTTTATTGTTTTCTAGGCTCTTGAAGTCACTCATGTCTCTTCTATCTTTGTGGTGGAAATCTATAATAATAAAAGCATAATATGCTAATTAGACCGGGCATCCTTCTGTCCTTCTGGGATGAAGCCGGGGCTGTATCCATGGGATCTAAGCAGCCGCCTCAAGGAGGGAAGGAGGGATCCAGGCAGCCGAGGCTGCAAAGGCCTAATCTTGCACGAATTTGTGCATCGGGCCTTTAGTACTATATGACATGCTCCTGTACATCACTTTCCAATATGAGGCCATAATATGAAGCTCCTGCATCAGGGAGCCTCACCCTGTTAACTTAACATAGGCCATGGTGGGAGTATTTACACCACAGAAATCAGCAAATGCTACAAGTCAGGGAAGAGTTTTCAGAGAGCTGGTTGTCAAATGTTTATCAGCCCATTACTGTCTATAGGTAAATGTTATATTTTCAGGTATTTCTGACACGTTTTAGGTTATTAATTTTGTCTTTGTACTCTATCTTTTCTGATATTCATTAATAATTCATATTTCTCTTGTTTCTACCCAGGTAGAAAAATCTCTGACAATGAAGGGTGAGAGATCTGAACTGACATGCAGATACTGGCTGAGTTTAGGATCAGTGTTTCCCATTAGCCTCAAAGGAATCACTTGTGGAGCTCACGGCTTATACTAGTACAGTGGTTCTCAACCTTGGCTGCACATTAGAATCACCTGGGAATCTTTTTAAAATCCTGATTTCTGGGCCTCACCCTTCTGTTTCTTTGCTGTGGGAGGTAGATTTGGGAAGGTGTTAATTTGGGTTTGGGGTCAGACTGATATGGATTAGAATCTAGTTTCTTGAACACATTGCAGTAATCCTCTTATCTGAGACCTACATATACTACAGGTGTTTTTTTCCTGTACACAACATACCTATGATGAAGTTTAATTTATAAATTATGCACAGAGATTAACAATAATAACATAATAAAGTCAAACAACTATAACAATGTTCTATAATAAAAATTATGTGAATGTGGCTTCTCTCTCCAAATATCTTCTTGTACTGTACTCACCTTCTTTCTTGTGGTGATGTGAGATGATACAATGCCTATGTGATGAGCTGGAGTGAGGTGAATGACAGAGGAATTGTGATATAGCATTAGGCTACTGACGGGTGACTTGAACACTGTGATACAAATACTGGGACAGTCCATTCGATAACCAAGAGGCTACTAAGAGACTAATAGGTCGGGAGTGAACACAGCATGGGACTGATGATTCATGTCCTAAGCAGACCAGAGCAGGACAGAGAGAGATTTTTCCTTTCTACTCAGAACTGTGCACGATTTAAAACTTATGACGTGTTTATTTCTGGAATTTTCCATTTAATATTTTTGGACCATGATTGACTGCAGGTAACAACCCTCAGAGAGCAAAACTGGGATGAGGGGACTACAGTACTTACCCTCTTTAAATTCAAGTTATTCCCACAGGCACATGGAGAGACTAGTGCCCACTTCAGGGTTGTTGCCAGATGATCCAGCCAAAGGGTTTAGGAACGTGCCTGGGATGTAGTAAGTGTTCAAAATACAATAGCTATTATTGCTATTTTTAATATGGATGGAATGTATAATGATGCTTCAGTATTATGAAATTCATCAACCAAAGCATCTTGATACTAAGAAAAAAGTTCGGATGAACATGAATACATGGCTTTAATACAGAAAGGAAAGAAAATTTCCCCATCCACAGAGATGTGAATCTGTTGGCAATTGTTTTTAGTTCTGTAATGTAACTACAAGGGCAAAAGCAAAACCTGTTTAACTCACTTGGCTTAAAACAAATCACATGAAGATAAGCACATCACAAACCTTCTTTAGGCTGTTGAAAAATATCTGACCATTTTCCGCACATGTACATGTGAAAAGTACCATTTCAAAGGAGGTTAGGAAATTATTGCATTTGGAGAGTGGGCTATTATAGTGGGTTTTTTCCCCCTCCATGTATGCATTTACATTTGCTGTTACAGAGTGGGGATCAGACCATACTTACTTTTTTAAACCAATATCTCCCCTCACCCAAACAATATGTTGGTGATCGTTTCCTTACATCAAGGCAGAGCCCTTTCCATGCAGCATCTGCAGATGATGCAGAGTATTGGGATGGGAGACCAAGGTTCATAAGAAGGTTGCACGTGGGTCCACTGATCCACCTGGAACTGGTCTCTGATGTTGGCCACCAGGCAGTTCGGGGGAGTGTCACTGCTGAACCTTTCTCCCCATTGTTAGGTCTGATCAGATAATTGAATGGTCACCCCTTTAGGCCACTTCACAAGGGACATTCCCTTTTGCTTAGACCACATTCCACTTGCTAAGACCATTATCTTTCCCCCTTAGGACCTGCCCAGAGAATTCTCCACCCAGAGAATTCTCTGCCCAGAAAAAGCCTGCCTAGAGTCCTTTAAAATCTCTGACTCCCCATCCCTGGGTGCTGGTGCCATTTGGGGGCTCAGCCCATCTGGTATCCAGATGACCTAATCCTATGTAATAAAAGCCTAATATGCAAATTGTCCCCTCAGGTGGGCAGTCGACTGGGAGACCAGGAGTTTGACCACTTGCTATGACATGCCACTGACCACCAGGGGATGGCGCAGAACATGGCGGGCAGCAGTGGAGGTGCTGCTGGCCCCGATGGGCCCCAATGAGAGCTGGTGGGATGGTGGAGCAGGGCAGGTGTGAGCAGATCGCCCAGCAGAGGGCATCACCCTGCTCCCAGGCACTGAGGAAGAAAGGGCAAATAGCAATATTAAAATATTTCTTCTAATTATTTTCCTTTCAATGTGCATGAATTCGTGCATGGGGCCACTAGTAAATTTATAATCCCTTACCACTTTGGCCTTGTGCATTCCTCCTTTGTCAACCCTAACACCCCTCACATTTTCAAATGTGAAAAAGCGAAAGCTCTTGAATAGGCCCAAGCACAGAACCTTGCACAGTTCTGAGCCCTGTGGTCATTTGGAAGCCCAGGGTTAAGAATGCTGTAGCAGGACTTTCCACTGGGGAGGTGAAGAGAAGCAAAGAGCAGTGATTTCTGTTTTCAAAGTGTGGGTCAAGGACCTAAAATATGAGGAAGTCACAGCACAAAGCTATTTATAAAAATATAAACTATATATCATACAAAATAGTGCAATGGAAGCACTTTGAGAGACCTAAGTTGTAACTTTTTGCACATGAGAACAGAAGGCCTCTCATTCACAGACAAGCTCCATTTACGCGAAGTCTTCAGATAAACAACAGCCACAGCTGAGAATATTTAGGAACTTCCCTTCCCCTCCCACAGCTGCTGGGGGATTTCTCTTCCATCCCCCACACGAGGCCTCCACCTCCACCACAGCCACACACCCCACCTTCGGTTGCTGTTTCCACTTTGTACAGTGATGGCCACGGTTGGTGAATACAGTGGTGTCCTGAAAGGTGAGAAGGCAAAAGGAAGGAGGAGGTCAGAGGAAACTGTCCCTTTCATCCTGGTCTGTACTCCTCCCCAGAGTCCTAGGGCGGGTTCAAAGGGGAGAGGACTGCAGGAGCTGAGGGCACACTGACTGTGCCCTGAATGCATTATAGATACTCCTTTATTCCTTAAGGCAGCCAGGTGGGGCCCAAGGCTCCAAAGCCTTTTGCCTCTGCAGTTTCATCTGGTGTGCCTTAGGGTGCTGCTGGGGCAGAGGAGAATTTCATGATGCACCATGAGGTCTGTCTCCACAGGTCTGAGGGACGTCCACCTGGAGATGCTGAGTGGGCAGCTGCAGGGGGCCCAGGTCCTTCCTGAGGAAGGGCGTTGTGTTCCAGGTAACAGAGGAGCCTGGCTAAAGCCAGCAGGGGGCTGGGGCATGAGGTGGGGCTGGTGGTTCCCCAGCTGGGGAGGGAGCCCTGAATCTGCTCCTCCACTGGGCATCTCATCTCTGGGCTGACTTACTGCCTTTTTAATAATGTCCAAGCTAATTGATCAAAGCAAATTAAAGGTTTGTAATTTTGAAGATTTAATATGAAAAAGTTCAATTACAATCATAATCCACTGACATTATTATAAGAAAGTTAACTTATGTCAATCAAAGAAAAAGAAGAGCTACTGGGTTTTTAAACTACAATTTCAACTGTTTAAAATTTTTTAAATTATAATAATGTTTTTTAATTTATTACCTCTGTCTTTACAGTTTCTCACCTGAAGGTTATTTTCAGAAGTTTGAAGAGGTCTTATTCAAACATCTTAATTGGTAAATGTGTATAGTTGTTACAACAAACCATATAGAAAAGAACTTATGCTCATGAAATCAGGCTCAAGTTCCTCTTAACTTTAAAAATACCTTATTGCCCTAGTCGCTTTGGCTCAGTGAATAGAGTATTGGCCAGGTTCTATTCCAGGCAAGGGCATGTACCTTGGTTGCAGGCTCCTCCCTGGCCTGGGCCCTGGTTGGGGCTCCTGCAGGAGGCAACCAATCTGTGTTTCTCTCTGTCTTTCCCTTCCTCCTCCACTCACCCTAAAAATCAATGAAAAAATATCCTTGGGTGAGGATTAAAAAAAAAAAAAGCATACAAATAAATATCTTATTTAAAGCTTTATTCAAACTTAGTATTTAATTATTTTCCTCTAATACTTTGCATTTTATTGTTATAATTTAAGAAAATTGAGCACATTTTTTCAACAATTCACAATATGTATACCCTAATTTATTCCAATTTATCTCAGGATTCTCTAAAACATTGTATTTTACAAATATGAAAAAGATTGAAAAGCAATATCCTATGTTATATTTATTAATGTAGTGTCCCATTTGAGGTTCCATAGGCCAATGCACTGTCCAGGCAATCTGCCATTCATTCCATAAGTAAATAAGTCCTGATTTCCAAACTACAGATTACAAACCCATTACTGTCCCTACCTGTAGGCGGAGAAAGCCTCTTCAGGTAAACTGGCACTAGTCACAACTCATTTTAAAGTGCATTTTGTTTCCTGGGAACAGCTTCAAGAGAGCTGTTTCGTAATGTACTTTACCATGACTTCTTGAGTAACTCATTCTGCTGTGCACTCTGGCTCAGGTGTCTTCTAGTTGGCCAGTTTAAACCTCATTTTGCTAGCTCTCTTAAAAGAACAGGATCGCTTTTGTAAGCCCATGTCAACAGTACCGATCAAGAAAAATGCAAGCAGTCTGCAAATTTTTTCTTTCTTTTTAGTTCTCTCTTTTTCAGCCTCTCTGAGCCATGAGATCCAATCTTAGAGTTTTAAAATGTTTTTGAGTAACACCTCTTAATTCATCCTGCTAGATGAAATCTGCTATTGCATAAGTCCTCAACAGTCAGCGAGAAGAGAATCCTGCTGGGGCAACCGTCTCACCAGCCCCCTAAAATGCAGCTCTCTTAGGAAGACCTCTATGTAGGAAGTCAGGCTAATACTTAGTTCCCAGAAGATTAGGTGTGGTTTAGTGATCTCATTCAGTGGGTGGGGGCAGGAATGGTCCCATGGTTCTATTTTTAAAATGCTTCTAATAAGATCATCCTTTGTTGCTCAAATACAAACAAGCGATGGTGGAGAGACTTGTCTCACGTTACCATTAGAGGTATTGACCTGGCCAACCTGGTTTACAGAGAAAAAGGCGTTCAAACTTCACTTTCAGTCAAGACTGGGATCATCTGCTCTTGAGACAGGGCCATATTCCACGGAGTCCCGGCCCAGACCAGCGGGGCTTCGCCTCCCTTCCTGGGCATGCTGCCCCTGCCCAGGGAGGGCCCTAGGACTGGTCCAAGCAGTGCTCCCTCTCTCCAGAACCAGAAAGGCAATTCCCTAAGAAAGGCTTCTCCTCCAGGACCTGGGATCCCGCCACTGCCCGGGGCAGGTGCAGGATCCCCCGCAGAGTTCCAGGGGTAGAACACATCCCCGGTCATTCCTGTCACAGCACTCTAGTATTTAAAATAATTGGGGGAGGGGGGTGATTTAGCGCGTAGTAATCCATTCAGTTCTCCCCATTTTGGGATCTCTTTTAACCACTGTGCTATCATCCTCCTCTGTGCCTGGCCATAAGCACTAGGAAATGATGAGTGTTAAGATAAACAACCCAATAAAAAAAATGGGCAATGGACCTAAATAGATACTCTTCGAAAGAAGACTCTGAGAGACATATGAAAACATGCTCAAAGTCACTAATTATCTGATGCAAATCAAAATGACAATGTGGTACCATCTCACACCTGTCAGAATGGCTATCATCAACAAATCAACAAACAAGTGTTCGCGAGGAACCCTCATGCACTGCTGGTGGGAATGCAGACTGGTACAGCCACTGTATGGAGTTTCCTCAAAAAACTAAAAATGGAACTCCCATTTGACCCTGTGATCCCACTTCTAGGAATATATCCCAAGAAACCAGAAACACCAATCAGAAAGGATATATGCACCCCTATGTTCATAGCAGCACAATTCACCATAGCTAAGATTTGGAAACAGCCTAAGGGCCTATCAGTAGTGGATTAGAAAACTGTGATATATCTACACAATGGAATACTACACTGCGGTAAAAAAGAAGTTCTTACATTTGCAACAGCATGGATGAAACTGGAGAGCATTATGCTAAGTGAAATAAGCCATTCAGAGAAAGATAAATATCACATGATCTCACTTATTTGTGGATTATAATGAACAACATAAACTGATGAACAAAAACAGATCCAGAGACAGAGAAGCATCGATCAGACCGTCCCACCTCAGAGGGAAGGTAGGGGAGGGTGGGGTTAAGGGGGAGAGATCAACCAAAGGACTTACATGCAAGCATATAGGCCTAAACAATGGACACAGACAACAGGGGGGTGAGGGCATGAGTGGGGGGTATGGGGGTAATGTGGGGATAAGGACACATATGTAATACCTTAATCAATAAAGTTTTTTAAAAAAGATTCTTGCTTCTCACTTCCGATAGCCCAGGTCCGTCAGCAAGTCTCATGTGACTTCCTGGGGTCAGAATAACAATTCACTTTCGGATAAACCCTAGCGCTCTAGAGCCAGTTTGAGGCAGTTTTGAGGGAGCTGGGGTTCAGGAAAGCGCAGGGCATGGCCTCAGAGTGGTGGGGGTTGAATCTGGGCCCTATAGGCACGCCCAGTCCAGGTGGTTCAGGTGGAGGGGATGCCTGCCTAATATTTTCTCTCCTCCTTGGGCTGTCTCGCCAGATGTCTGTCATAGTAGGCGCTTGATACTAAGGCAGGATGGGGCGGGGGGGCTGCGACTCAGTAAGTATTGGGAATGTCCCGCCAAGTGGATTTCGTGGAGAGAGGCGCTAATTCCCTAGAACTTTCTTCCGGCTCCACCTGGAGTAAAAGCTTTCCACTCGAGAAGGGCGAGCTCTGTGAAGGATCTTTGATCTTCTTTCCAATAGGACAGAGAATGCCGGACTCACAGCTGGGGAGAGGAGGAGGAGACCGGTTGACACACTTCGCAATGGGGCGGTAGAATAAAATAACCAGGTCCAATAAGGAACAACACCAGGTCTTTCTGGCGGAGTACACTAGCCCCCTCCAGGTGCGTGTCCTCCAGGTTCCCGCCCAGCCTTTCACACCCTTTCACCCCGAGTGTGTGGGTGTGGCCCACGGAGAGTGGCTGTGTGTGTGTGTGTGTGGACCTGAGCACGAATCTGGACGAGGTTAGAGAAGGCCAGACGCTGCTGCGCCTCCTGCAGCGTGGCGGGGACAGCTGGCGGCTCTCCTGCCCCCCGGGCGTGGTGGCACGGGACAGGGACAGAGCCTGGGCCTAGGACACTGGAGTGACCCCGAGGGCTCAAGCGCGTAAGGAAATACGATCTTCTTCCAGGGACCAAGGGGTGCGGAGACCCTGGCGCTTTATAACTCCGCCATTGGGGCGCCCTCTACATCAGGTCCCAGGGAGAATTCAGGTGTCTCAGGCCCTCGACTGCGGTCCGGGGTCCCTAGGTGGCCTGTAGATCCCGACGCCAGCGCTCCGGGCGCGACCCACTCCAAGCAACGCTCGCTCCTCCCACGTCGCGACTTCAGCTCCGCCCGGGTCCCCGAGGGCAAAAAAAAGGGGGGGGGAGGGCGGAATTTCCCAGCGCGGGGGCTCTGGCTTCCCCACAATTCTTTCTGTTTACGGAGAGAAAGGGGAAATGGAAAGGGCGGGGAGGCGGTGGCTAGCACACGCTGCGCCGCCACCCGGCCGGGTCAGACGCCGTGAGTCCAGGCCATCGAGGACGGCCTGGGCTGGTTTGTCCGCTCCGGTCTTGACGCACCTCACTCCGGAGCCGGTCGCCCAGGCTCCAGCCTCTGCCACCGCCGGACCGCGGGGCCCCAGCGCATCCGGCTCGGGAGCGCCGGTCACCCGCTGCGCACCGAGCCGTCGGGGGGCGGTAGCTGGGGGCGAACGGAGGCCGCAGGTAACTCAGTGTTGGGGGCTCGGGAGTGCCTTTCTGGTCTCAGCCCTGCGGGATACCCCAGCGGTTCACATCTTGAAAGGGAAGGTGTCCCCGGCGGGGTTGCAGACTCCCGAGCTCGGGGAGGCGAGGGCGTGCGGGCCGCCCCCCGGCTGCGCTTCCGTCCTCCTGCGGGTCGCGCGGCAGCCGGCACAGCTGGAAAGCACCTTGCGCAAGGGGCTCACGCGGCGCCCGCGGCCCCGCCCCCTTCCTCCTCCTTCCCGGATCCCTAGCGCGCGAGCCCCGCCGGGCTGGGCAGTGCGCGGGGACGCGGACGCCGTGTCGCCGCCTCCCACCGCGGCTTGTGCCTCCCGACCCCGCATTCTTCCCGCCGAGACCCGGTGAGTGCACCTCAGAGGCTCAGGGGCCCAGCTGCCGTCGCCAAAGTGACGGGCGCTTTTGTAATTTACAGACCCTTTAAAAGCTCCTTTAGTCGCGAGGAACGGGAGAAAGGGAGTGGGGGTGGGGGTTGGCGGAGCAGAGAGCAGTTTGAAGAGAAACTTAATTTCATGCTTATAACTCGGTAAAGAAGGGGTATTAGCAGAACACGAATGCCAGGCTTTTGGTCTAAGAATATTAGGAAGGAAAAAGTTAACTTACAAATGTTTCCCGTGGTAATGCGATCCCAGGACCCCGAAATTCTTCTAGTTCTGGGCGGAGAACAATGCTTAGAAGGCAGCACGGCTTGCACAGAGTTCATCCCAAAAGTTGTTAGGGAAGGCCACAGCTGTCTTTAAATGAAGCATTACAATGTCTGTTTCATTTTTGGAAAGACATACATTGATCCAGAATAAAAGGCGACTCCAGATAAGAACAGGGAAAGAAACACAAATACAGCTGCTTTACATGTCTGTGGCCTAAATCTCAGGTATTTGCTAAATAGAATATAATCTGATTCCACCAGGTGCCCCCAACTCTAATGGATTGCGAAAGTTCTGGCAGATGCCCTTCAGGACTCTAAGGAAAATTGGATGGTTGAGGCATCTAGAGATTTTGAAGCAGAGTGGCTGTGCTTCTATATAGCTAAACCGCGTCATTCTGTGGCTTTTCAAAAAAATTTATATATATATATATATATATATATATATATATATATATATATATATATATACCCTGAGTGCCAATGTGCTAGTTTGGCAGAGAAATCTTTTAAATGGGAAGCAACGCAGGTATGATCATGTTTTGTTAGGCAGAAGTGATGCCCATAAACTTAGCTGTTTTCATTCACACTTGCAAGGAAACCCTCAACTATGCAAGTAGCCATGACATTAATGTTTAGAAGTAGGATTTCCTTTTGGCTTTATGGATGATTTCTGAAATAATTTGAAGCAAATAATTTTGACTGTATTTGTTCATCTTTCCATTTCCAAGCGTGGCATAGTCATTTACTTTGTTAAGAAGTAGGGATTTTGTGAGGGTTTTTATTGTAAACTGTGTGGGGAAGGGTCTTGATTGCTAAAGTAGAATACCTTCACAATCTACACTTTTTCTACATGGGTACTGATCATTAGTAACTTGTAAATCATTAGCACATTGTCTGCTTAATTTACTCTGGAAGTGCTGAGGCTCTTTGCAGGTATATTTCATGGGCGGACTGGTCATGGGGCTGCTTGGGGAGCATTGGTTTGCGTGAGAGGAGTCCTGTGTTGCTAAGGAATTATGCCTGGCTCCTAAAACAGTCTCAGTCATACACTCCTCCACCCGCTCTGCCCTCCTACGCTGCTTCCCTCCCCCCTCCCTCCTGTTCTGCTCTGCCTCCACCATAAGTTTAAGGGTATATGTATTTAACCTCTGCCTTAGGTTTTACATATAAATACTTGAGACTTTCTGCAGGCTTTAAAAACCATAACTGTCTTTCCCCTTTGGATCTGCTGACTGGCTAGTCAACTGTATAGACCTTTTCCTCTCTTTCTTGAGTCACATTACTATTGAGAACTTTATTTTCTCTCAAGTCAGCCATTTGATAAGTGAGTCCAGCAGCCTTGGAACTTTCCAGCCAGTGGGGTCCTAAGTCAGGCTATTTTTGTCTTAACTTCTGTTTTTCAGTAAATTCTACAAGTAGAAACTGCAACTAAATGGCTCAATGAAACCCAAGGCCATTGTTCCTCCCTTAACTGTAGCAATTCCTTTCAGAACTCAACAGACTCCAAGAGTGTACAAGATCTCTCTGAGAGGAAGCTTCCTTTGCTTTCTGGATGTAACTGTGGTGATAACAACCATCAAAGTATTTCATAGGTTCTGCCTTTTTTTCTTTGTGTTTTGTTTTAGATACAATCTTTAAACCTTACTGTGAAGAAGCTGGGGACTAGGTAGCCACATCCCATTTGCTGATAAGAAAGGAGGCCTAATGCAATATCTGCAGAGCCAGGTGGCTGACTCAGTCCCTGTGTCTTTTATGCACACAATAGCACTTACAAATAATACAGCTTACTTACTGTGCACCCGACTTTGCACCACGCACCTTGTGCACATGAGCTCCTTTAATCCTCACAGCCATCTTATGAGGTAGGTGCTGTTATGATTCCATTTAACAGATGGGGGAGTTGAGGTACAGAGAGGCTACAGTATTAGCCCAAGATCATGCAGACAATAAAAGAAGCGCCAATATTTGATACCAAGCAGTGTAAGTCTAGAGAACAGTGGTTCTCAACCTGTGGGTCGCGACCCCTTTGAGGGTCAAACGACCCTTTCACAGGGGTTGCCTAAGACCATCGGAAAACACATATATAATTACGTATTGTTTTTGTGATTAATCACTATGCTTTAATTATGTTCAATTTGTAACAATGAAATTGGGGGTCACCACAACATGAGGAACTGTATTAAAGGGTCGCGGCATCAGGAAGGTTGAGAACCACTGAGATAGACTGCAGGATGCTGCTTTCTTTCTTGAGGCATAATTTGTTGGTAGGAGTGAGAATGGCACCAGGTGTTACTGATGGGGACCTTGGTTTAGCAACCTCAGTACTTGAGTTCTGGCTAGGAAAGAATTCAGAACCAAGTCTCAAACTAAGAGAAATTTTACTTAGTAAGTCAGAGGTAGAAGAAGCGAGTGGTAGAATAAATGGGCTCTAGAAATAAGTTACAGAGACAAAAGAAGGGCCCTTGGACCTTGGAAAGAGAGGCAAAGAAAAAATACGCCTGGGTGGGGGGAAGCTGGGTAGGAGAGGGAAAAGGCCCAAGGAAAGCTCACTGCATCCTCCATCTTAAGGGCTTTTAAGGGTGGAAATTTTAGGGGAGGTCCCAGGGGAAGATTCAATACAATAGTCATCAGCTTCCCAGGTGTGGTCCTTTCAGGGTATTGGTCTCCACTGATTGGTCAGCATCAGGACAAGGGATCATTAGTCAATGCAGCTGGTCCTGATGTCAGCCATGGTGTCACTTGTCTGGTTTTGCTGCTTTTTGGGGCCTGGAGCTAAAACACAACTGAGGTCTAGATTGCATTTGATGCTGGTCAGAGCCTCATTGTCCTAGGGCAGTGATGGCGAACCTCTGACACGCGTGTCAGAGGTGACACACGAACTCATTTTTTTGGTTGATTTTTCTTTGTTAAATGGCATTTAAATATATAAAATAAATATCAAAAATATAATTCTTTGTTTTACTATGGTTGCAAATATAAAAAAATTTCTATATGTGACACAGAACCAGAGTTAAGTTAGGGCTTTTCAAAATGCTCACACGCCGAGCTCAAAAGGTTCGCCATCACTGTTCTAGGGGCTCAATGCATAAGGGCTGTTCTCCAGCCCCCTTGTTTCTTTTCCCTCTAAGGGCGTCTAACCTGCAGGACTAGCAACATGCCAGGAGAGGAAAGGTCTGGGAAGGGTCCAAACCACATGACCATCGAAATGGAAGATCAGGGGGTCTAAACCTCATGACCAGTGATATGCCTGGGGAAGCAAGGTTACTCTGGGGACCAAGTCCTTGTTTTCCCAGTTTTGCCCAATGCTAGGCAAATGAGGCTCTCCACTCTGGTGACCTTCTGTATCGTCCTTCCTCTGAACTTGTCTGTCTAACTGCCTACCACAATTCATATATTAGAAAATGAATGCGAAGTAAGTTAATGACAATGCAAAATTGTGTGGTTCTTTTCTTTTTTAAAATTTTTATTAAATTCATTGGGGTGACATTAGTTAATAAAATTATATGGGTTTCAAGTGTGCAATTCTATAATACATCGTCTGTATATTTCGTGGTTCTTTTCTGAAATGAAATTCACTGAGAGGCCAAGTAGCTGGGTGGTGAGTTGCCTGTGGAACATTTCCTGGTGTCTCCTACTGGAGCTCCAGGTTAATGGAAGTCTGTGGCTTTTTTGCACTGAGTGTAGAATGTGTAAAGGCTTGTGCTCTTCAGAGAGAGGCTGTGCTTTCAGGAACACAGTAGTTAAGTAGACATACTGACCTCCAAATTCTCTTAGGTCTCTTAAACATTTTTTATCTTTAATTCTTTGGAATAGAATTAAAATCCTGAGCATTACTGGTTTTCCTTTTTCTCATTTGGGCTCTCAGATCCCCAGGTGTAGCACCTGATTTGTATATAAGAAATGAAATACAGTAGTGGCTAATATAGTCAGTTGGCCTTACTCAGGTCTTGCTTATGATAAATTTGGCTTTCTTGGCCTCTTTGTAAGATCACAACTTCTAGAGGGCTATTAATTTAGATGTTAAATTAACCTTTTTAGAACCTTGTGATGTGTGCTTTGTACTATTCAAAAATTCTGGTCTCTAAGCCAGTCAGTGAAAGATAAATACCACATGATCTTACTCATTTGTGGAATATAAAGAACATTATAAAGTTTATAAACTGATGGACAAAAATAGATAGAGGCAAAGAAGCATCCAACAGACTGTCAAACTAAAGCGGGAAGGCAGGGGAAGGTTGGGGGGTTAAGAGATCAAACCAGTGGACACAAGACACTGAGGGGGGTGAGGGTATGTGTGTGGGGGGGAAGGAATGGTAAAGGAGGTGGGGGAGGGGGAGGTCAATGGGGAAAAAAAGGAGACATATGTACTACTATTTGTAAAACTTTAAACAATAAAGGAAAATTTTAAAAAATTCTGGTCTCTAGAAAGGACAGCTGAAAAAAAGAAAAGAGAGGACAGCTGACTCACAGATTAAAGAATCTTCTTCCCCTTTCTCATACTCATTGCTGACAGAAGGAAAATTTGAGGCTTGTCCCAAGTCTGAATGAACTGTTTAAGTCATTTGCATTAGAATTATCCCTGAAACTTGACCTACTGTCCTCAATTTGCTTAAATTTGAATCCATTTTACATGCTTCTGGCTTCAAGGCCTGAATTTTATTTGGTAAAGTAGTTCTTTTTCTTTAAGGGCACCTGATGCATAAAAGCCACAGAAACCTTGCCAGGAAGATTGCCCCCTTGGGGTAGTAGTGGGGTTGGAAGCTGTAAAAGGCCAGGAGCCTTAATTCCTGGGATTCCTGAGCTGCTCTTATTCCTGTTTATGTTTAGTGAAAGTTTGTTTTCAGTGGCTATGGCTGATGCCACTAACTCAGTAAGTGAGTAAGGAATAAGCTGTTTGGATCTCAGGTTTCCCCTCTGCAAGTGAACAAGTTGGACTAAAGGTTATCTAAGGTCCCTTTCTTCAACTGTCCACTTAAATTCACACACCTATAGACACAGAGCCCTCCTTTTTTAATCAAAGGCGTATAGAAGCTCAATCCTTTTATGTCAGTTTCCCATTGATTTCAAATGCCAATACAAATATGGTAAACACAATATTTGTTTTCTTTTGCAGACTCTGGAAAGCACAACAGTAATGGAGTACATGAGCACTGGAAGTGACAATAAAGAAGAAATTGATTTATTAATTAAACATTTGAATGTCTCTGATGTAATAGACATTATGGAAAATCTTTACACAAGTGAAGAGCCAGCGGTTTACAAACCCAGTCTAATGACCATGTGTCAAGACAGCAATCAAAATGAGGAGCGTTCAGAGTCCCTGCTGCTAAGTGGCCAAGATGTGCCTTGGTTGTCATCAGTCAGATATGGAACTGTGGAGGATTTGCTTGCTTTTGCAAACCATATATCCAATACTGCAAAGCGTTTTTATGGACACCGACGACAAGAATCTGGAATTTTATTAAATATGGTATGTTTTTTTCCTGATCAATCGAGTGCTGCAGCTTCATTTAATGCAGAGTGGCATTTGAATTTGGGTTAGACTGGCTGTCAGGTATGATTTTTTAAAAATGTAATATCTGTAAGATTCTTCATGTTGAAGGTGCAAAAAGAGTCTTTATTAAAAGTTCCACTTAAACAATTTTTAGTAGTAGTTCTACAAAAAGGGAATGATGAAGAGTGTCTTTTAATTTAATAATTCATTAAAAAGCTCATTCATCATTTAGGCAGAAGAGAAAGGTTTAATGAGAATCCTTCTTCTGAGAGGGGAATAAAAACTTTGTCTTTAATTAATATTTGGTCCCTATGGACCAAATGCTTTTCATTCAAGTGAAGCTGAATTTTTTGGTCTTGTCATATATGGAATTTTCACAATATCAGTACTGGCTAGATTTAGTTTTTGCAGAAATGTATTCTGTAGGCAGTAAATAGCTATCTACAGATTCACTCTCTTTAATTGGTAAAGTATGGATGACAAATGATGTATTTGCTTGTCATTTCAAGTATGCAAACAATCCAGAATATTGTGACAACACTTTGTTGCTACAAGAATAGATCAGGTGATGTGTTTAGGTGTGCCTGGGATTCTCTCAGTCTCTTAATATGTCAAAGGTGAATGTAGGTGCTGGCTAAGGTGATCTAATTTTTTAAAAAGAATAACTTACAAAAGAGTAGAGGGTATCTTGGAAAACATGCTTATTGATGAAAGTGACTCCCTTGCCTTTGGTGCATCTAAATGGCAAAATGGCTAATGTGGGGAGAAGGTCAGTGATGAATAGTAGAGTCTGGACAAATTACTTAATTATTTTGTTTTTATTGCATACCACATTCATTCAATTTAAAACAACACAGTGACTTTGGTCAGCTATATAGTGAATTGTTTTGTTAGAAGCCAGTTGTGTTCATCTGTAGCTCAATTTGGAGGAAGATTACATTTTGCATAGTTGTGTGACTTACTTTGGTCTGGTATATCAAATTGTATTTAATAGTTGACAAAGTACTTTACCTTGAGAATATTACTTTTGCTAATCATTGAACTAGAAGCAATACCTGATTTTCTTAGCTTAAATATAGCTGGTGAACTCTGGTTCAAAATTATGTATAAGTCTATAATGACAAATGTAATTGTTTATGCATTTCTCTTTTTTATTACATATTTGTGTGTCAAAATAGACATTTAAAGGAAAACATGCAGAATAAACAAATTACTCTTGCTTGTAAATCTGTAGAGTCTTAGGTACATTTCCCCTGATGCATCAGACTGGTGAGAGACAGGACATAGACCTTCACTGGGAATGTACAGAAGGGAATGCAGGAAAATTATGAGGAGTAGAAATAGCTTCCTAAAGGTTTTGGAGTTTAAACAAAAGCTAATGCAGAAAAGGAGAAATTAAGACATTTAAAGGAAGTGAAAATTTTAGATCAACTAAGGGTAAGAGTAAAATGTCATTTCCTGCCATCGAGCCTATACTCTATAAATGAACAAATCTATATTTAGAGAAAATTTAAGAATAGGACATATCTGAAGACAGGGATCTTGAAAACTTTAAAAAGATTCTTTGTTTTAAAAATGATCAAGACTATAAAATATAAAGCAAGAAGACTTAAAAATAAAACAGGATAACAGGAAAAACTTAAAACCTACAAGAATTGACTGTGCTTCAGTGGTCGATGGCTTTGGGGCTGTGGTTGACATTCCTGTCACTGACCTTAAGGATCAGATAAATCCCTGTGTCTGCTATATAGCCTATTAAAGCTCTATGTTTCATGAATAATGGCATAGAAATCATGACTTTCCATTCCTGATCATAGCTAGTTTGAGTGAGATGCTATAGGAAGCAAGGTTTGCTTCTAGCACCTCTTCATCTGCACATCATGGTCTCCTTGGAACCATCCTGTGGTCAAGACCTTTCTCTTCCCACGGTCTTCACCCTAATACTCTGTCAAAACTTTTTTCTTTTGGGCTTCATTTGCTGGTCTGTCTCTCTACTTTACAAAACGACAGCTAATTATCTACCAAACAGATTGGTTCCATGGTAAGATCTATTTATAAATATATCTCCCTATGGACCAAATGCTTTCATTCAAGTGAATGCTAGACATAGCTGGAATATCCACAGTGTATTAGGTGCTTTTCTAGATGCTAGAGATACAGTAATGAACTGTGCTTTTTGGTAGCTTACTGCCTGGTGATTGTAAGAGGCAAGTAAACAGGCAATTATAATGCAGTGTAGTACTTCCCAATACAACTACATCATGATTGCTGTGGAGATGGTCAGGCAGAGTACCTCACACAACCATGAGATGGGGTAGGTCGGCCAGGAGATTGCCAGAGAGGCTTCCAAGGAGACTTGATGCCCAAGTTATTGAGTTAGAGTCAGCCAGATGAAGGGGATGGGGAGCTGAGAGTGTTCCAGATGAAGAGAATAGCATGTGCAAAGGGCCGGAGACATAGAAACATGGTGTCTTCCAGGCACCCAACCACCACAATGCCTGTAGAGTTAATCAGTTAATGAGGGTGGAGGAACAGGAATTACAAAAATATCCTGAAGCACAGGCATGTTAAATGGTGCTTTGCAGGTGTGTGTTCTTTTCCTAAAAATATTTCATAAAGATTACACCAACTTCCAGCAGGACCAGGGAAGAAACTTTGGGAGACTGTCATAGGGGTTGCTTTGTGTAAGAGTGCCACAAGTTATTTATAAACTTTATAATCTACACCAACTCATAATAACCTGATCTGGGATGAAGAACCTAAAATGGTTTTCAAATACTTGACTCTGGTGATGGGGTGCTGAAGGGCCCAGCTGTGGGTGTGAGATTCTGCATGCTGTTCCTCAGGGTTAGTCATGGGGTCCCAGCTTCTCAGGGATGGAAAACCTTAATGTTACTGAGTTAAATCCTCCTCTGTCTGAAGCTTGGATCACCCCCCCCCATTCATCATCTCCAATAATTGCTGGAGGATTTTGGTCTATGCTTGGTAACCTCCTCTGATGAAGAGTTCATCATGTAGTGGGGGATTTAATTTCATGTTTGCCCAATTCTTATTGTAAGACAGTCCTTTCTTCAATAAAACTAAAATCCATCTCTGAGTCTTCTTAGTCCTATTTCTATTCTTTGGCCATCAAAAGATACATGTGATGAGGAGTGGTGAAGACTGCAGGCCCATTAATTAAAGTTCTTGCATATGTATCTCAGCTCTGAAATGGATTAGTTATATGACCTTGGACTAGTTATCACACCCCTCTATGCCTCAGTTTACCCATTTGTAAAATGGGTAACATGACAGCACTTACTCTATGATTGTTGGTAGAACAAATGATGAAAGCACGGGACCTGTTTACACATAGTGAGTGTTGAAAGAACACAAGCCATTTCTATATTTGTTGTATATAATTGTTACTTTCCTTCCTTGTGACTATCCTGTCAATATTTTAAAAATTGCATGTTCCCCACATCTCTCCTCTTTCACAAACACGTCTCATTGTATCTTCTACTTCTCATGTATTTTAGTGTCAGCTTCCATCATCATCTGGGTATCGCCCTCTGAAGTCAAGCCTGTGCTGTGCCTGTCTTGTAGCCCAGAACACGTACATGGCGGGCCTTTTGTGGTGTGGCCAGCCAGTTGTGCCTCTGTTCTAGAGACTATACTCCGTTAATATAGCCCAAGGTCGCATCCATTTCATAGCAGCCACATCACACAGGTCCCTCAGGGAATTTCTTTTCACTGAAGTACCTAAGGATTTTTCTGAAGTGTGTTTCCTGGCCCAATGCTATCTGGTATTTGTGACAGTGATCTGGAGCTTATAATGTCTGCACTTGAAGAAGGCTTTGATCATTTGAAGAATTGGCAGAGATAAGCAGCACAAAGATCCACAAGATTATTTGGTAGAGCCCCCTGGAAAGAAGGCGGGAAAAACATCTTAAATCCAAATAGGAAAGGTCTAGGGCCTGGGGAAAAACCAGGGACTGTGCAGAACTGCAAAGGGGTCAGCACTTGCCTATCACCCTGTACATCAAAGGTGGCCATGGAGGACTTGAGAGACATTCAGAGGGGATCCCTGAATGTGGGAGGTTGTGACATGGAGGTGAAGATACTTGCAGGATTTGATCCAAAGAGGGTAAGGTGTGCTCAGTGACATGTAAACATAGGATTTTAATAACTGGGTTTTGATCATGGCTCAGCTTTAATTATAGCTTCCTGGAAGATAAAAGGCTCTTATCCAAAGACTAGGAGTGGTGGCTTTGGGGACAGACAGCCCCAAGTTTGAATCCTGACTCTGTCACTAACTAGTGAGTTACTTAACCTCTGAAGCCAGTTTTCTCATCTGTAAAATGGAGATAAAAATAGTACTTACTGTGTAGGACTGTTGTGAGACTTTGATGAGATAATGTTAAAGTACTGAGCACAGTGCCTGGCGGATAATTAGCACTCAATATATGGCTGCTATTATTATTTTTTGTCCTCTTAGAATAAGAGACACTGAGTCAAAACCTATTAAAACAAATTTTGGTTAAACAAAAGTAAAGCTTTCATGAACGTGAATTAAACACTGAAGTGGATGACAGAGAGGCTTCAGTGAAATTGGATCTGTAAATATTTAATGGCAAGAAAGGCAATATTCAAGTAGGATTGAATGCAGTGAGCATAGTTCTGTCTAAATGTGGAAGGGGACTAGATTCGTCACGTTCTTTGCTGTAAAACGAGGCCCCCAGTAACTTGAGGTGACACACTTCTTGAAAGGAGGTCATATTTCAAACAAGCTGAGCCTGTGGTCTGTCCTTAGTCATTTTCCCTCTAGAGCTCTGCACAGAATTCTGCACAGAGGACATGCTCAGTAAATATTTAATTTTTCAATTTACTGACTTCACATGTCTAAGTATAGAGTTCTGTTTCATTCCCTGACTAATTGTGACCACATCTGCTTGTGGAGTGGAGACTGAGTGAATAACCCTGACGGTTACTAGAACCATTCCCGGAGCAGAGGCCTGTGAGGAGCCCCCTGCACCTGCACATGAATCAAGTGTCCATTCTTTCCTCCTGTGGACTGCAGTTCCCCCTTTGCTTCGTCTGTATGTGAAAGAGCTTGATGTTGCTTTGATGGTTTCATAATTCCCAGATTCATAATCTGAAGTCCTATTATTACTAATTATACTTGCAAGAAAAACTTATATTTTTGAGACACTTTATCTCTTGAAAGAACACTTTAACCATGTTTTAAGCCTGTACTCCAGGTCATAGCTCCTGTGGACTGCCTTATTAATTTGTTTTAATTTTAATTGTTTCTCTTTTTAATTGTTTACTCTTTCAAAATCAAGGTAGACTTTATATGCAGTAAAACACACAGATCTTAAATTTGCAGTTTGATGAGTTTTGATAAATGCACACACTTGTAACCCACACCACTGTCAGACTATATCCCTTAATTTTTGAGTGGACTGGTTTCAAAATCTCTTGTCATGAACTCTTGGAGGTTAGGGATCATCTATCTCTTGCACAGCATCCTCCTCAGCACCAAACACTGTGCCTGGCACATACTGTGCACTCAGTAAATATTAAATGAGTAAGTAGATGAGAAATAATTCCGCCCTTACTTTATTTAGGTAGCACTGTCAACTCATAGCTCTGGCATAACACATTGTTTTCTAGAATCCTCCATGATCATCATTTTATTTCCACACTCTCTCTATATGCATCATGTCTGAGTAATAGCTATGTGGACTAACAGGTTAGTACATTTTAATTGGGAGCAAGTCAACTTGTTGGCAGAGTTTATATTTATGCAATCTTTATTTTCAGCCTCTTGGACACAGTAGTCATGCTCCCTTAGATAAGTCATTTTTAAAGTTCTATTTGGCAATTAATGACTCCCGAGTAGATGGAAATCTGATCAGGTCTGACCGGGGATGGATGTGTTTCTGTTACATGCTTTCTCTGTCTTGGCTGAAACTCTAAATATAGTCTGTACACTGTTATGATTACACACAGTGACAATGTGTGTAGGAATGCAATCTAAAGTAACCAGTTTTTAAAGGGTTGGTCTTAGAAAAGGATTTTGCTGGAATTCTCACCTTACCACATTTTTATTTATTGTAGGTAATCACTCCCCAAAATGGACGCTATCAAATAGACTCTGATGTTCTCCTCATCCCCTGGAAGCTGACTTACAGGAATATTGGCTCTGATTTCATTCCTCGGGGGGCCTTTGGAAAAGTGTACTTAGCACAAGATATAAAAACTAAAAAAAGAATGGCATGTAAACTGGTATGTTCTTTATAACCAGACGGAGTGAACTGCACTGCATTACTCAAAACTTGTTAGCCTTTGAATGGATCTTGTCTAAGGTTGCTCTGTCCAAAAGTATCTGTGTTTTATGCATTTGCTTGCTCCTGGGGCCGTTCAGCCCCTAAATCTGCCACGTATATAGTTGATTTTAATCTAGTTTGCCATGATAAAAAAAGAAAGTGCTGGGTAGTTTAGCACCAGTTTGGATAACAAACGTCATCTCTCTTGTGGTGGGCTGGGGTAGAGGGGTGCTCTCCTGCAGGAGCAGATCCTTGTGCTGCTCCTTTAATCCACCTCAGGGGAGTGGACCAGGCAGGGAAGCAGAAGCTGGGAAAGCTGCAAAGTTCCCAGGACTGCAGATTAAAGGGCTGAACTTAAATAGACTAATTCTTGAAAAGACCCCATCTCTTCTTATTAACCAGTTATCGGTGAGGTGCCCCCGCTTTGGAAGAGTGTTTGGCAGTATCTACCTCAGCTGAACACGCACAAGCCCAATGGCCCAGCAGTTCCACCGCATAGGCATGTGCACGTGGCCACCGAAAACTATGTGCTAGAATGTTCATGGTAGCACTATTTGTAATAGTCCCAAACTGAAAAGTTTCCAGTTGCTCAAATGTGGTATATTGACACAATGGAATGCTGAATAGCCAAAAAAATAAATGATTTACAATGATAATAATGTAGATGAATCTCATAATCATTATGTTGAACTAAACCAGCCAGACACAAAATATGATCTACAGTATGAGTTTCTACTTATACTAGAATAAAGGCCAAAAATAGGCTCACCAAATCCATGCTGTTGGAAATGGGGTTAGTGGTCTCCCTTAAGGAGCAGTAACTGGAGGGGTTTAAAGGGGTCTCTGGGTGCTGGTAGAATTCTGTTTCTTCATCTAGATGTTGGTTATATGGGTGTGTTCAGCTAATAATGCATTGAGTTTGATACTTAACTACTTTTACACTTTTATATATGTCTGTTCTATTTTAAAACATTTTTAAGTGCAATAAAATAAACTCACTTGATTTAACAAAAATAAAATAATTGCTGAATATCATCTCAATCTCTGTTATCATAATTAAAAGATTGACAATATGTTGGCTTTATTTGTTCCTTCATAAAGATTTGGTAGAATATCTGGTATTAGAAGGAAAAAACCCAGGTGTCATAATAAGCCACTTGAAGCTTGCAATTAGAGAGGACATATTTGTATTCTTTTAAAAACATCTGGTGACATAAAGATCTTAGAACCAAAATGTCCTGTGTTTCAGTTTCATCATAAAAGGCATGGGAAAATAGCTTTGTGGGTGTGCTTTCCTTGTTAATACTTACATTTAATTTTTAAGCTATATATATTTTCTTAAAAAATAAAAACATTTAAGATAATTAACAACTCCAAACAGATTCAGAAGAGGGTGGGCTTAATAAATGAGATCCCTTTTCTTGAGGGAACTACTGTTAATGGGTTCTTATGTACCCTTCCAGAAAGTCTCTATGGACATATGCTTGTATAGTTAAATTATTTTTAATTTTATTTTTTGCAAATGGAGACATGATATACATACTTCTGTGTCTTGCATTTTTCATCTAACACTGTACTTTGGAGACATTTCATATCTGAACTGAAAGATTTGTTTCTTCCTTTATTAATGACTTGATTTTCTATAGAATGGATGCTCAATCTTATTTTAAATGCATTGTTAGAGCATGAGCTGTGGAACCAAAGACATATTATTTTATGACATGAACTATTGAAAATATGACCTAAAATCTAAGTGCTATGGAAATTACATATGTAATAGATAAGAAATTATCTCTTTTGATGCAGTCATAAATGTTTCTTTGATTGGATTTCTATATTCTAAATGAAAATAATTATTTATACATTCTTGTGTTTTTTATTTTCTTATTTTGAATTGCTTACCTAAAGCTGGTATAATGTAAAGGCAGATCTCAAGTCAACCTTATTTTAACTAAGCAGTACAATTTTATGCAGATCAGGGTATCCTTGAGGGCATTGATTTGTCTTCTGATCTGTGGGTTGACAGTCATCTCTTGGCATCTGAGGGGGATTGGTTCCAGGAAACCCCAAAGATACCAAAATCCTCAGATGCTCACATCCCTTAGTTGGACCTTGGTATCAGTGGGTAAAGAACCTGCTGGTACAGAGAGCTGACTTTATATATATTTTTCATTGTCCTGGAGTTGTTTAGAATCTTACTGGTATTTTTGTGTTTTAGATCCCAGTAGATCAATTTAAGCCATCTGATGTGGAAATCCAGGCTTGCTTCCGACATGAGAACATTGCTGAGTTATATGGCGCAGTCCTATGGGGTGAAACTGTCCATCTCTTCATGGAAGCAGGCGAGGGAGGGTCTGTTCTGGAGAAACTGGAGAGCTGTGGACCAATGAGAGAATTTGAAATTATTTGGGTGACAAAGCATGTTCTCAAGGGACTTGATTTTCTACACTCAAAGAAAGTGATTCATCATGATATCAAACGTGAGTTATCCTTGGATATGTACCTTTTCGGCTTAATGAGACTAGTTAGGAGGCAAATGGGCTCCTTCCTTCAATCTAAGGAGTGTTAGTGGCAGGGCAGGGCAGGGCGCACAGCTCCCTTGGAGCACCTTGCCCTTTCCCTCACTGTGCTTCTGAACACCTTTGAGAATCAAGAGGGGTCACTTTGAGAACTAAGAGGGGGAACTTTCAATGTCATAAGGAAGGGTAATTATCCAATTGTAGGCAGCTGTGGGCAAACTATGGCCCGCGGGCCAGATCCGGCCCGTTTGAAATGAATAAAACTAAAAAAAAAAAAAGACCGTACCCTTTTATGTAATGATGTTTACGTTGAATTTATATTAGTTCACACAAACACTCCATTCATACTTTTGTTCCGGCCTCCAGTCCAGTTTAAGAACCCATTGTGGCCCTCGAGTCAAAAAGTTTGCCCACCCCTGGACTAGAGCCACACCACACTTCTATTAAGTACTGCCTCTGGCTTTTAAAATACTAATTTACTTAAAAACACACACCTGCAGCCACATCTTATTGAGAAACAAATAGCTTTTAAATTTTAAACATCCATTTGTCAATAGTTCTTTCAATAAGACGTCATTGACTGCTTTCTAGGAGTAACGTGAGGAGGAAATTGAAAGAGAGACCCACTATGGATCCTTAATACCTAATGATAAATAGGAGTAGCAGGACTTTTACTGAAAAAAAAAATGGGTCTTTTACTTATTTATTTTTTTTTTTAGAAAGTGGCTTAATAATAGTATGTCTATATCATAGAATTTGGAACGCAAGCTCTTGAGCATTAATGTATTTTTTTAGCTTTATTGAGATATAATTCACAAATAGCATTGTGTAAGTTTCATGTAATGATTTGATATATGTATATATTATAAAATGATTACCACAATTAGGCTAGTTATCACATTCATCACCTCACATAGTTATAATTAATTTTTGGTGGATGAGAACTTTTAAAATCTACCCTTTTAGCAACTTTCCAATATACAATATGGTATTAACTATAGTTATGATGTATGTTACATCCCCAGGACTTATTCATCTTATAACTGAAGTTTTATCCTTTGGCCACATTCACTCATTTCCCCCACCCACTGGCTCTGGTAATCACCAGTCTGTTCTGTTTCTATGAGTTTGGTTTTTTAGACTCCACATATAAGTGAGATCACATAATATTTGTCTTTTTCCGTCTGACTGTTTTACTTAGCATAATGCTCCAAAGTCCATCCAGATTGTCACAAATGGCAAGATTTCCTTCTTTTTTTATGTCTGAATACACTGTATATCACATTTTTCTTTTTTTTAATATATATTTTTATTGCTGACAGTATTACAGATGCCTACCACCTCCCCCCCTACCCCCCCTCAGGTCTTCAGTACCCTATTGTCCATGTCCATGGGCTATGCATATAAGTATATAAGTTCTTTGGTTTCTCTCTCCTTGTCCCTTGACCCCCCACATCTAGGTATGCCAGCCTGTTCCATGCATCCATACTTTCAGTCTTATTTTGTTTCTATGTCTATGTTTTGTTTCTATGTTGTATCTTTAACATTATTAGTGGCTGCAATAATTTACGTCCATATTGGCTGAATTCTTGACAGACCTGAAGTGATTTTTACCTAGACTCTCAGCCTCCTCTTTTGAATATATTACACCCATTTCAGTAGGGAAAGCATTTCAATCTATTCTAATTTGGGACTTGTTTTAGATAATGCTTTCATTTTATTTACTAAAAATTTTCCTCTCTTTATAGCTAGCAACATTGTTTTCATGTCCACAAAAGCCGTTTTGGTAGATTTTGGCCTAAGTGTTCAAATGACTGAAGACATCTACTTTCCTAAGGACCTCCGTGGAACAGAGGTATAATTATATTCCTACAAGAATGATTGATATCTTATTAAGAGTAAAAATAAAAAATGCTTATCATTACTGTAGAAAGGACAAAGAAGGGGAAAAAAGCCACTGCATTAAATTTTTATCATCATTGGAACATATTTAATGAGTACTTTATCTGTGCCAAGTACTCATTTTAGCACTTTAAATGAATTATATTTTTTAACCCTCACAACAATTCTATTATTGGTAAACACTATTATTACAGGCAAATATTATGATTCCCATCTATATATATATATATAAAGAGGTAATATGCTAATTGGTCCTAATGGTGTCCCAGTCATGACCATTCAACAGGCTGCATGCACACAGGAGCTGATGGGCAGGGACAGGGGCAGGGACTTGTGCCACTGGGACATGAGGCTGCCGCTGTGTGTGTGTGTGGGAGGGGGGGGGGACGGCACATGCAGGCCTGCCATGCTGCCTGGCCCGGAGGGGCGGGTGTCAGGATGGGGGCCCGGAGGGAAGAGAAGATAGGCAGTTAGGGGGATCAGGCCAGGAGGGGAGTGAAGATAGGCAGTTAGGGCCATTAGGCAGGCAGGGGAGCAGTTAGGGGCATCAGGCATGCAGGAGAGCAGTTAGGGGCATCAGGCACGCAGGCAGGTGAGCGCTTAGGAGTCAGTGGTTCTGGATTGCAAGCAGGATCCCAGATTGGAGAGGGTGCAGGTCAGGCTGAGGGACCACCCCCCCTTCCAGTGCCCAAAATTTGTGTACCGGGACTCTAGTTTTATAATAAGGAAACAAGATTGAAGAGCTTAAAACCAAGTGTTCAAAGCTTCTCAGCTACATAATGATCTGGAACTTGAATCCAGTTTTTTTCTGAGTCTAAAATCTAAGATCTAACCACTGTATACCTTTTTAATATAACAAATATATATTCTTAGTTTAACTGATGATTTGGTTCATTTACAGCCATCATTTTTAGGGTCATTGATAACATTTATTAAGAACTGACAACATTTTAGGCCTAACTTTAATCCTAGGGATTCTATAATAAACATAATTTATTATACCATAATTAAATCTTATTGAAGATATGAACTAGTAATAATACTTATATTTGTGAAGAAAAATAAAGCAAAACCAAAAAAACCTTTCTTGAATCTAAATGAGATTCAGAGAAATGTATTCATGGGTTTCAAATAATATATTAATTTAACATTCACATTGTTAAACTGAATAGTTGATTCATGTAATGAGTGTCTTCTGAGCATCTGCTGTATGGCAGACTGTTGCAGGTACCAGGGATGAAACATGGGACAAGGTCAATAAGGATCATGCCTTGGTGGTACTTTTTGGTAAAAGAAGCTATGTTAAATTGACCTGAATTATTAACAGATCAAAGAGTTAGTTCACTGTTGCTTATGATGGACAATGAGGGATAAAACTGGGAAGGTAAATGGGTATAGTAGTTGCCTTTCTCACCCATGTCCACTATGGTGGGTGCTTAACTATCAGCCACCCGGCCCCATGCCCTTCTCTCTATTGGAAGTGGCCCCAGAAAATGGAGAGAGGGCACTTGGCTGCATCTTTACCTCAAGATTACCAGGTCAGTCTTAGTGTTCAACCAAATAACAGTCTAGCTGGTAGATATATTGATTGCACTGAAGTCAGTTGCAGTGCAATAAATAAATAAATATTTATTTCAAAATGAGATTTTGTAAGCTTTTCTTAACTCTCAGAGCAAAAACTTTCCTGAGCAGCAGAATCCTTGTTTTTGCTGATATTACTGAAGTTAGTTTGGAAAATATTTGAGAGAAAATTCTTGATAGTCATCTTTGAGCAGAATAATATTCAGAAGAGAAAACTGTTTACTTTTAAAAAATGTTTTAGTCCCAGATCTTAAGAGTATTTTACCAAAGCACAAAATCTAAGACTTACTACTTAGAACTGTTTTTTGGGGGGAGAATTTCCAGCACATTTTGCATTAGTCAGAAGTTTAGATATGTGACAGTGCACCATTTTTCCTGGAACCAATTTGAGAAACAAACTATTTATGGTATTAAAGATGGAAAATACCTTTTCTTCCTGGCAGTGCGATCAAATTGAACATTTTGCAATGTCTGGAGGAAGACATGCCCCTTCTGGGATTCTCTAGCAGAAAAAGAATGTGTATTGGAGTATGAGATAATAACATAGTGTTCACTCCTGGGTTAAGTTATTTTCACCAAATGTAAATTGTTTTTTTATGAATTACTAAACGGGCTTTGGTGTTTAGTGTTTATAGTTATAAACTCTCTTCTAATCAACCTGCATTTTAATATCTATATGGTACTTAGGAACAGAAATTTGACAGTGAGCAAGTTTGTGATGTCACCAGTGAAACCTTTCAGTAAGCTTGTTTTTAACCTCATACTAAAGAGCCAATAAGGGGTAGTGAGTCAAAGTCAAGCATGCACATTTGCTTTTGTTAGAACTTGTTCACTTGGCTACTTCATAGCTGCACATGATTTTTGATTCCTGCAATATATGGAATCAGGCACCCCACCTTGGGTGAAGCTCTCCCTTGATCAGCCTGTCCCTTCTACCTGTACATAGTTCCTCAGTGCAGACACTGGTCACCTGTGTTTGATCTCTCTCTCTCTCTCTCTCTCTCTCTCTCTCTCTCTCTCTCAACATTTACATTCAGAACATTATATTGTACCCACATAATACATACAGGGGTGGACAAAAGCAGGTTTATAGTTGTGAGTATGTGAAACAGAGTTTATTCTTATATTATTATTTATTCATTATTATAATACCAGAGGCCTGGTGCACAGAATTCGTGCATGGAGGGAGGGTGGGTTGTCCCTCAGCCCAGCCTGCACCCGCTCCAATCTGGGACCCCTTGAGGGATGTTCGACTGCCCATTTAGGTCCGATCCCGCTTCTGCCTGCCAGCCTGATCACCCCCTAACCATTCCCCTGCCAGCCTGATCGATGCCTAACTGCTCCTCTGCTGGCCTGGTCACCCCCAACTGCCCTTCTCTGCCAGCCTGGTCACCCTTAACTGCCTTTCCCTGCAGGCCTGGTCCCTCCCAGCTGCCCTCCTCTGCTGGCCCAGTCACCCCTAACTGCCCTCCCCTGCAGGCCTGGTCTCCTCCCAACTGCCCTCCTCTGCTGGCCCAGTGACCCCTAACTGCCTTCCCCTGCAGGCCTGGTCCCTCCCAGCTGCCCTCCCCTGCAGGCCATCTTGTGGTGGCCATCTTTGAACACATGGATGCGGCCATCTTGTGTGTTGGAGTGATGGTCAATTTGCATATTACCTCTTTATTATATAGGATTTATTTGTGTTACAACTATAAACTTACTTTTGCCCACCCTTGTATACAGGGTTAATCTGGTATATATTCAATTTATTGTTTTTAATTACACAGTGCAGAGAAAGAATAAATAATAAATGTAAATAGCTAATTAGAATCACATAACATGGTCCTTTAAAAAAAGTTTATTTTCTTCTGATTTGGTATTTGGTCTTCATGTACGTTAATATGTAATCATCATATGTGTGGACACACACACACACCCACACACACACCTCATTCCCTTTGTAATAAATGTGCTGAGAGGTGAGTGCCTTGACCCCTGACATGACATCTAGGTTTCTTTGTGTCAATACCCATGTCTGAGGGCGTGCCACTCAGAGAGCCTTACCCAGGTCCAACCAGGCCTGTTTCATGTCTTGAGTCAGCCAGCCTGCAGAGTCTTTGATCACCTTACCCTGCTGCCCTGACTTTTACAGAACTTGAGGAAGCAGGAGCTCTGAGCCATTGAGCCATGTAGCTCTGAGTGATCTGCCTGAGGGGTCACAGCCAGGTCACCAGATGGACAGGACACTGCTGTCCCCAAATGTATAGTCACATGGAGTCTGCAGAGCCCTATTGCACAGCTGCTGTTGGTTTCACCAATTGTACATATTTTGCCTAATCCTTCTATTGCAGGGAGGAAGTGGGCATCCCCTACTGACAATTAATTCTCCCCACTGCATTTATTGTATAACTTTGTGATTATACTTAGTAAGAAAGTCTTTTACGATCTGTTTTTGCTTCAGGGGAAGTTTGAGAACAAGGAGCTTGGTTGGCCAGTTTGCTGAGAGGGAGGGATGGAGAGACAGATAGATGATAGATAGATAGATAGATAGATAGATAGATAGATAGATGATAGATGAAAAGCAAGCCAGCCCAGAAATGTGTTGTAGAAAGAAGTTGAGCAGGGTTTGGATGAGGAAACTGGTCAATTTCTCCTGTTTTTGTAAGCCAGTTCTTTATTCTGAAACTAGTGGCCCAGTGCATGAAATTTGTGCACATTAAAAGGGAATTCATTAGAGGAAATATTTTAATATTGCTATTTGACCTTTCTCTATAATAGAAGTGTCAGAGATGAAAGAAAATTAGTAAAATGTATGTGAAAATCTCCCTCCTGTTAGAGTCTGGGGAGCACCACAGGACCCAGAGTGAAGTCTTTGCCCACCCATGCGCGCCTTGAAATTGTGCAAGACCCAGACCTGGCTGGCCCCACCCCTGTCAAGCCCCTCAGGGCAGGGGCACAGCCTCAGGTCCCCTGGCCTGACACCAGGGGCAGGGGTGTGCAGCCTCAGGTACCCCATCAAACCCTGCTGGGCAGGGGGCACGGCCTCAGGTTCCCTGGCCCTGGTGCGAGGGTGCGAGGATGTGACGACCATTTGCATATTAGCGCATTATTATATAGGATGTATTCTTGGAACACTTACCCCCTTCTCAATATTTAAATAACAGGCAGCATAAAAATTCCTTAAAGTTAAATATTATTAATTAGGATATGCCTGGACTAGCCACAAATCCAGATCATTGGGCACCAGTGTTTGTTCTTGTTTTCTCTTTTTTAGGTTTAGAAACAAACACTTCTTAGAGAAACTATTTCTAAACCTAGCCCTACTTTCCCAGCAGCAACTCGGGAAACTAAATTGAATTTTCACAGTGTTAACAAGGCCTTGAATATTTGGTCACTGAGCTATGTGGGAGGTAGAAATAATAAGTAGCTCATAGAAATGACTAATTAGGATCATATTTAAAACACTGCATTTTAAAAGTTCTTCTCTTCCAAGTGATCAGTGTTAATACCATGTGGACTTCGCCAACTTTTATTATTTAAATTTTATTACTGCAATTTAGTGACAAACATGAGGTGTAGAAGAATATTTGTAGTGTCCATTTAAATATGAAAGGAACTGGTGTTTTAGCAGAAACATGCATCAGTGCTTTGCAGAACTTTGATGTACCGGGTCCCAGGTGACTGTTACTCTCCTTAGCTCATGGGACACAGCAATGGCACTCTCATGAAGGGATAAAGCGTGCAATAGATATATTACCAGTGGATGAGCCAGCTTCCAGAACTTGATTAGGGAAATGGAAACCCAGACAAGCAAGGGGAGTCAGACTGATGTTTCCTGCTTCTTTTTCAGATTTACATGAGCCCAGAGGTGATCCTGTGCAGGGGCCATTCAACCAAAGCCGACATCTATAGCCTGGGGACCACGCTTATCCACATGCAGACGGGCACCCCGCCCTGGGTGAAGCGCTACCCTCGCTCAGCTTATCCCTCCTACCTGTACATAGTAAGTGGGGGTCAATGAGGGCTGAGCTGGGCCGTTTTCCACCTGTTCAGGAGTGCTGCACTCCTTTCTGAGTGGATGGGAGTGAGCTAGTGACCCAATGAGGAAGCCCCATTCTCACAAAGAAGGCATTGCTATTTTAATGAGAACTTACTAAAATGTACATTGGGCATCAATTATATGCTATTCTGTTAGACATCTATATATATAAAAGGCTAATATTCAAAGTGTCCCCTTGGGAATTCAACTGGGAGACCTGGAGTTTGATTGCTTGCTATGACATGCGCTGACCACCACGGGGTGGCGCAGAATGAAGGAAAGCCCTGGCCAGCAGCTGGCAGCCAGGGAGGGAAGGCCCCAGCCAGCAGCTGGAAGGCTTCGATTGGCCCTGATCTCCAGCCAGGCCTAGGGACCCTACCCATGCACTAATTTCGTGCATCGGGCCTCTAGTGTAATAATAAAATGCCACTTAGTAGCCTCAAAGTAGCATAAATCTTTGAGCCAAAGCAGTTGTAAATGTTGTTTGAACTCTTAAAAAAAGAAAAAGAAAAAGAAGGTATTAGATTATAGATCCCCATGCCAGCTTGGCATGTAGTGAAACATGCAGCTCCTGTTTTATTGTGGAGAGATTCGGGAGCAGATACCTCCCCATGGAGCAGATACCGTGGTGACCCTTGAACCACTGTTGAGATATAAAGCTGTCACTGTTTATTCAAACCTAGCATGTATCTTTGCACTGAATCAAAAGATGGGTTTAATTCGGTGTCCTTAGGAAATTAAAGGGCAACTTGTTTCAGGGTATGAACTGTATTTGCTGCAGGCCAGGAGGTAGGAAACCAGTGACTTCCCAGGTCATGTTACTAAAATACTTTTCCTATTGAGGGGATGTTTTTATATATTGATGCTAAGATGGCTGGTTTGTTGATAGATCCACAAACAGGCTCCTCCATTAGAGGATATTGCGGATGACTGCAGTCCCGGCATGAGAGAGCTGATAGAAGCTGCCCTGGAGAGGAACCCCAATCACCGCCCCAGGGCAGCAGATCTACTAAAACATGAGGCCCTGAACCCTCCCAGAGAGGACCAGCCGCGCTGTCAGAGCCTGGATTCTGCCCTCTTTGAGCGGAAGAGGCTGCTGAGTAGGAAGGAGTTGGAACTTCCTGAGAACATTGCAGGTACAGACACCCTGCTGTGTGCACTGCCTCTGGCTTCCCTCCTTTTTGTCTACTGATGGAACTGATGAAAGCACTTGAAAAAAAAGAAAGGATTTCATGAGTGCCATAAATTGTTTGAGAAATTTCAGGAAGAATGTGAGCAAAAGCATTAAAAAAAAAAAAGGTTAATTTACCAGCAAGTTATAACAGGTTCTTAGTGCAAATGTTGGCAACACACTCATTGAGAAGTGCCTCTAACTTGCTTTTTTTGCTACAGAGAATATCATGCCTTTAAAAGCAAATCAGGTATGATAGTTTTGCTGCTGGTAAAGACTGGGGTTCTGTTAAATTGAGTTATGGTAAGCCACACCAGTCCTTGCTTGGAAACATCATGGCACTGCTCTGCCCACATAGAATACTGAGTGTGAAGTCAATTTGCATTTCTCTCTTCCCATGCTTAAAATCTCTTTGTCAACTATGAATCTTTCCCATTTAGGGAGATCAGTACGTATTGCAGGAGCATTGAATATGGGTGGAGAGGGGTTTTGTTATTTTAATAACAAAAATATTATCTGTGTCATTCTTAATCTGTTTAGATCCAAACCCAGATGTCAGGCCTGGAATGCTTGTTTGCCTTTCTGCATCTTGTCTGACTTTTTCCATATTTAAAGTGTATCATCTAGGATGTTGGAAAACATGCCAGAAATTCTAGTTAATTTCTTGTTATATTGACTCTTTTTTTTAAACTTTTTTGTGTATGAAATCTGACACAAATTAGCCCATGGTGTTCACCTCTGTAGCTCTTTAATGAAACCAGGGCTTGAATGCTACTTCATTAGGTCCAACCTGTTGCTTTTTTTTTTTTTTTTTTTTTTTTTGTAGAAGGAACAAGTATTTATTATTGAACACGTTTCCTGGTCATTTATTTTATTTTTTCAATGTTTCCCTTTTCAGATTCTTCATGCACAGGAAGCACTGAAGAATCAGAGATGCTAAAGAGACAACGTTCTCTCTACATAGACCTTGGAGCCCTGGCCGGCTATTTCAACCTTGTCCGGGGTCCACCAACGTTAGAATATGGCTGATTGTTGTTTGCTCTAAATTAATACTCAGCTTTTGTCTCCTGGAAGCTAGTTCTGCCGATTTTACACGGGGGCTCTGTCTAGTGAATTGTGCCATTTATGAGCTGGCATTGTGGGCTCCCATGACTGATGAATGTGACTCCACATGGCTCCTGTGTGTTTTATTTGTGGAGCTGCCCTGTCCACCAGGTCTAAAAGTTCTCATTTCTCAGGTGGGGTGACTCAAGGGGAGGAATTAAGTGTTCCTAGAAGGATCATTTCTGGTGACTGATTTCATTCACTGTGCACTTTGCTCAAAATTGTAAAAATATACCAATTATAAGAATAATATATTAGCCTAAAATTACTATTCTTGGTTCTAAATTAAGTCTGGGAACTTCATTTAACTCAGAATAGTTGTTTTGTATATATTAGTGTATATTATATGCCAACTCTTTGGGCCTTTGTCAGTAGATTCTAGTTTAAATTAAAGTCATTATATTTTGGGTGAATAGAGCAACTTGAATATTGTAGCAATAAGCTGAACTAGTGTCTTGCAAATGGCTAACTGATTAGTGAGAAGCCATCTGACAGCAGGCCACTAGTGATGGGTTCTGTTATGTTCCTATGGAAACATTTTGTACTGTACATGCTATGCTTAAAACATTTAAAACATGATGTTTTGAATGTGGATAAAACTGTGTAAACCACATAATTTCTGTACATCCCGACGGATGAGAAAGTGACCTTATAAAAACTGGAAACTTGTCAATTCTTACTGATGCTACTTTTGTAACTCTTATGACTCTATTTTCTTTTAAGCATTTGTATATTAAAATAGCATACTATGTATGTTTTATATCAAATGCCTTCATGAGTCTTTCATATATATATTTTTAACATTGTAAAATATGTGACTATATTTACTTAAAGTATGTTTTTACATCATGCAAATGAAACCGACACTTTTATCCAATATGATTGGTCAAATCAACTGAATAAATTCAATATTTTGCCTTAATTATTGTGAAAGGTGTTATTCTAACCCTGGACTGAAGGTGGGATCCAGGGGTTGGGATATAGGTTGGAGGAGAACATGTGTCATTAGGAGGCAAAATATACTTGAAAGCTTTGCAAATTGTATGTACGCTCCTCTTCTATTGCCACTGTATCAAGCTGTTGTCATCTGGATTGGGTTGTGTCCCTTTGGTATATTGAGGTAAAAAAATTATAAGCCACTAGTTCAGGCTAAGTCTGGTTCTATTTTGGATCTTATTTTTCTACATTTATACTGCCATGAATATATACTTGCATGCTCCGTGCCTATTAGTGTTTGCCAAGTTAATAACTAAGTTGTCTTTGTACAAGGTAGATTTCAATCATACACACCAAATTCTAATGGAAACTGTTGAATGGGTCATCATTCACTGAGTGAATAGTATTATACTTTCACACGTGTTATGTAACACACGCCAGACCTGTAATCTTCACAACACACATGTGAAAGATGTGTTGTTACCTCTGGTTTTATTCAGAGGGGAGAGCAGAGCAAGTAAAGCAATAGCTGGTATTTGAACCCAGATCTTTCTGACTTCATCGTTCATATTCTTCCTCATGCTACGCTGCTTATAAATGATAGATCATTTCACTGCAAAGCAAGCATAATGCCCCCACTGGGATTCAAGTCTCTAAATAAGGGTGAGGTGGTTTAACCACAAAGTTAATGGAGCTTCAGCTTCGGGTCCTCAGTTGCAGGGCCCCCTCCCACTGCCCACTTTCATATTATCCCTGATCAGGCCCAACAAAACCTAGATCTGGGTCAAGGTATACAATTTTTGATGATTTTTACAAAAATCTAAATAGCCAATATGAATTGAGTTCTAGTTAACAAGTTCCACTTGGAAAATACTATTCCTTTTAAAGAAATTGGGGCAGTTGTGGAGAATTGGCGGTTTTTCCCTCAAGATGTGACCGGTGGTGGCTGAGAAAGTGGTCATGAGAGCTATGAGGGGAGGTTCAGGGCTGGACCTGTGCACTGAGCATTTGCAGAGCTGTTGACCTTGGAAGCCAAGAGTTAAAGCTGGGTTAGGTCACCAGCTGGAGAATGAGCTTAAGAGAAGTAATGAGGCCCTGAGTGGGTTCTGAGGAAAACCATCACTCACCTTCTGGATACGATGAGCAGTGAGACTGCCAGGCTTGAGTGTATCTAGGACAGAATAATCGCATCCTGAAATCTGCCCACCTGCTTCAGGCAACAAGGTTTCTGATTGTGTGGTGGCATTGGGATGCATTATGGAAAATAGATGGGACCTTTCCAAATTGGGCCTCAGATATCATCTTGTCTCAGCCCCTTATGAGATAGATGGAGACATGCTTGCTGGAGGTCACCAGACCAATGCTAGAGTGTCTTCTGATTATCATCACCCACTCGTATTTGCCTGGAGATCAGCAAAAGAGCCTGAAACAGTTGATGAAGACCGTCTGCTAGCAATGTGCTGGGCCCAAGGGGATTTGCCCAGCCTTGGAGAGATGGGGATCAGCCAGTGCATCTACCCTTAGAACTAAGTTTACATTGCTATCTGACACATCACTAAGCACCACAGTGGGACCCAAAATCAGTGGGACTGATTTCTCTCACCCCTCTGTGTTCCTCCCTGGTGCATGTCCATCAGGTGACAGGCTGAAAGCCAATCTTTTTTTAAAATTATTTATATTTTTACAGAGAGGAAGGGAGAGGAATAGAGAGTTAGAAACATCAATGAGAGAGAAACATCGATCAGCTGCCTCCTGCACACTGCTTACTGGGTATGTGCCCACAATCAAGATACATGCCTTTGACCGGAATTGAACCTGGGACCCTTCAGTCCACAGGCCGATGCTCTATCCACTGAGCCAAACAGGTCAGGGCTGAAGCCAATCTTTTATTGAGAGCAAATTTCTATGTGGCAACTCAGTCTGAAAGCCATTGTTTTCTAGAGAACCTGAGGAATTTTTGTCATGGTCTGCAATGTGATTTGGAGTGGAGATTGCTTGATGCCATAGGTCCAGGGCCAAGCCCTGTGGACAGTGAGCAGGGATAGCACCCAGGGGGAGAGCAGGCTATTTAGTGGAAGGTTAAAACCTTTTGGGAACCTAATCTGGGCAAAGAACCATGCTGGCCCCTGCAGTGGACACAACTAATAGGGGGTTCTAGCCCTTCTTCTTTACCCATTCCCTGCAAAAAGTAAGCACATTCTATTATGAAATTGTTAAAAGGTTCTTTGTTTTAATATATGGCCCTGTGTATTTCCAAAAAGATGGTATTGGCCAAGCATTTACTTGCAGTTTTACCTTTTGCCTGTGAGCTAAATTGTTGAATGTCAATTTAATCTGAAATGCACAAAAAATGACTATTACAATAACATGGTTTGGGCATTCATATTAGGTTTCATAAGTTCACTTTGGGCCAAATTGAGGAGACATGCAAAGAAGACTTATACAAAGTACATTTGTACTAATCTGTAGGCACCCTCAGTGGGATTTCTGCTGGGTTCTCTCTGAGGAGGGTATGAGTGTGCACAGGGCATCATGCAATCACACTTTTTACTCCGCTGCATAAAGGCCTTCAGCCCTGGGTACAGCAGCTGCCCCTAAAAGCTGGACTTGTCTCGCCCCTCTAGAAGGACTGACTACAATTTCTTCCTATGTTATCTATATTTAATTGAGATATGGGAAATTTCTTGTCTCACTTCAAAATAAGAGGTGAGCACTCAGAAACACCACACATAAGGAAAAAAAATATCTGCTTCATGTATTTTCAGTGCTGGGATAAGTTTTGAGTACTTAACCAATCCTGAGGCATCTGTTTCATCAGAAATTACAGATAGAGGTGATAAAAATTGGCTATCTGGCTGCCCAGAGCACAATAGCTGATTTAATGAGATCCTGTTAATTCTGGTAATCATACAAGGGAAGACAACTGGAACTACAAACTGAGAAGTCCGTTGGAAAGCATGACATTCTCTCATTTCAGCTCCAAGTCTGTGGAAATGCCCTGAATTGGACTAGTAATTGTGTTGTCACAAGGATAACACTAAAAATTAGAAGAGATATAGATTGCTCTACAAATGTTGGCTATTATTATTTCCTTTAATTAATTCATGCTACATTTCCTCTCTATGAAGCTTAATTCACTGCAGTTCTCTCTTTCCCCCATGAATGCAGAATTTCAGAAAGTAGAGATTATCTTGTGCTTCATTGATTGCCCCATTATAGTGGTCCATTTATAAACTCTATTAAGACTACTCTTCTGAGACTAATTAATATTTTTCCAAGCATCAAGGAGATGAAGGACAAACAATATTTTAAGGAAAAAGACAGTTAATGGGCACTACTGAAAGCTTGGGCTAGGAGGTGGGTAGACTCCCGGTTGCGTCTGTGTGAACTGTGGGGACTGTGAGCCCCAAGCCCTGATGATAATGGCGGTTACAGGGCAGCACTGCCTGAGGCCAACAATGTCTTGCTATGGCAAAAGGAAATGGCATAACCCGACATTTAAATTCCCCTCCCCTTTTATGCCTGGGTATTTCTTCTGCTTGGAAATTCGGGTCTTGCTAAAGTGTTGCTCCAAAATAGGACAGAGGGCTGGGTGGTGACTCAGGCCTAGGAGACACCCCGTACCTCTTACAACTTTCCCATGTGATCTTATTTGTGAGTCCTTGTCAGGGCCAGGGAGCAAGAAAGCCCCAATTGCTTCTATCTTAATGAAGCTACACAGCAAAGAAAGAGAAAGAACAAGGTATTTAATTCAGACTTTCTCGCTAAACCCAAAGTTCCTTTTCTCATTTGGCCATCAGACAAGAGGTTTGGCAAGTGCCTTCCTCATTCCCCTCTTTAGCCTCTGACTCTCACTCCTGACCACGCCTCCACCCCCCCCCCCCCCCAGCCCCATTCCCTAGTTCTCTTCAGAAGCAGTTGCTGCAAGCAAAGATCTGAGCACATGCAAGCATATGTGATTCTATAATACCCTTCTTTGTAAAACAACACAATGCATACATGGTGGCATAACTGATACATAGTTTTACATCTTATTTTTTGACATAATATGTCCTAGTGATTACAGAAGGAAATTATTTAATAAGAACAATTTTATTTAACCTGAATTTTGCATTGGTCTTAAACACAGCTTCCTCCTCCCTCAATTTCTGTAGTAAAGGGAGTGGAGGGGTTCTCTTTTTGCTTTTCTTCCTCTGGAAATTGAAGTGAAGCAAATAAAAGGTGATGGCTTCTCAATTTGTTTGCAGCCACTGAAATATTTAAGATTCATTTTATAGGAAGTAAATTAAAGGGCAACAAGTGTATGGAATTGCTTAAGATCCAAATTTAATCGTGTGCAGAGCAGGGATGGAAACCAAAGCCCTTGACTTCTAATGTCAGGATCTTGCCACCAGACCACACTGCTGTTTGCTGCTTACTGTTTCATTTTCAGCTATCAAGGGACTGGGAAATCCCAGAGCAGAAGCAAGACAACCTCTCACACTCATGTTAGCATTGGGGTGTGGGGAACTGATAGGAACTATCTGACTAACTGATCAAGTTTCTCTTCTGTTGATACCGAGAGGCTGGATCCTGTCTCCATTTGATGTCATGAACTGTGATCTTTGTGGATGTGTCTATGGGGGAAAGGATGGAGGGAGAAGGGATTCTACATGTGGAGGCAAAATCTATGTGATATTAAAGGAAAATAATTGATAGTGCTTGGTAGAAGAAAATGAAGTCATGAGCTCCTTGTTGAAGTTAGTGGATAAATAATGTTGCTCAAAAACTGAATGGAAAGCCATGTGCCGAAGAACTGTGGGGTGCAGCTGTGGGTAGATAGTCATATTCCAATAAGCTAACTGTGGGAATTACATGTTTTTTTTCATGTAAACTGCATTATTATTCTGTTTGGAATGAATAGAATCACAGTAAATTGTGAATTCATCAAAGTGATGCCAGATGTCCTAAATAGAACCTTAACTTTAGAGTTGGCAGGTATGTTGGGGAATGCTAGTCTCTTTTGTCATTTACTTGGTGGCTGAAGCTCAGAAAATAATGGCCAGAGTGGATTAGACCTGTCTTCTGTAAGCCAGAGCCCGGGCCTGGGCAGGATTTACAAAGTCTATTCACTTAAAAGTGGCCAAAGTGTCACTGAGCCATTGTCATATGAAATGCCATATTGTCAAGCAAGGAACAACCACAGAGGAAATGGAATCTCATATTTACTGAGTGCTAATATTGTGACTGACAGTGTGGTAAACACTTATGCATATGTAAGTACAAACTATGGAACTGAGACTCTGAGAGGTTGGGTAAGTAATGTGAGGACACACCACTAGTACAAACCTGAGGTAGGAACCCAGGTCCCTCTGACGCAAAAGCTCACGCCCTTTTCACTAAACTGTACTGTTTCCTCTTGTCACTGAAGGGAAGAGAAGAAAGAAATTTTCTACCAAAATTGTTATGGTGAAAATCCTATCACTCCTATATTATTCCTATCTCTAGACATGAAATTACTTGAATTGAAATGTTTGTTACTGGGGCATAACTTTTTTTTAACACAAACATAACTGTATAGAATATGGTCTTAGAGCTTAAAGGGTTTACAGACTGGTTGTGCAATAAAATCAGAACCCATAAATATAGAAACCAGGTCATTCAGTGTAAACCAAAGAGATAGTTGTGTGGCATATGAGAATACACAGAATACAAAGTTGAAGGAATAAGAGCTGGAAGGAATCCACATTAACTGGGGTCTCTCTTAGACTGGACTTCCTAGAAAATGGAGCATGAGGCAAAGGTGAGAGCTAATGTTTTATCGGAGGTACGTCCTAGGGCAGTGAGAGTGAGGGAAGAGGGATGAGAGGAAAGAAGGAAGTGAAGCAAATAAAAGGTGATGTCTTACTGAAGTGACCACTACTTTAGGAAAAGACAGCTGTTTGGTGAGTCACATAAAATATCTTCAGTGAGGCCATATAGAACACCATGTTCAACAACTTCCAGCGCATTGAAAAGAGTAAGGGAGAGGGATTCATCTTTTCTTCCCACCAATATCCTGCCTCTTTGGTCAAGGTTTTCCCATGAGTGTTAGCTTCCCTGCACGTCTGGGTTATGTCTCCAGACACCTTTGGGAAGTTGTTGAGGAATCCAGTTTCCACATGCTTCAGTTTAGCACTTCAGACAAATCCATTATTGAGGGAGGGGAGGGAACAGAACAGCTTGGGTCCTGTCATCAGCATTGCTGTAGGTTGCACCAGAATGAGGGCAATGGAGGCCAAGTTGGAGCTTGTACTTCCCTGGTGGAGGCTTGGAGATAGTCAGTGCTGGCAGATGTGGTGGTGGCAGCTGTTGCAAAGGGCAGTGGTTGGTGGGGGTCTCCATGAGTAAGCAACCAAGGACACAGCAGACAAGTGGGCTCAAGTGACTATGAGGAGGTGTGTAAATGGGATCTGACAGAGTTCCAAGAGAAAAGAGATGTGACATTCAAGAGAAGGTATTCTAGACTATCTTATTCAAGAGATAAGGTACTATGAGAAAAATTTATTCATAGTGGCACCCTTTCCAGAGATAGCTATGTAGAAGAACCAATGGGGATAATTTGATAGCTCTGGGCTAGTAGCAGTAGAACTCTTAGCAACTCCAGGTTGGAGAGACTTAAGGGAGAGAGTGCTTATTGAACTCAGAAGGACCTCTTCATGTAGAAGAGGTCACCTTGAAAAGAACAATGATTTTAAAGGAGTTAGAAGGTAAGAGCTCCATAAGGAAAGCATATATTGAGGGGCTTTTGGAAGATGTCTGGCACAGGGTTTCAGAGAACACCTGGCCTAGGTCTTTCTCCTGCTGCATTTTAAAATTATGTGAGAGACGATATAGCTTGCATCAGGAGAGACTTTGCGAGGTGAGTAGGATGTGGTTGGGCAGAGGAAAGACGGGTGAACAGGGACAGGAAGAGCAAGGCAAGTTTGTGGAGCACTGAGGGGGTCATTCTGACCCAACAGAAGTTAAAGGGTTGTATGAAATTCTGGTAAATGGGTGGGGTCATACTTTGAAGGGCCATAATAACAGGCAGGTCAATTTCCCCTTGGTGTGGCAGGAAAAAGATTGCTATTAAGGTTTTGAGATGAAAGCAGTAAGATCAACCTAGGCAGAACAATAAATCCACTTTATAAAAAAAGGAAATTGGATTCAGGGAAACTGTTGAATAAATATGGAAAAAGAGTAGCGAAAGGCTAGATTTGAATAGGGTAGAGGGTATAGTCAGTGGTAGGATGTGCATCAAAGGAAAAATTGGTAGGAGTTGCATATTGGGGGTAAGAGGGAGGAACAAGCTGATGGTAAACACCAGTTTTCAAGTCAGAGTGACAGAGAGATGGCAATGAGTTTGACAGAGAAAGCAAGGAGATATGATGGGTAATCATATAGGGTAAGGGTGGGAACTTAGGTGATGGGCTTCAGTTGGGATATGTTGAGATTGGGGAAAACCCACTACTTAATCATTTCTTCAAATCTTAACATGGGTGATCAAGGTTATAACCTTGAAAGTGTAGAGTGGTGACATACCAAGGATGGGGACGTAGGAGCTGTCCTCCTGAGCATAGGGGATAAGGGGTGACTTGTCTATAGAGACCTCATGAACAATAATCAAAGCAATGAAAAGTTGATGTGCTTTTAATTGTTACTTCATCCAAGTCAGTGGTAACACTTCTTTCTGAAAAAAATATTTTGTTGGTCTAAATTCTAAAGGATTGCTGTTGCCACTGCTGACTTTTCATAACATACAGGGTGGGGAAAAATAGGTTTACAATTATGATATGTGAAACAGTGTTTATTCTTGTATTATTATTTAATCATTGTTGAATTATTTATCTGTATTACAACTGTAAGCCTACTTATGCCTATCCCTATATATAAGCTTAAAATGAGCACATAAGTACATTTTGTATTTGTTTATTTATTTATTTACTAGAGGCCCAGTGCACAAAAATTTGTGCACTCGGGAGGGGGGGAGTCCCTCAGCCCAGCCTGTGCCCTCTTGCAGTCTGGGAACCCTTGGGGGATGACCACCTGCTGGCTTAGGCCCACTCCCCAGAGGATTGGGCCTAAGCTGGCAGTCAGACATCCCTCTGGCAGCCCGGGATGTCCACTTGCCAGTGGGGAGCAGGCCTAAGCTGCAGTCAGACATCCTTAAGCTGCTGAGGAGGCGGGAGAGGCTACCACCACCACCGCTGTACTGGCAGCCATCAGCCTGGCTTGTGGCTGAGCAGAGCTCCCCCTGTGGGAGCGCACTGACCACCAGGGGGCAGCTCCTGAATTGAGCATCTGCCCTCTGGTGGTTAGTGTGTGTCATAGTGCCCAGTCATTCCCAGTCATTCTGCTGTTAAGGTCAATTTGCATATTATCCTTTTATTATATAGGAGTGCCTGGCCAGCCTGGGCGAGGGGTTCATGGCTGTTTGCAGGCTGGCCACAGCCCCTTCAGGGTGGGGGTCCCCCCTGGGGTGCCTGGCCAGCCTGGGTGAGGGGCTGAGGGCTGTTTGCAGGCTGGCCCCAGACCCTTCAGGGTGAGGCGGTCCTTCTGGGGTGCCTGGCCAGCCTGGGTGAGTGGTTGGTGACAGTTTGCAGGGTGGCCAAGCCCCCCAGCGGGGACCCTCACCCCATGAGGGTGTGGCCAGTCTGGGTGAGGGGCTGAGGGATGTTTTCAGGCTGGCCATGGCCCCCAGCCACCCAAGCTCCCAGTGGAGGCTGGCTAGAAGCAGGTATTTGGGATTTATTTATCTTCTATAATTGAAACTTTTTTGCCATGAGCGGAGGCCACAGCCCACTCAGGGCAGGTGGGAAGCTTGGCTTTCTCCATCGCCCAGGCAACCAAGCCTCCTACTTGCTCTAGCTCTGTGGCTTCTGGCCGCCATCTTGGTTAGGTTAATTTGCATACAGTCGCTCTGATTGGCTGGTGGGTGTGGCTTAGGGTGTAGCGAAGGTATGGTCAATTAGCATCGTTGTCTTTTATTAGTGTAGATTTATTTATTTTGTTTTAAAATTCTTTATTGTTTAAAGTATTACATATGTCCCTTTTCCCCCATTGACCTCTCCCCAGCCACCCCTACCCCCTAGCACATGCCCTCACCCCCCTAGTGTCTGTGTCCATTGATTATGCTTATATGGATATATACAAGTCTTTTGGTTGATCTCTCACCACCCTTTTCTCCTGCCTTCCCTCTGCAGTTTGATGGTCGGTTCCATGCTTTGCTGTCTCTGCATCTATTTTTGTTCATCAGTTTATGTTGTGTAGTATATTCCACAAATGAGTGAGATCATGTGATATTTATCTTTCTCTGACTGGCTTATTTTGCTTAGGATAATGCTCTCCATGTCCATACATGCTATTGCAAATGGTAAGAGTTCCTTCTTTTTTACAACAGAGTAGTATTCCATTGTGTAGATATACCACAGTTTTCTAATCCACTAATCTGCTGATGGGCACTTAGGCTGTTTCCAAATCTTAGCTATTGTAAATTGTGCTGCTATGAACACAGGGGTGCATATATCCTTTCTGATTGGTTTTTCTGTTTTCTTGGGACATATTACTAAAAGTGGGATTGCTGCAACAAATAGAAGTTCCATTTTTAATTTTTTTGAGGAACAGCCATACTGTTTTCTTTTTTTTTTTTTAATTAAATCTTTATTGTTCAGATTATTACATTTGTTCCTCTTTTTTTTCCCCCCATAACTCCCCTCCTCCCAGTTCCCGCCCCACCCTCTGCCCTCACTCCCCACCCACTGTCCTCATCCATAGGTGCACGATTTTTGTCCAGTCTCTTCCCACATCTCCCACACCCCTTTCCCCCCCAGGAATAGTCAGTCCATTCCCTTTCTATGTCCCTGATTCTATTATAATCAACAGTTCATTCTGTTCATCAGATTATTTATTCACTTGATTCTTAGATTCACTTGTTGATAGATGCATATTTGTTGTTCATAATTTGTATCTTTACCTTTTTCTTCCTCTTCCTCTTCTTAAAGGATACCTTTCAGCATTTCATATAATCCTGGTTTGGTGGTGATGAACTCCTTTAGCTTTTCCTTATCTGTGAAGCTCTTTATCTGACCTTCAATTCTGAATGATAGCTTTGCTGGATAAAGTAATCTTGGTTGTAGGTTCTTGGTATTCATCACTTTGAATATTTCTTGCCACTCCCTTCTGGCCTGCAAAGTTTCTGTTGAGAAATCAGCTGACAGTCGTATGGGTATTCCCTTGTAGGTAACTGAGTTTCTTTCTCTTGCTGTTTTTAAGATTCTCTCTTTATCTTTTGCTCTTGGCATTTTAATTATGATGTGTCTTGGTGTGGTCCTCTTTGGATTCCTTTTGTTTGGGGTTCTCCGAGCTTCTTGGACCTGTAAGTCCATTTCTTTCACCATGTGGGGGAAGTTTTCTGTCATTATTTCTTCAAATAGGTTTTCAATATCTTGGTCTCTCTCATCTTCTGGCACCCCTATAATTCTGATGTTGGTATGCTTGAAGCTGTCCCAGAGGCTCCTTACACTATCCTCGCATTTTTGGATTCTTTTTTCATTTTGCTTTTCCGGTTGGGTGTTTTTTGCTTCCTCGCATTTCAAATCATTGACTTGATTCTTGCGCTCCTCTGGTCTGCTGTCGGGAGTCTGTATAATATTCGTTATTTCAGTCCGTGTATGCTTAATTTCTAGTTGGTTCCCCAATATAAGATCGAGGGTCTCATTAGTTTTCTTGTAGATCTCATTAAGTTTATCGGCGGCTTCTAAACAGTTCTTGAGAGACCTTAAAAGTGTGGTTCTGAACTCTATATCTTCCATTGACAATTTTGTCCTGTTTCTTTGTCTCCGCATTTTTTATGCTTCCTTGGTGCACCCCCTAGTGGTCTTTGTTCGCAGTCTTATAGTTAAATCTTGATTGTTGTAGCTAATTCCAGGGAGGGTTTGACCTCCAGGCCAAGTGGCTATGAGAATCAGCTGTGTCAGCAGTGAGAGAACTTCTGTCCTCTAGGGAGGTGCTAATCTAGCCTTTGCCTGAGGCTATCCGGCAAATGCCTCTGTGCAGGACTTGGGCGCGGCGGGTCGAACAGGATCAACAGGGTGGGCCGGAGAGAGCAGTTATGGCGGCTCTCAGTCCTGTCCCCAGGGACTCTGCCTCTCTGAGTCCCAGCACCCGCTGCAAAGCTCAGAGAGAAAGCTGCACTCGCTCTGACCGAAGCCAGACAGTCCCGCTTCTCCCGTTTGAGTCTGGGTCCCTAAAGACTCGCCCGGATCTGGAGCTCAGATTCTGCGACTCCCTCCCGATTGAAAACGCCAACCGCGCCCTCCGCCGCCAGCCCGCTCCGCGCACTCCGCACCTCAGAATTTGACTTCAGCACTGCGCCTCCTCTGAGTGTCCGTATGCGTTTCTCTTTCCTCCTAGTTGTAGGACTTCCACTCAGCCAGCGTTCCTGTGGTTCTGGGTGATTCCCTTCCGTTTTTTGGTTTCACTTTTGAAGTAGTTGTTCAAAGCAGCAAACTCCGGCGTTAACCTATGCCGCCATCTTGGTTCTCCCATACTGTTTTCTACAGTGGCTACACCAGTCTGCATTCCCACCAGCAGTGCATGAGGGTTCCTTTTTCTCCATATCCTCTCCAGAACTTGTCCTTTGTTGATTTGTTGATGATAGCCATTCTGACAAGTGTGAGATGGTACCTCATTGTTGTTTTCATCTCTATCTCTCAGATGATTAGTGACTTTGAGCATGTTTTTATTTATCTCTTGGCCTTCTGTAGCTACACTTTTGATAGTCCTTTGCCCATTTTTTGATTGGATTGTTTATCTTCCTTTTGTTAAGTTGTACGAGTTCCCCATAAATTTTGGAGATTAGTCCCTTATCAGATATAACATTGGCAAATATGTTCTCCCATACAGTGGGTTTTCTTCTTGTTTTGTTGATGGTTTCTTTTGCTGTGCATAAGCTTTTTATTTTGATGTAGTCCCTTTTGTTTGTTTTATCCTTAGTCCCCATTGCCCTAGGAGCTGTGTCTGTAAAGATATTGCTATAGTAAATGTCTTCTATTTTGCTGCCTATAGCTTCTTCTAAGATTTTTATGGTTTCCTATTTTACATATAAGTCCTTTATCCATTTTGAGTTTATTTTTGTGTATGGTGTAAGTTGGTGGTCTAGCTTCATTTTTTTTTTTTGCATGTATCTGTCCTATTTTCCCTACAGCATTTATTGAAGAGACTGTTTTGACTCCATTGTATGCTCTTGCCTCCTTTGTCAAATATTAATTGCGCATAATGGCTTGGTCAATTTCTGGGTTCTCTGTTCTGTTCCATTAGTCTATATGTCTGTTCTTGTGCCAGTACCAGGAAGTTTTGAGAACCGTGGCTTCGTAGTATAACTTGATACATGGTATTGTGATCCCTCCAAGTTTGTTCTTTCTCAAGATTGCTACAGCTATTCGGGGTCTTTTTTTATGCCAGATGAATTTTTGGAGAGTGTGTTCTAGGTCTTTGAAGTATGCCATTGGTATATTAATAGGGATTGCATTGAATCAATAGATTGCTTTGGGGAGTATGTACATTTTAATGATGTTGAGTCTACCAATCTATTAACATGGTATATTCTTCCATTTATTTATGTCTTCTTCTATGCCTTTTTTCAGTGTACTGTAGTTTTCAGAGTACAGGTCTTTTACATCCTTAGTTACGTTTATTCCTAGGTATCTCAATTTTTTGGTGCAATGATTAATGAAATTGTTTTTATTTTGTTGTTTGTTTGTTTCGCTTTCAGTGAGTTCATTATTGGTGTATAAAAAGACCATAGATTTATGGATGTTAATTTTGTATCCTGCTACATTGCCGAATTCATTTATTATTAGTTTTTTGATGGAGTCTTTGGGGTTTTCTATGTATAGTATCATGTCATCTGTGAATAAGGACAGTTTTACTTCTTTTCCAATTTGGATGCCTTTTATTTCTTCTTGTCTGATCGCTATGGCTAGCACTTCCAGTACTATGTCGAACAGGAGTGGTGAAAGTGGGCATCTCTGTCTTGTTCCTGTTCTTAGGGAAAATGAGTTTGGTTTTTGCCCATTGAGTATGATGTTGGCTGTAGGTTTGTCATATAAGGCTTTTATTATGTTGCAGTATGATCCTTCTATTCCCACTTTGCTGAGCGTTTTTATCAAGAAAGGCTGTTGGATTTTGTCAAATGCTTTTTCTGCATCAATTGATATGATAATGTGATTTTTATCTCTCAATTTGTTTATGTGATATATCACATTTATTGATTTGAGGATATTGTATCATCCTTGCATCCCCAGAATAAATACAACTTGGTCATGGTGTATAATCTTTGTGATGTAATGCTGAATCCGATTTGCTAGAATATTGTTGAGCATTTTAGCATCTATGTTCATGAAGGATTTTGGCCTGTAGTTCTCTTTTTTTTGTGGTGTCTTTATCTGGTTTTGGGATTAGGGTAATGCTGGCTTCATAGAAAGAGCTTGGAAGTGTTTCTTCCTCCTAAATTTTTTGGAATAGTCTCAGGAGGATAGGTTTTAGTTCTTCTTTGAATGTTTTATAAAACTCTCCTCTGAAGCCATCTGGTCCAGAGCTTTTGTTTACTAGAAGTTTTTTGATTACTGTTTCAATTTTTTCAGTAGTTATTGGCTATTCAGGTTTGTTTATTCTTCCTGATTGAGTTTTGGAATGTTGTATTTTTCTAGGAATATGTCCATTTCATCTAGGTTGCCCAATTGTTGGAATAGAGTTGTTCATAGTATTTTTTTTACAATCCTTTGTATGTCTGTGAGGTCAGTTGTTACTTCACCTCTTTCATTTCTGATTTTATTTGGGTCCGCTCTCTTTGTTTCTTGGTGAGCCTGGCTAGAGGTTCATCAATCTTGTTTATCCTTTCAAAGAACCAGCTGTTGGTTTCATTGATATACTGGAGGCCTGGTGAACAAAAATTTGTGCACTCGGGGGGGTCCCTCAGCCCAGCCTGTGTCCATTCACAGTCCAGGACCCCTTGGGGGATGTCCACCAGTCAACTTAGGCCCACTCCCCAGAGGATCAGGCCTAAGCTTGCAGTCCAACATCCTTCTGGCAGCCAGGGAGCCCTTGGGGGATGTCCAACTAAAGGCATAGGCCCCCAAGGGATTGGGTCTAAACCATTAGTTGGACATTCTTGTGCTGCCACGGAGGTGAGAGAGGCTCCTGGCACCACTTCTGCGCTGGCCAGCCATAAGCCATCTTCTGGCTGAGTGGCACTCCACATATGGAAGTGCACTGACCACCAGGGAGCAGCTCCTGCATTGTGCATCTGTCTCCTGGTGGCCAGTGTGCATCATAGTAACCAGTCATTCTGGCCTTCAGTCAATGTGCATATTAGCCTTTTATTATTATTATATAGGATGTCCCTATTTCTCCCCTTTTGTCCCCTATACCCAGCTCTTGCCCCCCACTTCTCTCTGGCCATCACCATACTGTTGTCTGTGTCCATGGGTTGTGCATATATTTTCCTTGGCTAATTTCTTCTTTAAATTCACTTCTTTAAATTTTTATTTTCAGATAAGTGCTTATAACTGCACTATTATATATTTTCTATTATATCATTTAGAATTAAGATATTTTTTAATTGAACCCTTATAAATTTTAGCAAAATTTAATAAATTATGCTAGAAGCAATTAGGAGATTTTTCATGTAATGCATACACATTTCAATTAATATTTTACTAATTTTAAATTTTTTAATAATTTAATTTGAAATAATCTCATACATGTACAAAAAACCCTATAAAATACTACAGCATATTATATGTAGCCTTCACCCAATTTCTTAGGTGTTAATAATTTAAACATAACCATTATACAACTAACAAAATTTGGAATATATTTTTCTTATAATCTCTTTAATGTTACTTAATCCATTTACTTTGTTTTTGTTAATCTTCACCCAAGGATATTTTTCCATTGAATTTTAGAGAGAGGGAAAGAGAGAGACACATTGATTGGTTGCCTCCTGTACATGCTTTGATAGGGACTGGGGATCAAGCCAGCAACTGAGGTACATACCCTTGACAGGAATCAAACTGGGACCCTTCAGTCCATGGGATAATGCTCTATCCACTGAGCAAAACAGGCTGCAGCTTAATTCATTTACTTTTAATCTATATGTGTCTTTATATTTAAAGTAGGTTTTGTTTTTGATTCACCCTCATAATCTGTCTTTTAATTGGTGCATTTATGCCACTGACTTTCAGAGTGCTTACTGATAGAGTTACTACCATATCAGGTGGCTTCTGAGGCTTCTGGGCGGGCCTGCCTTGCTGCCCCGGGACCTGCTGATTGGGTCCCGGGGAGGCAAGGTGGCAAGGCAGGCCAGCTGCTGGGGATTCTGGGGTGGGCGTGCCTTGCTGCCCCGGGACCCACCAATGGGGTCCCAGGATTTCCAGCCTGCCCTGGATGCCAGCGCGCTGGCGGTTCACGCTGTCCCGCCCTGCCTGCAGTCTGCAAATTAACCACCATCTTTGTTGGCGGTTAATTTGCATATCATGCTGATTAGCCAATGGGAGATGTAGCAAAAGTACGGTCAATTCCCATGTTTGTCTATTATTAGATAGGATTGCTTTTTTTGTTTTGTTTTGTTTTTGGTCTCTATGTCATTTATTTCTGCTCTGATCTTTATTATCTTCTTCCTTTTGCTTACTCTGGGTTTTTCTTTTTGCTCTCTTTCTAATTCTTTATATTGTAGAGTTAGATAATTTATTACCAATTTTTCTTGTTTTTTGAGGTAGGCCTGTAGAGCTATGAACTTCCTCTCAGGACTGTTTTTACTGTGCCCCATAGATTTTGGATTGTTGTGTTTTCATTATCATTCATTTTCAGGATGTTTTTAATTTCTTCTTTTATCTCTCTGGTAACCCAATCAATGTTTAATAGCATGTTATTTATCCTTCAAGTGTTCGAATTTTTTTTATTGTTTTTATTGTAGTTGATTTCTAATATTATGCCATTATGGTCTGAGAAGATGCTTAATATGATTTCAATCTTCTTGAATTTGGAGAGACTTTGCTTGTGAGCAATATATGGTCTATCTTTATAAAGGTCCATGTGCACTTGAGAAGAATGTATATTCTGTAGCCGAGGGGTGAAATGTTCTGAAGATTTCAATTAAGTCTGTCTGATGTAGTGAATTATTTACAATTGCTATTTCTTTGTTGATTTTTTTGTCTAGAGTATTTATCCAGTGATGTAAATGGGGTATTAAAATTCCCTACTATGATTGTATTGCTGAAGATCTCTCTCTTGATATTTTACAGAAGTTTTTTTTTTTTTTTTAATGTATTTGGGTGCTCCTGCTTTGGTGCATATATGTTTACTAGAATTATATCCTCTTGTTGTACCTTTATAAAGTGGCCTTCCCTATCTCTTTTTATGGCCTTCACCTTGAGATCAATTTTGTCATATATGAGTACTGCTACCCTAGCTTATTTTTCATTTCCATTTGCCTGAAAAATATTTTTCCATCTCTTCACTTTCCGTCTGTGTAAGTCCCTTGTTCTGAGGTGGGTCTCTTGTAGACATTATACCTATGTGTCATGTTTTTGTTTTGTTTTTTAAATCCGTGCAGCCACTCTATGTCTTTTGATTGGAGCATTTAGTCCATTTACATTTAAGGTTATTATTGATAGGTACTTTTTTATAGCCATTTTTATTCTTTATGCCTGTGTTCCTTCTTCCCTTTCTATTTCTTCTTTTTACAACAGTCCCTTTATCATTTCTTGCATTGCTGGTTTGGTAGTGATAAACTCCCTTAGTTTTTTTTTTTTTTTTTTTTTTTTTTTGTCTGCTTAGCTCCTCATTTCCCCTTCAATTCTGAATGATAGCCTTGCTGGATAGAGTATTCTTGAATTCAATCTCTTGCTTTGCATCACTTTGTGTACTTCATTCCATTCCCTTCTGTCCTGATGTGTTTCTGTTGAGAAATCATTAGATAATCTAATGGAAAATACTTTGTAGGTAATTCTCTGTCTCTCTCTTGCAGACTTTAAGATTCTCTTTGTCATTAATGTTTGCCATTGTAATTATGATGTTTCTTGGTATCAGTCTTTCTGGGCTCATCCTTTTGGGACTCTCTGTGCTTTTGTGACTTTTTTCTTCCCCCTATCAGGGAAGTTTTCTGTCATTATTTATTTAAATAGGTTTTCTAATCCTTGTTCCTCTTTTTGTCCTTCTGGCACCTCTATTATACGTATGTTAGTTTATTTCATGTTTTCCTAACGCTCCATTAAGCTCTCCTCCTGATTTATAATTTTTTTCTCCAATTGCTGTTCAGATTGGGTATGTTTTGCTGCCCTATCTTTTAACTCACTAATTCAGTCCTGAGCTTCTTCTAGCCTAGTCTAGTGAAACTTCCATTGTGTTTTGTTTTATATTAAAATATTTTATTGATTTTTTATAGAGAGGAAGAGAGAGGGATAGAGAGTTAGAAACATAAGTGAGAGAGAAACATCGATCAGCTGCTTCCTGAACACCTCCTACTGGGGATGTGCCCGCCACCAATGTACATGCCCTTGACCAGAGTCGAACCTGGGCCCATTCTGTCCACAGGCCGAGGCTCTCTCCACTGAGCCAAACCAGTTAGGACTCCATTGTGTTTTTTATTGTAGCTATATAATTTTTGAATTCCTCTTGATTCTTACATAAGTTGTTGATTTTCTCATGTATCCAGTTTATGAAGTGTATGTCCCTTACTCTGAATTCTTTTTCTGACATATTGCATGCCTCCATTTCATTTAGTTCCTTTTCTGGAGATTCTTTCTTTTCTATCCTTTGGGGGTTGTTTTTTGTCCCCCCATTTTCCTACCTCTTTCTGACCCTAGGCACCCTGCTTGGGGTTTGAGAGGTTGAAGACTCTATCATGGCAATGGTCTGGAAATTGTTAACCCAGAGGCTGGGTCTGCCTTGAGTCTCACACCTTTATTGTCTCTGGTCTGAGTTGTATCCCCTACCCCCACAGATCTCGTCCCTCAGTTGTCTGCTTCAGATGCTGGGGTGGTGGGAACATGTTCACAGTTCCTTGGGTGTGCAACTCCCTGTGAGGACCCAGAGCCCTCTGGCATGCACTTTGCTGTGTGGCCCCAGCACCCATGGCAGGGTGGGACCCTGGGTCCCTTTGGCAGCACATTTGCAGTGTGGTCCTGTGGCCCCTGATTGGTCACACTGGCTTGTTTATCATTGCCCTGGCAGTGATCTCCTGTGGCCTGGAGTGAGGCATGTGCTGGGTTGCTCTTGGTAGTCCCTGCAGGAGGACTGTTCCAAGGCCCAGGGAGAAGTGGGTGCAGGTTGCTCTGGGTCATGAGCTCCCCTATGGATTCAGTGGGGTGCATGCTGGGTTACTCCATGTTGCCCTGGTAGCAAGATCCTGAGCCCAGCATCGAGTGGGTGCTAGTTGCTCTGGGTTGCACAGTCTTCACTTTTCTTGTAGCTGAGAGTAAGATGCATACTGGGTTGCTACAATTAGATCCTCCTCAGTGTGGAGTGGGTCGGGTTGTCCTGGGTCACTCAGTCCGAGCTCTCCCATTGCCTAGATTGAAGTGTGCATTGGGTTGCTCCAGATGGCCCTGGAAGGACTGTCCTGGGGGTTGGGGTGAAGTGGGTGTGGGTTGCTCTTGGTTGTACAGTCAGAGCTCCTCTGTGGCCCTGAATGAGATGTGTGTTGGGTTGCTCTGGGTTGCCCCTCCTGGGCCAGGGTGAAGTGGGCATGGGCTGCTCTGGGTCACTCCAGTAGGGCTGTCCAGGGGGCTGGGGTGGAGCAGGCACTGGTTGCTTTGGGTTGCACAGGTTGCTCTTGGTCGCACAGTCACGCTCTCCTGTGGCCTGGAGTAGGGTGTGCTTTGGCTTGCTCCCAGCTGTCCTTGCTCCCAGTTTCCAGGGATTGGGGTGGAGTGGGTGCCTAGTGGCTCCAAGTTAGGCTAGAAGCATGCTTCTGGGGTCTGGGATGGGTATGAGGCACATAGTTCCCCCTGGCTTTCACTTACTATGGGATCTTGGAGCCAGATCCAAGTGGGCTGGTGAGGAGGCCTGGTACAGGAGCTCACCCTGGCAGCACGCACTCCCTCCAGAAGCCTGGGAGCCTGCCGGGCGGTACTGCACCACTCACTGCCGGGGCCCAGTTGTGATTCCACATGGATTATGGCTGGAAAGCGGCATTCTCTAGGCGTCCTCTGCCCTTCCTTATTGGAAATTGTCTCCTCAGCTGTGTCTAATTTGTTAATTCAGGGTGAATGTTCTCCAATTTAGTTGCTTTTCTGGCCTGGCTCTAGGAGGAGGTGCATGACACTACTGCCTATTCGGCCGCTATCTTCTATTTCCAAGTACTTTTTGTTTTTTAAAGAAGTTAGTTATTTCTTAAATTGTGATAAATTATATCAGATAAAATGTGAAGTTTACAATTTTAACCATTTTAAGTGTACAGTTCAGTGGCATTAAGTTCATTCACATTGTTTTGCAACTATCACCATAATCCATCTACAGAACTATTTTCATCTTGCAAAAATGAAACTCTGTACCTATTAAACATTAACTTTCCATTCCTCCTTCCCCAGACCCTGATGACTATCATTTTATTTTCTATGAATTTATTTAGTCTAAGTACCTCATAAAAGTGGAATCATTACTTATCCTTTAATAAATATTGTCTGCTAGCTGATTTGGAGAAGTAATTATAAAGATATCCACATAGAGAATTCAGACACATGTATGTGTTTCAAGAGTAAGTTTTTTTAAATTATATTTATTGAAGTATCATTATTCAAATGTACAATATTATAATTCAACATCTATATACTTTATTTTGTATTCACCACCCAAAGTCGAATCTCCTTCTGCATCCTCCCCCCTCCCCCCTTTCCCTCTGGTAACCACTATTCTGTTGTCTGTACCTATGAATTTATTTTTGTTTGTTTTGTTAAATTGTTTCTTCCTTTTTTTATATTTCACATATGAGTAAAATAATATTTTTGTCCTTTTCTGTCTGACTTATTCACTTAGCATAATGTACAATAGCCAAGACATGGAAACAAGCTATGTGTTCATCAACAGATGATTGGATAAAGATAATGTGGTATACATATACAATAAAATACAACACTCAGCCATAAAAAGATGAAATATTGTCATTTGTGACAACATGGATGGATCTTGAGTAAGTTTTTAATTGTACATAATTATTGAAATTCACTCAAGTGTGGCTGGTGTCTACAACCCCTAAGGTCTTACATATTCCTGTGGTCAAACAGGGATTAAAAACAAACCATGACTGATAGCTTGGTGGTTTCAGAGAAGAAGAAAGAATTTGAGTCGCCTCAATTCTGTCATTCTATGTAACCACTTGGAGTTCCTATTTGTGGTTAAAATTTAAAACAGTAAAATAGAGTGTAAACTGTGAAATACAATATTTTTGGTTGGTAAACGTGAACTCATACATGAATTTTTAAAAATTGAAATAACATCTTTAATATTAAAGTTAATTATTCAATTTTAATTACTAATTGTTGCTTTTAAAGCTTAAAAATGGATCAAGAAAATAAAACTTTTCTGGGGTGGGACAATACAAGCTGCATATAACTTGAGTAATCTGGGTAAGAGTAAAACTTGGCCTATCACTATAAAGATGGTTCCTTCTCTACTATTCAGCAAAAAGGAGAAAAGAATGAAATAGGAAGTTGACACAACACATCATTGTTTCATAAATGTCTACCAAGTGCCAAAAGTGCAGAGAACATAAATGGTTTCTAAAATTCTTTTAAATTTGCCTTTTTTTCTTGAGACTTCTTACAGATAAAATTTTAAAAATGCAAAATCCAATTCATGACTGGCTTTGAAACCTGAAGAAATTTAATTTTAAAGTTCTCAAGTGTGAGCTAACTAAATCATATTTCTCTTGCTTATAGGATGGAAACTCCTAAACTGCATAAAGTGAAAATAAATTGAGAAAGAAAAAATTGTGAATATTTTAATATTATTTGGACCTAATTACGTTTTTAGCCAAACAAAATCTTTGTGTTTAAAGAACAGATACATAATCAGGAATCAAAGGAGATCTGTTGACACTGGTAGATAGAGCCTCAGGTTGCAATCTAATTTTGAAGGAACATTGTGTAAAAATTAAACATCCTATTCTTTTAGAAGAGAGTTTTAAAATTCAAAATTCAAAATTAATTCATCTTCTGGGAAATTACATCAAATTGAAAATAATGGTAGATATTTTTAAAAGCTAATTACTACATTGGCATTATTTTTATAGCACTCCTGATATTTCTCACTGTTGAATATTTGAAGTGATCAGATATATCCATAATGAAGGTGGTCAGGTTGAAATAGTTATTTGGGCATCTTTTCTATTTCTGGGAAGATCGCTGATGAGTGCATCAAGCAAATGTTGAAACAATTTATGGATGGACTGAACATCGACCTCTGTCAAGGTCGAGGAACGACAGCACTGCAACTCTGACCAGTGTTCACGGTGGGGCCCTGCAAAGTTGTAAGAAATGCATCAGGCCCTTCCGAGTGCCTTCTGCAAATCATTCTTTGCATCTTTGCAGAGTTTACTCATTTAGAAATGTTTCTTTATGTGTGACATTTTAAAAAATATGTTGTTTTTTTAAAAATTAATTTTAGAGAGAGGAAGGGAGAGGATAGAGGGAAACATAGATGAGAGACATCCATTAACTGCCTCTTGCATACCCCCCTACTGTGGAATGAACCCACAACCTGGGCATGTGCTCTGATGGGGAATCAAACCCTGGACATCTTGGTCTGTGGGATGATGCTCAAGGCCACTGAGCCACACTGTCTGGGCTATGACATTTTTAAAGCTATTGGAAAATTTTATTCATTCTCAGTAATTTCACTTCATGAATGAAATACATTGCAGACTGTAGGTGACAAATCAAAAGTCTTTCCCAGAGATGATGGAGAGCTCAGTATGAAGCTATGCATACCACCAAGATTAGTTTTGAAAAATTAATACCAAATTTGAAGTTGGGAGGTTCACCTTAGATTTTATGAAGAAGGCCTTTAACTTGGCAACAACAAAATTTAAACAAGTGATATTGACATAGAAAGTACAATAAATGTTGAAGAAAAAAGCAGAGAAATGAAAAAAGATGCTGGCCATACTTTGCCAGAAGAAACCCAAAAGGCAATGTGTGAATGCCTCAATCATTTTCCACAAGAACTATACACTAGTGCTAAAGGAATAGATCAAGTGATAAAAATGTTAATGCTCTGATTTTTGCAGAAGAAAAATTTTGGAAGTTTTTAGCATATATAGAAGAAATTTATAGTAAACTTTCTGGAAAAGATAAGAGATAATGCTCATTTTTGGAATGTTAAGATTTTTGGAAACTGCTTGGATTCATTTCCAAGAAACAAAAACATTTTTTTGTGAAATTTGATTTATGTGAACCTCTGCTACACTATATTCTTTTGCTAAATATTTGTATATCTGTTTTCTCATGGGTGGAGATGTTAGTATGCATCCAGTGGGACCAAAGCACAGTCAAGTTCCTGGGATAGCTGGGTGGACAGCCCCAACCCCAATCCAGTCCCTGATGCTTCCTGAGACTGTTCGAGCCTGTAGGCGTGGCCTCACCTGCTGTCTCCTCTGCAAAGTTGGCGATGCAGGGTGTGGCAGGCAGGGTTCCTGAGGTGTGGTGGGTTGTATCACCCATGGCAGCAGTTTTTTTTCCTTTTCCTGTGTTGTAGCTTCTGGGAGGGGCTAGTGCAGTGGTTCCCAACCTTTTTTGGCCATGTCCCTTAAGCATCTTTAAAATCCTGATACCCTCCACCTAGTGACATATAATTCTTATTATTCAAAAAGTGAACTGCTATTCATGTGGAGGAAGCCTAAAAGGCCATTAACTTGGTCTAAACAAGCTTCCAAAGAACATGGCATCCATGAAAGAGAAAAATAAAGAATGAAAGGACAGTTGAAATACTGAGGAAGAAATAACTAAGAAATTGTTTAAAAATAATGATATGAAGTTATATGAAAAAATAGCAAATAAAGTTTCAAAACATATAAGAGAGAACTGAAATGCATAATATGTCACAATATATATTTACTAGAGGCCAAGTGCACGGATTCATGCACCACTGGAATCCCTTGGCCTGGCCTGCAGGGATTGGGCTGAAACCAGCAGCCCAACATCCCCTGAAGAGTTGCGAACTGTGAGGGGGCACTGTGCAAAGTTGCTGTCACTCGGCAGGTCCTGTGTTGAGCATCTGCCCCTTGGTGGTCAGTGTGAGTTATAGCTACCGGCCAGTTGGCCAGTTGGCCAATTGGCCAGTTGCTTAGGCATATATATATATATAGAGAGAGAGAGATGTATTGTAGATGAGGCCCCTAGAATCATAAGAAATGCAAAAAATCACTGTTAATTCATTCTCGAATTGCCCCCCTTAAGAATCAAAATGCCCTCCTGTGGCAATAAACTATAATTTATTATTCTTTACTGCAACCACTTTACATTGAGAACCACTGGGCTAGCACCTCTCAGGAAAAATGGCTGTTTCAGTTATGTGTGTGTGTGTGTGTGTGTGTGTGTGTGTGTGTGTGTGTGTGTATGTGTGAATGGGGGGGAGGGTTGCAACCGAAGGCAGGACTCCCCACTGCTGTTTTTACCCATCTCCCCACAATGCTTCCCGCCCAAGCCTCTCCTTAGGCACTTCAGTCCTCACCACACTCCTTCCACCAAAGCCTCAGGTGAGTAGCTGCTAACAAAACTCCTGGGCTCCGTGTTAAAGAAAAGAAAAGGAGAAAAAGAAGAGAAGAGAAGAGAAGAGAAGAGAAGAGAAGAGAAGAGAAGAGAAGAGAAGAGAAGAGAAGAGAAAAGAAGAGAGAAAAGAGAAAAGAAAAGAAATAAAAGTAAAAGAAAAACAAAGATGCCCCCCCCCCCAAAAAAAAAAAAACACAAAACACAAAACAAAACAAAAAAAAACACCAAAAAAAAAAAATACCTCTTAGGCTTTCTTTCCAACCAACTCAGTTCTACCAGTTCTGACCTCCTGGATAACCAGAGGCCCTGCTGACTTTCACGGCCAGATGTTATGTGGACTGCTGGTCTGGGCTCTGGTGCTCTGGGCTGTGGAGCCCAGCCTGGGTTCCGGGCCTTCATCTTTTCCAAGAAATAACCCTCTTGTAGCCCAGAGATCCCTCCTCACTCTTAGCCTGATGCCCGTGGAAGCTGGGTCAACCCGTCTCATGACCTTGCCCTCCCTCCCTGTTCTCCAGGTGTTTTCTGTCCTTCCTTGATATGTCTCCTCCTCAGCTGGACTTCAGCTGGTAATTCCAGGTGAATGTTCCCCAGTTCTCTGCACCACCCCTGCCCACCTCCACCCAGCCCTAGGGCCACGCCCCCTTTCCTCTGTCTATCACCACAGTGTTGTCTGTGTCTATGGCTTATGCATATATGTTCTTTGGCTAATCTCTTCACATTCTTTCCTCCAGTTCCCTCCTCTGTCTTCCCCTCTGACAGCTGTAATATTTATTTTAATTTTAATTTTTTACTGGCATATAGTGGATTTTGAAGAAAGAACATTTTTATTTTCTGTGCTTCTTTTCTAGTCATAACTATAATTTATTTTATTTCATGGTTATGACTGAAAGTAATTTTGTCATAGAGAGGAAGGGAGTGTTAAAAATGGGATGCTCTGGGGGTACGTTAGGTATGCCACTGTGATAGAGGCACCCTTCTAAGTTGTACAAAGAAATATTTTTTTGTTGAGGTATTCAAAACATTGAATAATTTTTTTACCTTAAAATATGTTTCTTTAATTTTCAATTTTAGTTGACATACAATATTATATAGTTTCAGGTGTACAACATAGACATGTATCACTTCATCAGGTATATAGAAGTGATCACCCTGGCAAGTCTAGCACCCATCTGATATGGTACATAGTTATTACAATATTACTGACTAGATTCCCTGTGCTGCCTTGTGACTGTTTTTATATCTGATGATTGGTACATTTTAATCCCTTCCTTTTTTCACCCCTTTTTAAACTCTTATAAGTACCGCGCGCTAACCGATTGCGCCACTGGAGCTCCCTCTTTTTAAACTCTTGATTGAAGATTGAGAAAAGGACTGGAACCTGGATCCTACTTGACTTTAGGGAGATCCTGGCAGATTAGTGTGTATCACAAAACAGAGCAGATGGTTCAGTAAATATTTCTTGAACAAATGAGTGAATGAGGAGGTGAATGAAGGACTCTTCTATCTGGCAATCTCCCTTCTGCACAAAGGAGCCTGTGGAATCTTAATAGGACTTAGGAGGGATTTTAAAATACACTAAAAAGATAGCAAGGATGAGATAGTTTATTAGTCTAAGGTTTCTGGAAGATTTATTAACTTTCGTGTGGCTTTTAATATCTTAGTTGTACACAGCTTCGTTAGTGAGAGATTATGAACCATGAAAACAGGGTGTTTCCTTAATGCATAAAATTTAGTTTGAGAGGAAGTTAAATGGTAAAGATGACAAAACAGCAAGAGGAATATCAATGAATGGAAAATAACATGGCAAAGGAAGGATACAACTTTGCATAATTAGTGATAGCCAACGTATGTTTGGGCTCTTTGATGCCCAAACCAAAGAAATGAGGCTTAATAATTTATGACACTAATGTGAAGCTTGATAGAACTTCTAATTCAAAGCTTCAGTGGTAGGGCTATTAGTGTGACCTAAAATAGCCCAACTTCTCAAGAAGGGTGTTATTTGTTTCCTTTCTCTTCTACACTCATTGATGGTAATTAAGAGCTAAGCTGGGATAACTAAAAAAAGACCTGAAAAAAGAGGAAGTGTGTGAAATTGGTTGGTATGAGTTTTCAGCACAATTTTTGCTAACTGTGCACCCTGTCAATTTATTGCTGTGCTTTCTCCCTACTAGGACTTTTAACTTCAGAAACACATGCCATCCAATCCATAGAGCTCTCTGGTACATTCACTTACGAATTTTATGTAATTAATCAAACATATTTTGAAGAATTAATAATTATACAAAGGAGTGGACCTATGCTCCATTACTGTGGCTAGTGATGTCTGATCAGCATATCTGATATACTCAAAAGAAAGTCTCTATTGGTCTCCCAAAGAAATACAAACTCAGTAATCGCATACATAATCTGTTATCTCTAGAATCAGCCATCAAACCTTCTCCTGTCCTCATTCTCTCTATGCTGCACACATGCTGTTCCCTTTGCCTAGCACAGCTCTTCCCCATTGCGCACCAGGAGAGGCCTTCCCCGACCAGACTAAGGGCCATAGAGCTTTGCTTTCTATACAGTATCATAACTGTCCCATCACTTCTGACTCTAGACCAGCCGTGGGCAAACTATGGCCCGCGGGCCGGATCCGGCCAGTTTGAAATGAATATATAAAACTAAAAAAAAAAAAAGACCGTACCCTTTTATGTAATGATGTTTACTTTGAATTTATATTAGTTCACACAAACACTCCATCCATGCTTTTGTTCTGGCCCTCTGGTCCAGTTTAAGAACCCATTGTGGCCCTTGAGTCAAAAAGTTTGCCCACCCCTGCTCTAGACCATAAGTTCAATAAGGGTGGGAAGCATTGTATCTTCAGGGCCTGATACAATCCTTTATACATGAAAACACACAATGAATATCTGATGAACAAATGTTAATAGTAAGTGAAAGTAGAAGGATTGACAACTATTTGTGTGATATGATTTTATACATATATATGTATATATACATATATATATATATATATATATATATATATATATATATATATTACCTTTAAAACAGCAGAAAGGAAATACAAAAAATGTTAATATTTTAATTGCCAAATTTATATTGCAACCATGTATTATTTATACAATAATAAGGAACCACTTTGTTACTTTAAAATAGCAACTAAAAAGAGGAAACTATCTGAATTCAACTCTAAGATTAAGAATATTATTCAAGCATAATGCCTATACCTGTGATCTGAGTTGTAAACAACAAAAGGCTGGGGTACTCTTTGGGTGGAGGGAAGTTACAATTATATAAACCACTCATATATAGGCCACAGCAGTGGTCAGCACAGAATGAGAAAAATGAAACACAGCCTGTGGCACGTGCCCAGAGGGCAGGCAGGGGGCCACTGCGTGAATTTAAGAGGGCAAAGCCTGCCAGAGAACATTTAGGCGAGGGTGGGGTGGGGAGAGAGAAGGTGGGTCAGTGGTTGCTGAGGAAGTGGGAAGGAACGCTGAAGAAGTGTCTGGGGACCAGCCGAGGAGCAGGGATGGACAGCCAGGAGCGGATAGCTCCCACTAGAACAAGGATGGCCTTGCTTGGTTTAGATCCATCAAGTGAAAGAGTGAGAGGGACAGAGGGGGTTCTGAGGACTTCAGCTGGTGGTGATGATGGTGCAACTGGCTGGGGTGAAGGGCACATGGGCAACAAGGTCCTCCAAAGAGACCTCAAGAGAAATTCCAAGAAGGGGATGAGCAGCTTGACAAAAGGGAGCATCAGATAGTATCTGAGAAAAAGTTCAAGGTGCCAGAAAGAAATGTGTCAAAGGTGAGGGAAACTTGGGAGTTCAACTAAGAAGGATAAACCAGCCCACGTGGTGAAACTCCACTGAAAGTCCACATGCATGTGACTCACACAGCAAGCCAGGGACACAGCCTGGCTGAGGGAGGAACAAGAGAAACAAGCAAGGGGGCGGAAGTGAGAAGTTGTTTGTTGTGCTAGAAGAAACTGGGTGGAGTTTTCTGGCTTGTTTGGCAGCTGACCGGGGCAATTATAATGACAGCTTCTAAGGACCTTCCCAAAATAACAACCTCACCAGCAGTTGATAATAACAAATAAAATAAAACAAGAAAGCTAGAGGGAGTTGTGCTGATAGTGTTGTGTGCGAGGCAGGAGACCTTGGTGCACCCCCCAGGGGTCAGGAGGATGAGCGGTGGGTGCTGCTGGATGGGCTTCCCTAACTTAGGTGGGGAGTTCCGGGAGTCCAGGAGATCAGTGTCAAGTAACCTCTGGAACTCTCAGCCCAGTAAGCCAATTTTTTTGGAAACTACTTTTCCCTAATGCTCTGGCTCTGACTGATTCATTTACATATGGAGAATTGGATCCAAACTGGTTTCTGAATTTTTGTACTACAGACCCAATGCCATGAAGTTACTTATCTCTGTGTCAAAAGCACTAAGGTGTGCCTGACATTCACCAAGCACAATCCTATCTAATGAAAGAGAAACATGGTAATTGGCGTATGACCACTACCCTTCCCATTGGCTAATCAGCGAGATATGCAAATTAACTGCCAGCCAAGATGGCGGCCAGCAGCCAGGCAGCTTAAACTGAACATGAGGCTTGCTTGCTTCAGTGCCGGAGGACTGCAACGTTCCCCGCCTGCCTTGCCGGCCTCTGAGCTTGCAGTTTAAAAAACATTGTAACAAAATAGAAGCTAAACAAAACCCCAGAAACCAGTTTTCAGAGAGCTGGGATCTCAGAGCTGGAGTTGATACAGAGTTTCGATTATAGAACCGAAACAAACCAGATACCTTCTTTCAGCAGCAGAGGCCTAAGAGCTGGAGCCAGAGCTAAAGCTGGCCCAGAATAAAAAAAAGAAAAAAGAAAAAAAGGAGCAGTTGGGAGCTTCAGTCCCAGCCTGAAAACAGCCCTCAGCCCCTCACTCAGACTGGCCAGGCACCCCAGTGGGGACCCCCACCCTGAAGGGTGTGTGACCAGCTGCAAACAGCCATCACCCCTTCATCCAGGCTGGCCAGGCACCCCAGTGGGGACCCGCACCCTGATCCAGGACACCCTTCAGGGCAAACCAGCTGGCCCCCACCCATGCACCAGGCCTCTATTCTATATAGTAAAAGGGTAATATGCCTCCCAGCACCGGGATCAGCATGACGGGGGCAGCGCCCAAACCCCCTGATCACCCTGCGGCTCTGTGTGTGACAGGGGGTGGGGCCACAACCTCCCTATCAGCCCTGCTCTGTGACTGATAGGGGGGAGCTCCCCAACCCTCTGATCGCCCTGTGGCTCTGTGTGTGACAGGGTGCAGCGCCCCAATCCCCCCCATCCACGGGCCCTGCTCTGTGTGTGACGGGGTAGAGCCATAACCTCCCATCGGCCCTGCCCTGAGTGTGACAGTGGCGGTGCCCCAACCCCCTGATCGGCCCTGCTCTGTGGGTGACAGGGGGCAGTGCGCCAACTCCCCTATCGGCCCTACTCTGTGAGTGACAGGGGGGAGCTCCCCAACCCTCTGATCGCCCTGTGGCTCTGTGTGTGACAGGGTGCAGCGCCCCAATCCCCCCCATCCACGGGCCCTGCTCTGTGTGTGACGGGGTAGAGCCATAACCTCCCATCGGCCCTGCCCTGAGTGTGACAGTGGCGGTGCCCCAACCCCCTGATCCACCCTGCTCTGTGTGTGACAGGGGGCAGTGCGCCAACTCCCCTATCGGCCCTACTCTGTGAGTGACAGGGGGGAGCTCCCCAACCTCCTGATTGGCCCTGCTTTGTGCGTGACAGGGGGTGGCGCCACAACCTCCCCATTGACCCTGCCTTGAGTGTGACAGTGGGCGGTGCCCCAACCCCCCAATCGACCCTACCCTGAGCATGACTGAGGGTGGCATGGCAACCTCCCTATCCTCCATGCTCTGTGCATGACAGGGGGCGGTGCCCCAACTCCCCAATCGGCCCTGCTCTGAGCCCGACTAGGGGCTGCACCTAGGGATTGGGCCTGCCCTCTGCTACCCGGGAGCAGGCCTAAGCCAGCAGGTCGTTATCTCCCGAGGGGTCCCAGACTACGAGAGGGCACAGGCCCGGCTGAGGTACCCCTCCCCACCGAGTGCACAAACTTTTGTGCACCGGGCCTCTAGTACTTAAATAAAACGTTATACTTTACCCAGTCAGAAGAATCTGAGCTGAGATGCAACAGAAACCACCAGTGTACACAGACCACCAAGATACCTATTTCGTGCAAAGGAAACAGGCGATCTCTGCCTTGAATTCAACAATATTTCAGACAGAGAATAGCATGCCTGGACCTCCTGTGCCCTCTCAGCCCAGTGTGACCTCATGGACCCCTTGTTGTCATCCCAACTTCACACCTAGGAATTGATGGAAATATTCCTGTGACTATATACACACACACACACCACCACCACCACCCATACACCAGTATGGTGCAAAACTTGGGGCCTCAGAGACTACATATCCTGGCACATGGTAATGATAATGCTAGTCATCAAGGAGAGAGACTCAAGCTGATGACCCCACATAGGACAAGAGATACAGACAAAGTCTAGGTGGCACTCAGTCTTTCCTTCCGCTGTCAAAAGTGTTCTTAGATCCTTCAGTCAAAGAATTCTCCTTTTTGGCTAAACTAGCTTGTGCAGCCAGTGTGGGCACTTGCCAGAAGGGGTCTGTGCTGAGGAAGAAGAGCACACCTCACAGCAGAAGCAGGCTAGCAAAGGTCTGAGTATTTACCACCCAGACGTCTTGCTCTTGACTTTGGGAAAGTCCTGACGAATGTTGCTGTGGGAGCCGGTTGGCACAGTGAAAGACAGACAGATTAAGCTGGAAAGTTGAGGCCAGGTGGATAAGGGAGGTAGGAAAGAAATCTGGGGAGAGGAGGGAGAAAAGGCAAGGGCGCAGCTGCTGCTGTTACCTGTGCTGCAACTTCAGTGACCAAGACTATGAACATGGTGGCAGGTTTAACCACCCATTTAGGGAGCTTGTCACTCAGAGGAGGAATTTGGCCGAATTAGGGAACAGTCAGAGACATGCAATACATGTGACTCAAGAAACCATACAGGCAGTAATATTGCTTTATATCTGCAGGATTAGGACATAAACGCCTCTCAAAAAAGAAAATGATATGAAATTTTAGTGGCATAATATGTCATATGTCTACATACAATGGAGTGGCCACAAAACCCTGAGAAGACAGTCCTGACTTACACCTGTTGTTTTGGCAGAATGGCTAATTGTACCCTCTTTCACACTCAGAAGCACCCCAGTTTGAATAAACTCTATGGTGGCCCTAGTGAACAGCTAACTTGCTACTATGTCTCCATTGAAGGAAAGGTTAGCTTTCAGGGCACAAACCCAGAAGGGGAATTGTAGCTTCTGCCCAGAGGAATACAGGGAACCCACAGGGAGCAGTGAGAGGAGGGGAAGGAGGGAAGTGTCAGCTTTGGGAAGAAAGAGAAAAGATGAAGCTGCTGTCTGGTGTAGGTAGGAAAAAAATGTGGAAGATATACGAAATAAACAAAATGGTATGAAAAACTCAGCAGCCAGAAAAAACTGCTGAGAATAGGGTGGGAGGAGCTGCTGTGAGATCTGTGAGCTCAGAACCACAAGGACATGTGATCTGGCACTGTGGGATGACCCTGTAGAACACTAAAGTGTCTCAGATGGAAATCACTGAGTCACGGAAGTAGAACCAGACTGGGCAGAAACCAGGCTGAGAATTTGCTGCAGGCAATCGGGTCAGAGTGTGTTACTGCCAGGGATCAGAGCTGCGCAGAGCTGATGACAAACAACTCCAGGACTAAGGTTGGAGTCAGGAGGGGAAGAGGACACCATTGAGCATTCTGAGGAAGCTGTCACTCTGAGGTTCTCTGACAATTCAGGCTCTTTGCTCTGAGAAATTCAAGGTTACTGGTCAATCCTGACTCTGGGATAGACATTAAATCCTAAAAATATCTAAAACCAACTCCTTAACTTGGGCAAAGGAGGACATGAGCTGCAAGGGAGTGAAGTGACTTGCAGTTGTGCACACGACCAAGCAGCAGCAGAGCTGAATTCTCGAGCTGGGGCAGCAGTAGCCTGACCCCCGGGCAGTGCTCAGGGTAGGCTAAAGCACACCCTGACATGCTCCCAGCCGCCCTTTCTTTGGGAAATGAACCATGTATACTAGAACAACAGAGGGCTTGAGAAATCTTAAAGTGAAAAATCAATTTAACTCAGGATTTTTTAAACTTATTTGATGCTGGTACTCATTTTGAAATGCATCTTTTTGAGAGACACTTCTAAGATCATACTTTGGAAATGCGTCCACACACTCCTTGGCTCCTAAGATCAGACCTAACTTTTCTGGGGTTGAGGGTGTTTCCTTGTCTACCAGGAACCTTTGCAATGTGGTCCAAACATACAGCCATGCCCTTTTGGTTGATAAGTCTCAACTGGAAAATTCCATGTTGTTGTGGGTTTTATTGGTTCCTATGGTCCCTGTAATATGTGTTCTCCATTTGCCACTCTACCTCCCCTCTACCAAATGAACAGGCTCTGGCTCCCTCGTCACCATCCCCCCTGGCTTCTAGCTGTATTTGGGCAAAGGGGACCAGTAGGAGATGAGGGTGAAGCATGAGGTCAGGTGTTTATTCCTTGGTTGCCTCCCTCAAGCCAAGATCCCAGGTGCTGCCAGCTGGCCCTTTTCTCCTAGTTTGCTCTCTCCGAAGACTCTGGCAATCACTCCCTCCAGGTCCCTTGGGCCTTGGGGTTGTAATGGAGTGCCCACAGCTCCCAGCCCGAGGTACTGCACTATTCCTTATGGGTTCTCTACACTCTTTAATACCTTGATAAACTGCACTTTTATTAAATCCCCTCAATTGAAGTTTGCTGTGGTTTCCTGCTGGGGCCTTGCCAATATGGTCCTCTTTTGTGGAGGTTTGGATGCATGATCCATTTATGTATTTGGCAACTTCTGACTGAGAGCCCGATGTGTGTCAGGCATTGCACTAGGCTCAGCGATACAATGGTGAACAGAACAGACCGGATCCCTGCCACCACGAGGTTTAGTGAGGGATACAGAAAATGAAGAACTAAGTAAGCAGCTAAACCACAGATTGTCCTAAGTATTAGAAATAAAATAAGCACAATGCTATTACTGAGAATGATAGATGTGCCTTTCTAGGAAGGGAGGTCAGGGAAGGCCTCTCCCTACAGAATGAGGAGGTTGGAGACCAAAGGAGAATTTCCCAGGCAGAGGAAATATCAAGCCCCGGGTCATTGGGTGGCATAGAGTTTGGCATGTTGTTTTGCTTTCTTGTTTTCTTTCACTGTGGAAAGTCTTTCATGGTGGTGTCTGTACAACATGTGGTGTCAAGACAGGAAGAAGTGCAAATGCACACACAGTGACACGTGGCTGTCAGAGAGCAGGTTGTGAGTGAGGAAAAGGTTCACATGCAGCCATTCTTTCCCTGGTTCCAGACAGCTCTAGGCCACAGCCTCCCCCTTGGCTGTGGTGTCCTGGTACTCGGTGAACTTCATCTCTCCCATGCCCTTGCCTGGCACCGGTGCAGGAAGACCTCCAGGTGCACTGGAACAGCTCCTGCGTGCCAGTGTGTTCCTGATCAAGGAGGCAAGCAATTTTAGCTCCTGGGGCAAGATGTCACAGACAGCAACAAAATAGCTGCTATTCTTGTTGTGGATGTTAAACATCTGTTCATCCACCTTCTTCGTGGAAATGCAGCCCCTGAACATAGAGGCCATGGTCAGGAAGTGGCCATGGTGGCAGTTATAAGTGGCCATCCTGCTCTTGTCATTGAACGTCTGCTGGGTGAGCCTGGGTACCATCAGGGCCCAGTACTGCTGGCTGCCCTGGCTGGTGAGAAATGACAACAGCCACTATGGTTGTGTTGGGAGCAGCTTGGGGTGGGTAGGGGCAAGGTCACACAGGGCTGCTGGCTCTAGGAGAAGAGCCGTCATCTGCACCCACCTGCCACTGCTCATCCCGGTGACCCCTAAATTGGTCCTTCCTGAGTTCCACTCACCTTACCTGGATGCACCGTGTGAGTCATGAGTGGGCCAAAAGGAAACTTTTTCTTTTCTCTCAAGCCTGCTGCTCCTCCCACATCTTAGGGAACCTCATTACTATGTACCTTGCTGCTGATATTCTGTGATTTTCAACTATCCCTTCTGCGTTTCTTCTCACTCACCAAATCCTGTCTATTCTGTCTGATACAGGTCACCCCTCTCCCATGGTCCACCCTTTATAACCTGCAAGAGCACTGCCCCCCTGCTCTCCTGCCTCCCTAACCCCACCTGGGGGTTCCTGGCATGCTTTGCCAGCCTGGGCTTTCTCAACGTGTCACTCCACTACTTAAGCATGCTGGCGCTACATTCTTTCAAACATGAAATTCCAATTTCTTACCCCTTTGCACAGTGAGTGCATAGGGGCCTTGCCTTGGCACTGCTCTAGGCCCATTTCCTAACAGCCTCCCCTTGTACCCTATTCATTTGAGCAGTACTTAAGGCATCCAGTCTAGTGTGTGCTTTCTCTTGCCTCCCACCTTGATAAAGACTATTTTCTCTTCCTGAAATGTTCTTCCCACCTTCCAGCCCCATTTTCTGCCTGCTTACCCACCATGGATTTTGGTAATTTAGGAATCAGCTCAAGTTTCAGCTTTTCTAGAAAGCATCCTTGAGACCTCAGGCTCTCCTCTGTGGCATGTATTTTGCTGTGTGACAAAGATTGGTTTACTCATTTGTCACCCTCAACTGTGAATCCCTTAAGGTTGTGCCTGTCATTTCTGACTCCCATGCACTTATTTCTGTGTCAAGTACATTAGGTGTGTTCAATGAATTGATGAAGAAAAAGGAACAAAAGCAATGATGAGAAGTAGAAATATGGGGAATAGCACTGAAGCAGAAAAATCAAGGAAAAACCTAAAAACAAAAACAAAAACAACAACAAAAAAAAAACAAAAAGGAAAAGAAAAAAAGAAACCCCAAAGAAGTGGTGAAAGGAGAAGAAGGAAACCGAAAGCAGGATATGAAAGCTAGAGACACAGGCTGCAGGGATAGAGAAATTGAGAGACGAGTATAGAAAGAGAATGGAAGTTGCAGTTCAGTGAGTAGTGGGAATTTGAATGACTCAGTTGTTGAGGACTTTTTTGTGTAGTAGGATTACTGAACATAATATTTTCATTCTACATGTGTGAAAAGGAAACAGGAAAAGTCTATTTCCTTTAAAATAGGGGTGGGAAATGTCCAGTCCTCAGGCTGTATAAGGCCCATGAAATCATTTGGTCTGGCCCTGCCAAGGCATTAGGGATAAATTAGTTAAACGTTTGACCAAATATAGCAAGCTAATTTTTAAGTTCATAATTTTGTATGGCCCCCGAATGATGTTATAAATATCCAAATGGCCTGTTGCAGAAAAAGGTTCCCACCCCTGCCTTAAAAGTACAAACTCACTTATAAAGTCAAGGAGCTATTATTATATTGCTTCATATTATGTAATCAGCCTTAAGCAGTTAGAGCACTTATAAATAAATGAAATGGCCCAGAAATCTTTGCAGTGGTCAATAATACATAGGGGAGTGAGCCCCATTCTAGTGGGTTCTTTATAATGCAAGTGCAGTTGACCCTTGAACAACATGGGTTTAAACTGCCCGGGCTCACTTAAAAGCCACATTTCTTCAATAAATACCTGTACTGTTTTCTACTTGTGGTTGAGGGTCTGCATATTCAGAGGGCCAACGTGTGAATTGATCTAGCTATTTTTTTTAGATAGGAGACTTGAACATTTTGGTATGGGAGGGTGGCACCAATCCCCTGTGGACATGGAGGGATAACTGGTGTTGTTAAGTTTTGGGGGGACTCCAAAGCACTATGCATATTTTCACTGTGCAGGGGGTCAGTGTCCCCCTCCCCACTCCTGCTAATTGTTGTATGATCAGCTGTATCTTTTAACCTTTCTTTAACTCCCACCTCTGATTAAACTATCAGCTGGAATCAGCCAAGGCTGTGTTGAATAGGTATGAGCTCTGCTAACATCAACAGCAGCAGTTCCTTCTCATAGATCAATTTCTGATGAACTTTGTTTGGAATTTCCAGTCATTTCCAACATGAAAACTACATGTCTAGAACTGTAACTCTGTGCGGAAGAATTAATCCAGCAGAGACACTGCAGCACTAGGAAAGGGAACGTTATGTACTGAACACCTATGAAGGGATAGATGCTCTACATTGTTTTCTTATTTGGTGTTTTTCCTTTGCTATAGTGTTTCTAAATCTAGGTCATCTTGTTTTAATGGTTCAAGAAAACATACCGTGATCTCAGATTTTCCCTTGCCCTGGGAGAACAGTGCGTGCCACGGGATGGGCGTGTCCCAGGCAGATTTGTTATATAGGAAAAGCTTTTCCCCTGAGACAACATCTCCCTGTTCTATCTACTCTCTGTCCCCCCCCGGCTGGTTCACTTAGTAGTCTTAGTCATAGTAAAGTGTCAGGGAGTGTGATATAGTTCCTAGGAGTATTTATAATTTGAATGGAAACTAGAGAGAGGGCAATGTTTGACTAAAAGGAGCAAGTGATGGATGGTGAATTTCACACATGGTAGGGAAGGTTGTTCTGTCGGAAGAATGGAGGAACAGTTATCCTTCCCAAGATCCTTCAAGTACCCTGTGCAGGCACAGGATCTCTCCTGTCTATAAGGTTGGTGCAGGGTGAACGAGGTGTTGCTCTAGTCTTTTTACATCTCAGACCTTTGCCGGCCCTAATACATGTCAGTTAAAATCAGCTTCCAGGTGCCTAGAGGACAATAGAGTAGGTTCCCATTGGCATCTGGTATTTGGCTGGCTAGGTGTCACTGTGCTGACTTCCCTTTTCTTCATCTTCTTCAATGGTCTATATTTTCAAATGTCTCCAAAGTATAAAATATTGAACTTGGGTCTACCGTGGGAATAGTTTAGCTTGATCAGCCAAAGTGCATGATCTCAAACACTTGGTCTCCCAGTAGTCTTCCTGTGTCAAGAAATGCAAGCACATCGATGCACAGTTGCTTTGGAAGTCTGATTTGTTTGCATTTTTAGAAAAATGCAAAGTTGAAAGTTTTTATACATAGACTAGAGGCCCGGTGCATGAATTCATGCACAGGTGGGGTTCCTCCTGGCCAGCAATTGGGGCCAATAGGGGGAGGGCTGGCTGGGGGTAGGAACCGAAAAATGTTGGTTGGCCGCCCCCCTGGGGCTGATTGGAGGGGCTGGCTGGCTGCGGGAGGTTGGCTATGGGAGCGCACTGACCACCAGGGGGCAGCTCCTGAGTTGAGTGTCTGGCCCCTGATGGTCAGTGCTCATCATAGCAACTTGTCGACCGGTCGTTCGGTCGTTTGGTTGTTCAATCACTTAGGCTTTTATATATATAGATGAGCTTTGGCAATTGTACCAAATTTTGTTCAAAGTTTTACTGCTTGAAAAACTAGAATTCCATTTCAAAGGGAGAAAGGACAAGAAAGAGTGAGAACAGTCCCCCTGATACCCTCTGCAAGCCAGTCGGGCAGTCAGGGCCCACAACAAGGTGGGGGGAAACCACCTCAGGGCACTTTCAGAAGGGGTGTACCGGGAATCACTCTAGCATGTGATCCTGTTTTCAGGGCCAGGAAGAAATTTCCCTGGAACTGCACTGACCACTGTTTATTTCTTTGAGTGTGCTCCATTTGGACAGAGAATCTAAATTCTTATGTGCAAATATTGCCATCCAGGGAACTTGTGGGTGGTGCCCACAATTGGAACTTGGACTTGTAGGTGCTTAAAGAGCAGTAGGTCACAGTACATACTTGTCTAGGACATCTGATGTCTAGATACAGAATTTTGAAAGAGTATACTCTGATTGGATTTGAGTAATATGATGCAATTGGAAGGCAATGTTGTGGAGAATAAAGAATCACAAATTTTGAAAATGGACAAAACTTACTGCAGTGTGAACTTAAATGATCTGAACCTCCAAGTTATCACCTGCAAAGTGGGGTTAAGAAGATTTACTCCAGGGGTATGAGAACAAGATGGGATAATACATACAAGATAATTGCATGAAGTAAAAATCAATGTACGATAATTCTCAACCCTTTTAACATTCTAAGGTGTAGAAGAAGGCAAAGGAGAGACTAAAAAGAAGAGGCAAATAAAGTAGGTTATTATTTGGAGTGAATGCCTATGCTAAGTGCTAAGAGGAGATGAAATAAGACAAGCAGGAATAGGGTACAGGGGAAATACAATTTGTAAGCCAATTTAAAAAATTATTCCCTTTGATGGAGACCTGTTTTGGCTATGTTGTAAACCAGACCATATTAGATTAAATTTTATATAGTGGTGGGGCTTGTCTTAATAAAATTAGCCTTTCTATTTGTTAGTTTGTAAAAACTATAATTTTGCTCTAATGATAAGAGAATAAGGCTTAACAGAGCTTTCAAAGCCAAATATTCAATGTTGATTATTATGCACTTGAAATTCATTTTGAGTTAATGAAAATGCTGTCAACAGATATTGTAGCTTAAGGAAGTGTTGAGATCTGAAATAACTCACTTATTAAAAGAAGTAAGGAAAGAAGAGGGAGCAAAGGAAGAAAGGAAGGAAGGAAGGAAGGAAAGAAGGAAGGAAGGCAACCTTGTATAGGTAAGGAAATGGTCAAATAGGAAACAAATAGGGGCAAAGCCCCTGAGAGAAATGGAGGTGGAACTTTTGAATAGGTAGGTTTTTCCCTGGAACAGCTGCAGCATGAAGTCACCAGGAAACCTCTGAAGCTAGAAATGGACTTCTAATGGGATCAACACATTATCATGTAGTGTTTTTCGGACTATGAAGTTGAGACCAATTAGTGAGTTGTCTTAATCTGCCAGGGCAGTCATAACAAAATAACATTGACTGAGTGGCTTAAACAGCAGAACTTTATTTTCTCACAGTTTGGGAAGCTGGGAGTCTGAGATCAGGGCCAGCACTGTTGGGTTCTGGTGAGAACTTCTTCCTGGCTTGCAGGTGGCTGTCTTCTCACCTTCCAGCTGTGTGGTGACATGGCTTTTCTTAGGCGTGTGTGCATAGGGTGAGCAGGGTGGGGTTGAGGGAGGTGCTTTCTTCCTATTTTTGTAAGGCCACCAATCCTATTGGATTAGAGCCCCACCACTGTGACCTCATTTAACTTTAACTACCTTCTAAACACCCTGTCTCTGAAAACAGTGTAATTGAGGGTTAGGGCTACAACATCAGAATTTTGGTTGGAGGGGGAGTGGCACAATCAAATCCATAGCATGGATCATGAAGTCAATGTAGTAGTTTGCAATAAACATTTACAAAAAATTAAATGGAAGAAAATAGAACAAAGTACACTGCACACAGGCTGCTAAGTATGTGCAGGTTGGTTGTGCACTGCATACTCTAGAAATGTCATTTGCATTGTGGTAAATGTGGATGACACCCTAGTGCTTTTCTTGCACCACCCACAGGACAGTAGGTGGTGGGTCTGATTAGTAATGATAAGTAGTATTATCATGTGAAACTTTCATATGCATGTGCGTCAGTGTAGCTGCATGTTGGTGTGTGCTGTAAAATGTATTTCTTATAGGAGTAACATTTGAAAAAATTTGAAACCTGTTATGGTAGTCATATTTTATTTTTTGGTTGCCCAACACTGGAACTCCCTTTCTGGTGTTGGGGAACACAAAATTGTGTGAATCTTGATAGAAGTGGGGTCCTGTCTTCCCCTACAGAACCCAAAGTGGGAAAAGCATTCTGTCTCTCCTCTCCCAGGAGTCCGAAGTCTGAGCTCATTCGCAAGGCTGGGCCAATGGGATGTTCTCATCTAAAACTCTGAAACTTGAGGGAGTGAAGCAGCGATTCAGTGCAGCTAGATAAGTCCTGCTGGCAGGATGGGTTGAGTGGCAGAAGGATGACCAAATGTAGAAAGTGACCAGTATTTGGTTGTGAAGACCTGTGATGTGCTCAGCTGCCTGACTACTTTGTGTGTTACCTGATTTCTGGTGTTGTGACCCATTCAACATGTCTTTAATAAATTGCTTATGTGCATAAATTGGCTGGAATCAATATTTATTGTTTGTCACTGAAAACTCTGAAAACAACAACAAATTTTCATGGGGAGTTGAACTTGGATGTGATTCACCCATCCCCTCAGTCTAAATTTTCAAGTAATCAAAATATATAAATGCATATAAAGAAGTACATGAAAATGGAAAAATATGTATTCCTTTATGTTATTTTTTTCTAAAGCACTGCATCACAAGCTTTGTTTGGGGACAGGAAAGATAAAAGAAGGAAGCATTTCTGTATATTATACCAGATAGCTAGCCTAATGGTCAAAACCACTTTTCAATGTTTTTCTGATGCCCTATTTTGAGTTAGCATTCATTAGTATGAAATATACTTTTCCTGAAGCATTTCCTATTTATTTAGTATCCACAGTAGTGAAGACCATATGCAGAATATAGAATATATGCAGATACCCTTCGGTCCTTCCAAAGACCAGAAAGTTTTGCACACTAAACTTCACTGAATTTTTTCATAAGTTATAAATTATAATGCCTTCCCATTAAGTTTTTTTTTTTATGTTTCTTCAGTAAGACAGTGTGTAGAGAAAAATAACAATAAGATCATTTATTTTGACAAAGGGGGATTTTTTTCAGATTTTTAAAGTGGACATTCCAATTTGGCATAATTTTGTTCAGTTAGCCTTGTAAGAGGACTTGTGTCTATATCTTGCATTTTACCTGAGTAGAAAAACAACTCATTTCTTGTACTTAGGAAGTTGTTTCAACAGTTGGGAAGGCCTCAGTCACAGTGTGTGATAAGCAGACATAGCAGAACCAGAGGTCCTGACAACACATGCCTCAGGCCACCCACTGGTAGTTTATTATTTTATTTTATTTTATTTTTTAAAAAATATATTTTTTTGATTCTTTACAGAGAGGAAGGGAGAGGAATAGAGAGTTAGAAACATCGATGGGAGAGAAACATCGATCAGCTGCCTCCTGCACACTCCCTACTGGGGATGTGCCCGCAACCAAGGTACATGCCCTTGACCGGAATTGAACCTGGGACCCTTGAGTCTGCAGGCTGACGCCCTATCCACTGAGCCAAACCAGTTAGGGCTGGTAGTTTATTTTGTTTATTTAGATTCCGCATATGAGTGAGACCATGCGATACTTGACTTTTCTCTGACTGGCTTATTTTGCTTAGCATAATACTCTCCAGGTCCCTCCATTCTGTCTCAAAGTTTAAGGGATCCTTCTTTTTTACTGCTGCATAGTATTCCATTATATAAATGTACCACAGCTTTTTATCAGCTCATCTACTGATGGCACTAGAGCTGTTTCCAGATCTTAGCTATTGTAAATAATGCTGCTATGAACACAGTGATACATATATTCTTTCTGATTTGTATTGAGTTCCTTATATATTTTGGATGTTAACACTTTATCAGATGTATCATTGTCAAATATGTTCTCCCAGGCAGTGGGCTCCCTTTTCATTTTGTTGATGGTTTCTTTTGCTGTGCAGAAGCTTTTTATTTTGATGTAGTCCCATCTGTTTATTTTCTCCTTAGTTTCCTTTGCCCTAGGTCACTGTGGTTGGCAAACTGCGGCCCGTGAGCCACATGTGGCTCTTTGGCCCCTTGAGTGTGGCTCTTCCACAAAATACCACGTGTGGGCGCGTGTACAGTGTGATTGAAACTCTGTGGCCCATGCGCAGAAGTTGGTTTTTGGCCTGGGTGAGTCTATTTTGAAGAAGTACTGTTGATATTTGGCTCTGTTGAATAATTAGTTTGCCGACCACTGCACCTAGGAGATGTATCTGTAAACATATTGCTATGAGAGATATCTGAGATTTTGCTGCCTATGGTTTCTTCTAGGATTTTTATGGTTTCCCATCTTACATTTAAGTCCTTTATCCATTTTGAGTTTATTCTTGTATATGGTGTAAGTTGGTGGTCTAGTTTCTATTTTTTTGCATCTATCTGTCCAATTTTCCCAACACCATTTATTGAAGAGACTCTCTTGACTCCATTGTATGATCTTGCCTCATTTGTCAAATAATAATTGAGTGTAATGCCTTAGGTCAATTTCTGGAGTCTCTTTTATGTTCCATTGATCTATGTCAGTGATGGCGAACCTATGACACGCGTGTGAGAGGTGACATGAGAACTCATTTTTTTGGTTGATTTTTCTTTGTTAAATGGCATTTAAATATATAAAATAAATATCAAAAATACAAGTCTTTGTTTTACTATGGTTGCAAATATAAAAAAATTTCTATATGTAACACAGCACCGGAGTTAGGTTAGGGTTTTTCAAAATGCTGACATGCCAAGCTCAAAAGGTTCGCCATCACTGATCTATGTGCTTGTTCTTGTGCCATTACTAGGCTGTTTTGAATGTAGTGGCTTTGTAGTATAACTTGATATCTGGTATTGTGATTCTTCCAACTTTGTTCTTCTTTCTCAAGATTGCTGCAGCTATTCGGGATCTTTGCTGTTCCATGCAAATTTCTGGAGTATTTGTTCTAGGTCTTTGAAGTATGCCAATGGTATTTTAATAGGGATTGCATTGAATCTGTAGATTGCTTTGGGTAGTATGGATATTTTAATGATAGTAATTCTACCAATCCATGAACATGGTATATTCTTCCACTTGTACATATCTTCCTCTATCACTTTTTTCAATGTACTGTAGTTTTCATAGTACAAGTCTTTTACCTCTTTGGTTAAGTTTATTCCTAAGTATCTTAATTTTTTGGTTGCAAGGTAAATGGGATTGTTTGTTTAGTTTCTTTCTGAGAATTCATTATTGGTGTATAAAAAAGCCATCATTTTTGGGGTGTTAATTTTGTCTAATTCATGTATTAAATCTAGTGTCATTTTTTGGTGGGATCTTTAGGGTTTTCTATGTACAATATCATGTCATCTACGAATAATGAGAGTTTTATCCCTCCTTCCAATTTGGATGCCTTTTATCTCTCTCTTCTGATTGCTATGGCTAGGACTTCCAGGACCATGTTGAATAAGAGTGGGGAAACTGGCATCCCTGTCTTGTTCCTGTTCTTAGGGGAAATGGGTTTAATTTTTGCCCAATGAATATGATGTTGGCTGTAGGTTTGTCATATATGGCCTATATTATGTTGAGATATTATCCTTTTATTGACACTTTGCTGAGAGTCTTTATAAAAAATGGGTATTGGATTTTGTTGAATGCTTTTCTGCATCTATTAATAGGATCATGAGATTTTTGTCTTTCATTTTGTTTGTGTGATATATCACATTTATTGATTTGTAAATATTGTACTAGCCTTGCATCTCTGGAATAAATCCCACTTGGTCATGGGGTATGATCTTTTTAAATATGTTTCTGTATCTGATTTGCTAATATTTTCTTGAGGATTTTAACATCTATGTCCATTAGGAATATTGTCCTATAATTCTCTTTCTTTGTAGTGTTTTTATCTGGTTTTGGGATTAGGGTAATGCTGGACTCATAAAAATAGCTTGGAAATATTTCTTCCTCTTGGAATTGTTTTAATAGTTCGAGGAGTATAGGTATTAGTTTTTTCTTTGACTGTTTGGTAAAACTCCCCTTGTGAAGCCATCGGGCCCAGGGCTTTTGTTTGCTGGGAGTTTTTTGAATGCTGCTTCAATTTCATCCTTGTTATTGGCCTATTCAGGTTTTCTGATTCTTTCTGATTCAGTTTTGGATGATTGTATTTTTCTAGAAATTTGTCCATTTAATCCACATTGTTCAGCTTGTTGGCATATAGTTGTTAATAGTATTTCCTTATAATCCTTTGTATTTCTGTGGTGTCAGTTGTTACTTCACTTCTATTATTTCTGATTTTGCTTATTTGGGTCCTCTCTCTTTGTTTCTTGATAAGTCTGGCTAACGGTTTTTTAATCTTGTTTATCTTTTCAAAGAATCAGCTATTGGTTTAACTGATTTTTTAAAAAAAATCTCTATGTCATTTGTTTCTGCTCTAATTTTTTTCATTTCCTTCCTTTACTTACTCTGGGCTTTTTCTTGTTGTTCTCTTTCTAATGCTTTAAGTTGTGGGGTTAAGTAGTTTATTATTAATTTTGATTGTGCTTTTAGATAGGCCTATAGTGCTGTGAGCTTCTCTCTCAGGACTTCTTTTTCTGTGTCCCAGAGATTTCAGGTTATCATGTGTTCATTTTCATTTGTTTCAGGAAGTTTTTTTTATTTCTTCCTTTATCTCATTGGTAACCATTTCATTGTTTAAGAATATGCTGTTTAGGCTCTATGTGTTTGTATGTTTTTTTCTGTAGTTGATTTCTAATTTCATTCCATTTTTATCTGAGAAGATGCTTGATGTGATTTCAACCTTTTTGACCTTGTAGAGACTTGTTTTGGGTACTAATATGTGGTCAATCTTTGAGAATGACCCATGTGCACATGAGAAGAATGTATGTTCTGCAGTTTTGGGGTGAAATGTTCTATAAATGTCAATTAAATCTATCTGATCCAGTGTGTCATTTAGAGTCACTGTTTCCTTGTTAATGTTTTATCTGGAAGATCTATTCAGTGAAGTTACTGGGTGTTAAAGTCCCCTACTATGACTGTATTGCTGTCAAAATCTCCCATAAAATCCTCTAGAAGTATTTTTTTTGTATATTTAGGTGTTCCTATATTGTGTGCAAATATTTTTTCCAGGGTTATATCTTCTTGTTGGATTGATCCCTTTAGTATTATGTAGTGACCTTTATTGTCTCTTGTGATGGCTTTTATTTTGAAGTCTATTTTGTCAGATATGAGTATTACTACCCCAGCTTTTTTTTGCTTGTTTGTTTCCATTTGCATGGAAAAAATTTTCCCATCTCTTCACTGTCATCCTGTGTGAGTCTTTTGTTCTGAGGTGGGTCTCTTCTAGACAGCATAGAATTGGGTCACGGTTTTGTATCCATTAAGCTACCCTATGTCTTTTCATTAGAGCATTTAATCCATTTACATTTAAGGTTATTATTGATAGGTACTTATTTATTGCCATTTTAATTCTTTATGCTTATGTTTCTCTCTTTCTTTTTTTCCTCTCACCTGAGGATATTTTTCCATGGACTTTTAGAGAGAGTGGAAGGGAGAGGGGGAGACAGAGGCAAACACCAATGTGAGAGACACATCGATTGGTTGCCTTCTGCATGCTTGTTCAGTCGTTTGGTTGTCCCTCACTAACCCCTCTGCTGACCTGGTCACCCCATGCAGCCTGCTTGTTCAGTCATTTGGTCATCCCTCACTAACTCCCCTGCTGGCCTGGTCATAGGCAGCCATCTTGTGAAGGTATGAGGGTCAATTTTCATATTACCACTTTATTATATAGGATTTTTGCCCTTATTGTCCCCCTCCATCTAGTTCCCACCCAGCTCCAAGCCTTCACCACCTTACAGTTATTGTCTGTGTCCATAGCTAATTCATATATGCATATAAGCTGTTTGGTTAATCTTTGCCCCTCCCCCCTCACTCCCATCCCTCAGATTTATTTTATTTCAGTAGAGTACCTTCCTTATAGCTTTTTGGGAAAGAGTGCATTGGAAATAAAGTTTCTAAGAACTTATAACTCTGAAAATGTCTTTGTTCTACTCTCACACTTACTTGAAGCTGGCTGAATATAGAAGTCTAGATAAGAAAGAATTTCCCTCCAAAATTTTACAGGTATTTTATTTTATTTTCTAGTATTCTTCTTGACAACTTGAAGGTATTCACAGTCTTGGTCCTTGATTCCAATTTTCTGAAACTTCATGGTAATGGTCTTAGCACATTATTCTGGAGTCCTGGAATTTTTAAGCTGAAAACTCATTTTCAGATTTGGGAAATTTGTATGCATAGTTTCTTAAATGTTATTCCTCCATTCATTTTCTTGAGTAGCTTTTTTTGAACCCTTCATTACATCCTATACTTTTCTTGTGTTTTTATTTTCTCCTAATTTCCCTTTTAAGTTTCTGGAATATTTCCTCAAATTTAATTTCAGAAACTTCCAGAGGTTGAAAATAATTCTCCTATTATATTTTAATTTTAAAAATAACATTGTTGTTATCAGAAAAAAAACATATTTTAAAAGATTGTTCTTAAACTTGACTTTGGGTGGTGAACACACAATCCAATGTACAGATGATGTGTTATAGAATTGTGCAGCTGAAACCTATATAATTTTATTTAAAAATGTGAACTTAGTAAATTCAATAAAATAAAGTATTGTTCTTCTTTCATGGATAGAATATCTTGTCTTATTTTGTTCTAAAGAATCAATGAAAGTGTTTTTAAAGTTATCTTCTCTTTTTCCTTTACATTTTTATTCTTTGTTATTTTGCTTTGACCTCTGTTTTTCCTATCAAAAGGCTCCTTTTGCTGGTCCTTGCTACCCTCTTATATATAGCATTAGGTACTCAAAGCTGACATTTTATATGTGCTGAACATATGGGTGTGGGATTTAATTGTGGGAGGCACTATAGCACGATCTAGATGTGCTGTTTCATTGAAACAACAACAACAACCCCTCAATATTTATATCTTTAGGTCTGTCCTTTTGGAATGGATTTTGTATTTTTTGGTTTCCTGTCTGGATGGTATAAGCCTGGCTGTCAGCTTTCTGGGCACTGAATATAGAAGATGGTTGAGGTCTCAACATGCAACATGTCTTCACTTGATCCTTCTTCTTCTTTTTTGGGGGGATGTAAACATCACCTTTGCTTACTCTTGGTTACCCCCAGTTCAGAAGCCTTGTTTTACTTTTTCCAGAAAATAAACCTCCAGTCTTGTGTCAGTGCAGGATAGGACAGTCTTAGGAGTGAGGGAGTAAATAAGAGGTCTTATTGCTACTTAAAAAGACTTTTAACCAAATCTCTAGTTTTTCGTTCTTCCGGAAGTATTAGATAACGCCATTTCTTCAGCCCTTTAGAGGTCTGAGCTTTATTTCAGGTTCTTTCTTAACTTTTCCCAGTACTGGGTTGGTGTTCATTTTCTTGAGTCTACTAAGTCAATTACCATGTATCTCTCTGCTTTCCAACGCCCCCCCCCCCCTTTGCAGTCCATTTATGGTTTAAGGTTTGTGCCTTTAACAATGAATTTCTTCTTTGTAATAATAACATCACTCTATAACATCTCTGGGATAAAAAAGAAATCTTTATACATTTAACATTTTTTGATATATGTTTAGGTTTTATTTTCTATCAATTTCATTTCACAATAGTAAAGGAAGCATTTGGTATAAGGTTGAAAATCACTGAGCTATAGGATATATAATATGCTGCATTTATTATCTGTGCTCTGCCACTAAATGATTACTCCTTATGCTAAGCTTTGCTGGATATAGATGATTCAGCAACTGGTTATTCATAACAATTTACTCTTCAACCTGGAATCCTTCTTAATGGTTATAAAAAGGTAAAAGTTCTATATTCCTATGCTTTCTACTATGCTGTCTGTTCTAATTTTTGTTTTTAAGCATAGACAAGACACATGTCACTATAACTATCTGTGTGCATGGTGTTAGGTTACCTGAATGTATAACACACATGAAACTCAGTATGTAGTGATGCACACTGTGGGTAAGAGCCAGGTTTTATAACAGGGTACATGTGCTTCAAAAGTTGACTTAGCTCTCTAAGCAAACTTGAATCATCAGAATCTCACATGCAAAATGGGGAAAATGATGATGCTAATTCATAGGGCTGCAGAGATAATGCAAGTCAAGTGCTCAGCCTAGACAGAGAAAGCACTGGGTAATGCTAGCTGTCATAAAAAAGCAGTTAACATGGATGCTGGGATGGACAGCCTGGGTTTGAATCCTGGCGATGCCACTCATGGCTCTGTGACTTGGGCAGTTATTTAATCTCTCCATGCATTGGTTTTCTCAGATGTAAACTGGGGAATATAATATTGCTGCCTCAAAGAGTTGTGAGAATTAAGTGAGGGGATGCACATAATATATTAAGAATATGGCCTGACCTTACTCAAAGTTAGCTATCCATATTTAGAGACTGTGCACCCTCACCAGATCCATCGTTCATGTCCTTGTTTAGAATGTAAGATGTGCTTGGAAAATTTATTCTTGGTTCCTTTGGAGCAGAGGTGCCTCTGGTAAATATGTTTTTGTTTAGTCATTAGAGCTCTGCTCTTCAAAACAAACAAAACTGAGACTGTTATTTATGATGTATTTTTAAAATAAATGTGTGGTCAGCATTGTCTAAACTTCAGGGTATTATCTAAACTCCAAATCCTCATTCAAATGCTTACTGGCTCTTAATATATTTACCAGATAAGAGGTCCCTAGCTGGTCCACAGTTCAGGAGAACCAGAGCACAGCAGTGCCCAAATGTTCACTAAGCTCAGGTGAGAAGAACTGTCTGGTTAGATCCTTTGAAACAACAACACGACAACTGAACTTAAGCTGTTCGTTTTTTATGGGGAAGGGAGTAAGGTTGGGGTGGCTTTGACATTCTATTTTAAGGAAATCAGGAAATTATCCTCTAAAGACTAGAAGCACAGATCAATAATGCAAACATGGTCATGTCACCTGAAACAAGGTTCATTATAATTTTTAGACTTTCCCACGGTGCCTTCCTGCTTTGATTACCCACCACACAGTCTCTTCTTGAGCCACTAGCATGCAAGATGCCATCTTAGACCCTTCACAGAGGAAAAACCATGCTTTATCTGCCTCATGGAATTGGTAATTTTACTGTAGCTTAAAAGGATCTCTGAATGAGCCAATTTTTCTAGCTTAGATCCAGGAATAAACTAAGCCAAAATAATAAAAATAATAAAAAAAATCATGACTTTGCAAAGATACTCAGAAAGCTGACAATATTTAGCTTTTATTTTAAAAAGTGACCATGACTTTTAAAGGATTCTTTTTGGATAGATCTACAATACAGGAAGCCATTCACTAGAACCTATTAAACCCTAAGTTGCCTTAAAATGTGCTTGTCTTAGATGTTTGTTTAGAAATATATGTCAAGTACCTCATGTAACAGTATTTCAAGGAAGCATGTCTTAATTAGCATAAATAAATATTTTTTTTCCTTTTGGTACACTGAAAAATTAATACATGCATTGTTATTCAGAATTTTTTTCATTATTTTTTATGCAGAAAGAATACTTTAATAACAGGGCGACATATATTTTGGTTGCAAGGCCTCTGATTCAGTGAGGAGGGCGGGCGGTTCCTTGCGTCTCTTTTTCCCTGTACACAAGCAGAAACGTGAAGGAGACTCAAATGACAGTGAATGTTATCCCTGAAACTACAGGAAATGGAATTTCAGTGCTTGTATATTTTTCTGTGGCCTCTTGAGATACCTTTATTTCTTGCCTTTTTTTTTCCCCTCAAATGAACTTTCTCTCTGTGGCTTTGTGTCCTGACACAAGTAAAGTCCTTCCTCTTGGGGGATGGGCTGGGCCACATGAGACAGATGGTTTTATAGAAATTCAGCATTTCCTGTAGGAGCTCTGACATTCTCTAGAGCACATTTTATCTTCACAGACTTGTTTATTATCGCAGCCTGCATTGCTGTTACAGCCATCCACAGATGAGCCCTTTACATTTCCATAAATAATTGCAGTGAATTCAGGAGTTGACACTCTATTTACTCTTATTTAGGAAAAACTGCTCACTGTTTGTAGAGAGAGAGACATATTACTTACATTTGTACAACTAGAGGCCTGGTGCATGAAATCTGTGCATGGGAGTGGGGTCCCTCAGCCTGGCCTGCACCCTCTCCAATCTGGGACCCCTTGGGGGATGTCTGACTGGCAGTTGGACATCCCTCTTGCAATCCAGGACTGCTGGCTCCTAACTGCTTGCCTGCCTGCCTGATCACCCTTAACCACTCTACCTGCCTGCTTGATTGCCTCTAACTGCCTCTGCTTGCCAGCCTGATTGCCTCCTAACTGCCCCCCTGCTGGCATGGTTGCTCCCTAACTGCCCTCCTGCCATCCTGGTCGCCCCTAACTGTCTTTGCCCCGGCCCCTGCCACCGTGGCTTTGTCCAGAAGGAAGTTGGACATCCAGAAGATGTCTGGTCGACCCAGTCTAATTAGCATATTATTCTTTTATTAGTATAGATGTTTTTTACTTTTCCAGGCACTTTTTCTGATAGCAAAACATAGCCTATATTGGAAGGAGAGTTGTGCTTGAAATTGAAGTAAGACCTTTTACCAGAGAATGTCTGAGATATTTAGTTGACTGTTCAGAACTTTATTAAGTATGCACAATAATAACTCTTAGAGGTTTTCAGGAAGTTTAAAGAGCTTTATATATTGAGAAACACTATTTATACATAAGTGATTATTCTCAATATAGGAGATGTTTACACAAAATATTGGTTAGCCTACTAAGTAACTAGCAGTTACCTTCCACATTCAGTATTTCTCATTAAAGAGTCACTTGTGATGTGACAGGGCTCCAAGTTAAAACAGTTCATCTTCTGACTTAAGTTAGACTGCCTGGGTTTGCAGTCTGGCTCTGTCACTTACCCTTGTGATGTAGGACTAATTGCCCTCTAAGAGGGGAGTGGAAAATGTTAGGTTATTAATGTTGACAAAGTCAACTAACTGGCTATAGCTTGTTTAAGTCGTGAAACACAAGTTCAAAACCCCCATTAAATTTACTGATGCGATGATATGATATGTGGGATTTACTACAAAAATAGCTAAAGGATGGAGTGAAGGAAGGAGGTAGGAGTGGAAATTAAACATGATTGTCCATGAATTCTTAATTGCTGAAGCTGAGTGATCAGTACATGGAAGTTGATTATATTATTCTCTCTGTAAAATTTTAAAATGTCCCATAATGAGAAGTTAAAACTAACAAACAAAAAATTCCTTCAAAAGAATTCAAATGTAACAATTTGGAAATTAACTTCTGAAATCCCATTTGGTGTGTTGGTGCTTTAAAAAAATTTTTTTAAAAAAGGAAAAAGAAAAAACCCTCTCATTTACTTGAGATAAGCTGGGGAAATATCAGTGGGGAGATTCTCAACAGTAGCTGTTGTTTGACTCATCCTACCGCCCCACCACAGTGAGGTTTTTCTCTAATGGCCAGCGTACTGCCCTGGTTTCTGCTGGCCAGTGGTGACTCACACACCAAATCAAAATTTCACATCTAACCTTTATGAGCACTGATTATCAAAGTTGGAACTCAAAGGCCTGACTGAAATGAGGAGAGACTGTTTAACTCCTCTTTAAAGGTCAAAACTTTCCTCCAAAAAAGATTCTCCTCCAACTGGAAGGCTCTGCATGATGTCACCTTAGATATGAACTTAAAAGGGGACATTTCCTAAAAGTACACTCAGCTCTTTTGTGACACAAGAATGACTTATTTACTTAAGGTAAAGAAGAGCCAGATGAGCAGGAGTTCATGATAACCTTGATTATTTAGGCTGGACCACTGACCAGCTGTTTCACTTTGCCTCTGATTTCATAGGAACTTAGAAGAGGACAAAGACTGCTGCCCTTGCTGACGGCCCATTGATCAGACATGAACTGGTCAGACCTCTCTCCCTGAGACTAAAAGCAGACTCAGAAATCTTTCTTGTTCAGTATGCGAGGCAGCCACTGACTGTTGATAGGAAGGCAGATGAAATCTACTTATCTACCATGACTTAGTGTTTTTTCCTGCCTTTAATGTGAAAAATCTGAAGCTCAGGGAGGTCAAACAACTTGCCTCAAGTCATACACATCATGGTTGGTTGGATTTGAGGCCACTTTCTGCCCTCTGAACTCAAGGAAGCAATATCTATTCTACATAAAATTTAAAGATAAAAATCAAGCCAAAGATAAAAATCAAGCCATTGACAGAAATGTGTCTTGAGATAGAGAACTAACATTGGCCCACATTTGAATAGAGAGCGAAGCTATGCAACCACACATATATGGACAGATAATATTCAACAAAGGAGCCAGAAACGCAGTGAAGTAAAGATAGTTTCTTCAATAAATGGTGTTGGGAAAACTGCAAAGCCACATGCAAATGAATGAAACTGGATTACAGTTTGTCCCCATGTTCAAAAATTAATTCAAAATGGGTCAAAGACATAAAAATAAGACCTGAAACAATAAGTTACATAGAAGAAAATATAGGTACCAAACTTATGGACCTGAGTTGTAGAAAACATTTTATGGGCTTGACCCCAAAGGCAAGGGAAGTAGAGTAAAAAATAAATGAATGGGGCTATATCAAACTGAAGAGCTTCTGCACAAAAACAACAACAAAATTAGACAATAAAACAAAGAGGCAGTTAACCAGATGGGAGATGATATTTGCAAACAGTAGCTCTGACAAATGTTTAATTTCCAAAATATATAAAGAACTCATAAAACTCAATGCCAAACAAACAATCTAATAAAAAAAGTGGGCAGAGGACCTGAAAATACACCTCTCCCAAGAACACATACAAACGGCCAATAGATATATGAAAAGATGTTCAACCTCACTGGCAATTAGGAAAATGCAAATCAAAACTATGATAAGATACCACCTCACACATGTTAGAGTGGTCATTATCAACAAGACAAGAAATTACAAGGGTTCGGGAAGTTGTGGGAAAAAGGGAACCCTCATTCACGCTGGTGGGAATGTAAACTGGTACAACCGCTATGGAAAGCAGTCTGGAAATTCCTCAAAAAATTAAGTATAGAGCTACCATATGACCCATCAATCCCACTCTTTGAAACCCTGTATTTGTAAAGATATATGCACCCCTATGTTCATTGCAGTATTATTCATGGTGGCCAAGACATGGAAACAGCCCACGATAGAGGACTGGATAAAGAAAATGTGGTTCATATACACAGTGGAATACTACTCAGACACAAGAAAGGATGAAATAGCACCATTTACTACAACATGGATGGACCTTGAGAACAGTGCGCTAAGTGACATAAGTCAGACAGAAAAAGCTAAGAACCATATGATTTCACTCATATGTGGAATATAAAACTGAAACTTATGAACACAAATAGCAGGGTGGTGGTTGCCAGAGGGATGGGGTTGGGGGGAGAAAAGGATACTAATATGAGGTGACAGGAGAATATTTGACTCTGGGTGGTGGGCACACGGTGCAGATCTTGTAACATAGACACCTACACATGAAACCTATATGTTCATGATGACCAATGTCACCCCAATAAATTTAATAAATAAAAATTTTAAAAAGAAAGAAATAACTGTAGTAGCTATGGTATCTCTGTTTTACACATGAGAGTGAGGTACAGTCTAAGGTCACAGAGTCATTGAATGATGGAGCTGCAATTCAAGCTAGTTTTCTTTACACTCAAAAGCTGTTCTTTCTATTTCACTGGTGATCATGATTAGACCCTGGATGTGGTAAAGGTTGTTCTAAGGGAGCGGGGGCAGTAGGAAGACCTAAAACATGCAATCATGTACCATCTCCCTCATTTTCCCAGCATTCTCTCTGTTCTTAAAATCTGCTGTCACCTGGATGGTAATATGTAGAAAATCATCACATATACATGTTGTTAATGAGGTTATTATTATTGTTATTATTATTTTGTTAATCTTCACCCAAGGATATTGATTTTTAGAGAGTGGAAGAAAGGGGGAGAGACAGAGAGAAACATCGATTGGTTGGTGAGAGAGACACATTCATTAATTGCCTCCTGCATGTGCCCTGGCTGGGGCCAGGGATTGAGCCTGCAACTGAGGTATGTGCCCTTGACCAGAATGAAACCCATAACCTTTCAGTCCACAGGTGATGCTCTATCCACTGACATTGATCCTTTGGAAGGCCCTGGAGGAGACCCTGCTTATTAAGGTAATCAGGAATGTGCTGGTTAGGGGAGCCAAACAGGTTAGAGTGAGGTTGATATTATTAAATATGCTGTATTGTCTTCTCTGACCCTATGTCTTTCTCTCCACCCAGAGCTAAATGCCATTCTAAATTCTACAGTAATCATTTCTTTGCCTTGTCTAGTTTTTATCATATTTACATGACTCTCTAAGCATTATTTCTTTTTCTTGATTTTTAAATAATGTTGTACTGTATATATTCTTCAGCAACTTGCTTTAAAATTTTTGAGGATTCATTCATGTGATGTATGTAGCTATGGTTCATTCATTTCCATTATTGGTTTGGTAACATATAGTATTCCACTATGAAAAATACCATGATTTAGTTACATACATATTCTCCCATCAAGGGACAATCTGGCCTTGTCCTTTTATCATTATGCTGATGTGAACATTCTTTTCATGTCTCTTGGTGTACCTGTGCAAGAGGTTCTCTGGTCTCCAACTGTGCATGCGTGTGCATGTATGTGCATGTGTTTCTAGTTTGGAAATCTTTTCCAACTCTGAGGTCATAAAAATATATTTTTAAAATATATTTTATTGATTTTTTGCAGAGAGGAAGGGAGAGGGACAGAAAGTCAGAAACATCGATGAGAGAGAAACATCGATCAGCTGCCTCCTGCACACCCCCTCCTGGGGATGTGCCCGCATCCAAGGTACATGCCCTTGACTGGAATCGAACCTGGGACCTTTGAGTCCGCAGGCTGACGCTCTATCCACTGAGCCAAACCAGTCAGGGCATAAAAATATTTTTTTAAATGTGTATTGTTTTGCATCTGACATTTAGGTTTATACTCTACCTGTAATTGATTTTGTGTATTATATAAAGTAGGAATCCATGTCTCCATTTTCCCCCCATAATGCATAACTACTAGCCCCTTTCAATGAGTAATCCATCACTTCCCCATTCATCTGTGCAGTATCAGTGCGATTGCAAAGATTTCTACCTGTGTTACACTGGGCTGGGAAATAGGAGGAAATAGATGCATGCCTTATACAATATCTCATATGTTTGGAAGGTATATCACAATAATCAAAGAACTGTGTAACTGGGGGACATGGATGGATGTTTTGAAGAAAAAAAAGCCAGGCTCAGGGCTATGCCATCAATTTAAAGCAAATCTTAGAAGCCAGATGGTTTCCTTAAGCAATATTGAAATTCTAATTTCTTCTAAGGTTAAAGGGAACATCAAGCTGAGGTCTGGGCTCAAAACTGATTGGTTATAGTAGCAGAACTTTTCAGAAGGTTGAATTCTCAACCCTGGCAAGTCTCTCTTGCCAAAGTCAGAGCCCTGGTAGGGAAGGAGTAGAACCATGAAGCTTGGGATGGAAATATCTGGGTATTTGTATTTATGAACCATGAATATTCAAATTCCCCTAGGCCTTGGGTACCAGTAAGTGGCCCATTCCCTTTCATAGAGGACTGTGTCCCCTCCCCTCCTGAGGACTATGCAGAGCCTTATATGAGGCCAATGCTTATGTGATAATATAGTTTAACAGACATACAAAACAAGTCACATGATAGGAGAGGTTCGGCTTCTAAAGTAAATTGAATATGTTCTTTAAAAATTCTCATGTCCTCCCCTCTGACTGTAATTATTAATTTTCCAATCAGAAAATTACCCCAGGTGATCCAGTAACATGTAGAACTCCAGTAACCTAACTTATTTAAAAAAACAAACATCCCAACCATTTTTAAAATATTTAAATTGATATTTTAGGGTTAAAATTATAGAAGATATTTAGATCTAAATATATTTTCTGAATAGAAAATATTTCAGTTTTTGATTTAAAAGATACATAAAAAATATATGTGATACATTTTCCCAAGGAACTCTGAATTAGTACCTTTCCCTCTAACTTTCTTCAAATTGAGAGAATCTATGGAGTTCCCTATACTGCACAAGTTTTAATGAAAGAAAATAAGACTTTCTAAGAGCATCAAATACATGTTTTCTTATTTACAAACATATACACTCTTCTCTCTCTCTCTCTCTCTCTCTCTCTCTTAAAAATATATTCTCACTGATTCATAGAGGAAGGGAGAGGGAGAGAGATAGAAACATCAATGATGAGAGAGAATCATTGATCGGTTGCCTCCTACATTCCCTGTACTGGGGATCAGGCCCAAACCTGGGCATGTGGCCTGACCTGGAATCAAACTGTGACTTCCTGGTTCATAGGTTGATGCTAAACCACTGAGTCACACTGGTCGGGCTCAATTCTTATTTATAAATTCATTCCAAGGACATATACAGCTTGAAAAGCTTTGGAAGCAGTTTTTTTTTTTAAAAAAACTAGCTTTTAAGTAACAAGAAAACAGTTATAGAAGAAAGTTTAAATTAAAAGAAAAAAATTGTTTTAATTTATTCAAGAGTGGGAACATCCTCCATGAAAATGTGTACCTTGACTGTGGATGGCTGGGTGGCCTTATCACACCTTAGGAATTCAAATGCTTTTTACAATGAAAAGAAAGAGAGTTTCACCTCAGTTCTCTCCCAGGGTAGATGTCTGTCAACAGAAGGTGGACATCAGTAAAAGGAGGGGCTTGCACAATCAATCCAGAAAGTCAGCAATCTATGAGTAATCCAGAACCCAGTATTTATCTCCTCTGCCACACACCCTCCCTCCCAGCCAGTGAGCAAGATAATTACTCTCAAGTCGAGCTAAGTGCCCCCCAGTCACAGAGGCCCAATGCTGACATACAAAGCATACAAATAATTCCCACTCTGGCATAAAAGTGGCAACTTTCTTGGAAGAAAAGCAGATACTGTAAATTTCTCAAAGTCTCCCTGAAACATTTTTTAAAGTAATTTTTACTTCTTTAGAAAAAATGCATACATGGCAGATCATCTGTAATAAAAGGCCCATTCTATAAAATTTTACCTGGTCCTACTCATATCTGCAATCATAATCATATTTACAGACAAATATATCTATACTAATAAAAGAGTAATATGCTAATTAGACTGGGAGACCTTCCAGGAGACCTTCCAGATGTTCTTCTCGACAAAGCTATGGTGGCAGGGCTGAGGTAGGCAGTTAGAGATCAAGAGGGGAGGGCAGTTGTGAGTGATCAGGCTGGTGGGGGGCAGGGCTGTTGGGGGTAAGCAGACCAGCAAGGGGGCCAGTTGGGGATAAGCAGGCCATCAGTGGGGGTCAGTTGGAGGTGATCAGGACAGCGGAGGGGGGGCAGTTTGGAGTGAGCAGGCCAGCAGGGGGACAGTTGGGGATGAGCAGGCCAGTGGGGAGGGAAGGTAGGGGCGAGCAGGCCAGCAGGGGGGGAAGTTTGGGGTTATCAGGCTGGTGGGGGGGCATTTGGTGGCAAGCAGGCTGGCAGCAGGGGGGGGGGCAGTTGGGAGCAAGCAGACCGGCAGGCAGAGTGGTTAGAGGCAATCAGGCAGGCAGACAGGCAGGTAGGTGAGTGGTTAGGAGCCAGCAGTCCTGGATTGCGAGAGGGATGTCGAACTGCCGGTTTAGGCCCGATCCCTGTAAACTGGCAGTAGGACATCCTTCGAGGGATCCCAAATAGGAGAGGGTGCAGGCCAAGCTGAGGAACACATCCTCCCCCATGCAAGAATTTTGTGCACCAGGCCACTAGTTTCATATAAAGCTTTTTAAAAATTATAACAAGAACTTTTTTTCTTTATTGATTAAGGTATTACAAATGTATCCTTATCCTTCCATTGTCCCCCGATCCCCCCAATCCTGCCCTCACCCTCACCCCCTGTTGTCTGCATCCATTGCTTATGCTTATATGCATGCATACAAGTCCTTTGGTTGATCTCTCCCCCTTACCCCTACCTTCCCTCAGAGGTTTGTGCATTTGATCGATGCTTCTCTGTCTCTGTTTTTGTTGATCGGTTTATGTGTTCATTATAATCCACAAATGAGTGAGATCATGTGATATTTATCTTTCTCTGACTTACTTATTTCACTTAGTATAATGTTCTCCAGTTCAATCCATGCTGTTGCAAAAGGCAATAATTTCTTCTTTTTTACAACAGCATGGTATTCCATTGTGTAGATGTACCACAATTTTTAATCCACTCATCTGCTGATGGGCACTTAGGCTGACTCCAAATCTTAGCTATTGTAAATTGTGCTTCTATGAACATAGGGAAGCATATATCCTTTCTGATTGCTGTTTCTGTTTTCTTGGGATATATTCCTAGAAATGGGATCACTGGGTAAAATGGAAGTTCCATTTTTAGTTTTTTGGGAAAACTCCATACTGTTCTCCACAGTGGCTGTACCAGTCTGCATTCCCACCAGCAGTGCATGAGTGTTCCTTTTTCTCCACATCATCTCCAGCACTTGTCATTTGTTGATTTGTTGATGATAGCCATTCTGACAGGTGTGAGATGGTACCTCATTGTCGTTTTGATTTGCATCTCTCAGATGATCAGTGACTTTGAGCATGTTTTCATGTCTCTTGGCCTTCTGTATGTCTTCTTTCAAAAAGTATCTATTTAAGTCCGTTGCCCAATTTTTAATTGGGTTGTTTGTCTTTCTTTTGTTAAGTTGTATGAGTTCCCTGTAAATGTTGGAGATTAAACCCTTATCAGAGATAACATTGGCAAATATGTTCTCCCATGCAGTGGGTTTTCTTGTTGTTTTGTTGATGATTTGTTTTGCTGTGCAGAAGCTTTTTATTTTGATGTAGTCCCATTTGTTTATTTTCTTTTTAGTTTTCATTACCCTAGGAGCTGTATCAGTGAAGATATTGCTTTGGCATATGTCTGAGATTTTGTTGCCTGTGGATTTCTCTAATATTTTTATGGTTTTCCATCTTAAGTTTAAGTCTTTTAGCCATTTTGAGTTCATTTTTATGTATGGTGTAAGTTGGTGATCTAGTTTCATATTTTTGCATGTGTCTGACCAAATTTTCTAGCACCATTTATTGAAGAGACTGTCTTGACTCCATTGTATGTTCTTGACTCCTTTGTCAAATATTAATTGTGCATAGTGGTTTGGGTCGATTTCTGGGCTCTCTATTCTATTCCATTGATCTATATGTCTTCTTGTGTCAGTACCAGGCAGTTGTGAGAACAGTGACTTTGTAATACAGCTTGATATCTGGTATTGAGCTCCCTCCTACTTTGTTCTTCTTGGATCTTCTTTCTCAGGATCACTGCAGCTATTCTTTTATTGGGGTCTTCTTTTATTCCAGATGAATTTTTGGAGAGTTCTTTCTAGACCTGTGAAATATGCTATTGGTATTTTAAAGGGGGAGTGCATTGAATCTATAGATTGCTTTGGGCGGCATGGAAATTTTAATGATGTTAATTCTACCAATTCATTAATACAGTATGTTCTTCCATCTGTTTATGTCTTCCTCTACCTCTTTTTTCAACATCCTGTAGTTTTCTGAGTGGAGGTCTTTTACCTCCTTAGTTAAATTTATTCCTAGGTACCTTAATTTTTTTGTGTGCATTGGTAAATGGGATTTTAAAAAATCTCTCTTTCTGTAAGTTCACTATTGGTGTATAAAAATGCCATAGATTTCTTGGCATTAATTTTGTATCCTGCTACATTGCCGAATTCATTTATTAAGTCTAATAATTTTTGATCGAGTCCTTAGGGTTTTCTATATACAGTATCATGTCATCTGCGAATAATGACTATTTTACTTCTTTTCCAATTTGGATGCCTTTTATTTCTTCTTCTTGTCTGATCACTTTGGCTAGCCCTTCAGTACTATGTTGAACAGGAGTGGTGAAAGCGGGCATCCCTGTCTTGTTCCTGTTCTTAAGAGAAATGGTTTTAGTTTTTGCCCATTGAGTGTAATGTTAGCTGTAGGTTTGTCATATAAGGCTTTTATTATGTTGAGGTTTGGTCCTTCTAGTTCCACTTTCCTGAGCGTTTTTATCAGAAAAAGTTGTTGGATTTTGTCAAATGCCTTTTCTGCATCAATTGATATGATTATGTGATTTTTGTCTCCCAATTTGTTTATCTGATATATCACGTTTATTGATTTGAGGATATTGTACTAGCTTTGCATCCCTGGAATAAATCCCACTTGGCCATGGTGTATGGTCTTTCTAATGTAATGCTGGATCTTGTTTGCTAGATTTTGTTGAGGATTTTAGCATTTATGTTCATCAGGGATATTGGCCTGTAATTCTCTTTCTTTGCAGTGTCTTTATCTGGTTTTGGGATTAGGATAATGCTGGCTTCATAAAAAGAGCTTGGAAGTGTGCCTTCCTCTTGAATTTTTTTTATCATAGTCTGAGGAGGATTGGTTTTAGTTCTTCTTTGAATGTTCGGTAAAACTCCCCTATGAAGCCATCAGGTCCAGGGCTTTTGTTTGCTGGAAGCTTTTTGATTAATGTTTCAATTTCATTAGTAGTTATTGGCCTATTCAGGTTTTTTGATTCTTCCTGATTGAGTTTTGGAAGCTTGTATTTTTCTAGGAATGTGTCCATTTCGTTGAGGTTGTCCAGTTTGTTGGAGTAGAGTTGTTCGTAGTATTTTTTTTTTTTTACAATCCTTTGTATATCAGTGGGGTCAGTTATTACTTCACCTCTTTCATTTCTGATTTTGTTTATTTGGGTCCTCTCTCTTTGTTTCTTGGTGAGCCTGGCTAGAGCTTCATCAATCTTGTTTATCCTTTCAAAGAAACAGCTCTTAGTTTCATTGATCTTTTGTATTGTTTTTTTTTGTTTTAGTTTGTTTTTTTTTGGTCTCTATGTCATTTATTTCTGCTCTGATCTTTATTATCTCCTTCCTTCTGGATACTGTGGGCTTTTCTTGTTGCTATCTTTCTAATTCTTTAGGTTGCAAGGTTAGATACTTTATTACCAGTTTTTCTTGTTTTTTTGAGGTAGGCCTGTAGAGCTATGAACTTCCCTCTCAGGACTGCTTTCATTGTGTCCCAATATTTTGGATTGTTGTGTTGTCATTGTCATTTGTCTCCAGGATCCTTTTTATTTCTTCTTTGATCTCTTTGGTAACCCAATCATTGTTTAATAGCATGCTATTTAGCCTCTAAGTATTTGATTTTTTTCATTGTTTTTATTGTAATTGATTTCTAGTTTTATGCCATTGTGATCTGAGAAAATGCTTGTTATGATTACTATCCTCTTGAATTTGAAAAAACCTTTGCCTGTGTTCTAATATGTGGTCTATCTTTGAAAATTCCCCATGTGCACTGGAGAAGAATGTATATTCTGTAGCATTGGGGTGAAATAATCTGAAGATGTCAATTAAGTCCATTTGATCTAGTTCTATTGAGTCATTTAGGATTGCTGTTTCTTTGCTGATTTTTTGTTTAGAGAATTTATCCAGCGGTGTCAGTGAGGTATTAAAGTTCCCTACTATGACTGTATTGCTATTGATCTCCTCCTTGATATCTTCCAGAAGTTGTTTTATGTATTTGGGTGCTCCTGTATTAGGTTTATATATGTTTACCAGAGTTATATCTTCTTGTTGAATTGCCCCCTTTAGTATTATGTAGTGGCCTTCCTTATCTTTTGTTATGGAGTTTACTTTGTGGTCTATTTTGTCAGATATAAGTATTGCAACCTCAGCTTTTTTCTCATTTCCATTTGCCTGAAAAAATTTTTTTCATCCCTTCACTATCAGTCTGTGTGAATCCTTTGTTCTGAGGTGGGTGTTTTGCAGACAGTAAGTATATGGGTCATGTTTTCTCATCCATTCAGCTACCCTATGTCTTTTGATTGGAGCATTTAATCCATTTATGTTTAGTGTTATTATTGATAAGTAATTGTCATCATTTTTATTCTTTTTTTATTGATTAAGGTATTACAAATGTGTGGTTATCCACCAATTGCAGCATTTTTATTCTTAATGTTTGTGATCCTTCTTGCCTTTCTGTTTCTTCTTTTGACAGCAGTCCCTTTAGCATTCGTGCATTGCTGGCTTGGTGGTAATAAACTTCCTTTTTAAATTTTTTTTTATTGCTTAAAGTATTACAAAGGGTATTACATATGTCTCATTTTTCCCCCACCCTTGACAATCCCCTGGCCACTCCTACCCCCCAGTGTCTTATGTCCATTGGTTATGCTTATATGCATGCATATAAGTCCTTCAGTTGATCTCTTATCCCCCCCCCCCCCCACCTTCTGCCCTTCTCCCCTCCCAGGCCTTCCCGTTGCAGTTTGACAGTCTGTTTGAGGCAGCTCTGCCTCCGTATCTATTTTTGTTCATAAGTTTATAATGGTCTTTATTATTCATGAATGAGATCATGTGGTATTTTTCCTTCATTGACTGGCTTATTTCACTTAGCATAATGCTCTCCAGCTCCATCCATGCCGTTGCAAATGGTAAGACTTCCTTCTTTTTACAGCAGCATAGTATTCCATCGTGTAGATGTATGACAGTTTTCTAATCCATTCATCTGCTGATGGGCACTTAGACTGTTTCCAGCTCTTAGCTATGGTGAATTGTGCTGCTATGAACATATGGGTGCATACATCCTTCTGATTGGTGTTTCTGGTTTCTTAGGATATACTCCTAGAAGTGGGATCACAGGGTCAAATGGGAGTTCCATTTTTAGTTTTTTGAGGAAACTCCATACTGTCTTCCATAGTGGCTGCATCAGTCTGCATTCCCACCAGCAGTGCACGAGTGTTCCTTTTTCTCCACATCCTCTCTAGCACTTGTCGTTTGTTGATTTGTTGATGATAGCCATTCTGACAGGTGTGAGATGGTACCTCATTGTTGTTTTGATTTGCATCTCTCAGATGACTAGTGACTTTGAGCATGTTTTCATATGTCTCTTGGCTTTCTGAATGTCCTCTTTTGAAAGGTGTCTATTTAGATCCTTTGCCCATTTTTTGATTGGATTGTTTATCTTCCTTTTGTTAAGTTGTATGGGTTCCCTATAAATTTTGGAGATCAGGCCCTTATCAGATATGACATTGGCAAATATGTTTTCCCACGCAGTGGGTTTTCTTGTTGTTTTGTTGATGGTTTCTTTTGCTGTGCAGAAGCTTTTTATTTTGATGTAGTCCCATTTGTTCATTTTCTCTTTAGTTTCAAGTGCCCTAGGAGCTGTATCAGTGAAGAAATTGCTTCGGCATATGTCTGAGATTTTGTTGCCTTTGGATTCTTCTAGAATTTTTATGGTTTCTTGTTGTACATTTAAGTCCTTTATCCATTTTGAGTTTATTTTTGTGTATGGTGTAAGTTGGTGGTCTAGTTTCGTTTTCTTGCATGTATCTGTCCAATTTTCCCAACACCATTTATTGAAGAGACTATCTTGGCTCCATTGTATGTTCTTGCCTCCTTTGTCAAATATTAATTGAGCATATTGGTTCGGGTCAATTTCTGGGCTCTCTATTCTATTCCATTGATCTATATGTCTGTTCTTGTGCCAGTACCAGGCAGTTTTGAGAACAGTGGCTTTGTAATACAGCTTGATATCTGGTATTGAGATCCCACCTACTTTGTTCTTTCTCAAGATCGCTGCAGCTATTAGGGGCCTTTTTTTTATTCTAGATGAATTTTTGGAGAGTTCGTTCTAGATCTGTGAAATATGCCGTTGGTATTTTAATGGGAAGTGCATTGAATTTATAGATTGCTTTGGGTAGTATGGACATTTTAATGATGTTGATTCTACCAATCCATGAACATGGTATGTTCTCCCATCTGTTTATGTCTTCCTCTATCTCTTTTTTCAATGTCCTGTAGTTTTCAATGTGCTGTAGTTTTACCTCTTTAGTTAAGTTTATTCCTAGGTACCTTAATTATTTTGGTGTGATGGTAAATGGGATTGTTTTTTCAGTCTCTCTTTCTGAAAGTTCACTATTGGTGTATAGTAATGCCATAGATTTCTTGGGGTTAATTTTGTATCCTGCCACATTGCCAAATTCATGTATTAATTCTAGTAGTTTTTGATGGAGTCTTTAGGGTTTTGTATGTATACTATCATGTCGTCTGCAAATAAGGACAGTTTTACTTCCTCTTTTCCAATTTGGATGCCTTTTATTTCTTCTTCTTGTCTAATTGCAATGGCTAATACTTCCAGTACTATATTGAACAGAAGTGGTGAGAGTGGGCATCCCTGTCTTGTTCCTGTTCTTAGGGGAAATGGTTTTAGTTTTTGCCCATTGAGTATGATGTTGGCTGTGGGCTTGTCATATATGGCTTTTATTATGTTGAGGTATGATACTTCTACTCCCACCTTGCTGAGAGTTTTTATCAAGAATGGGTGTTGGATTTTGTCAAATGCTTTTTCTGTGTCAGATGATATGACTATGTGGTGTTTTTTTTTTTCAATTTGTTTATGTGATGTATCATGTTTATTGATTTTCGGATATTGTACCATCCTTGCATCCCTGGGATAAATCCTACTTGGTCATGGTGTATGATCTTTCTGATGTACTGCTGGATCCGATTTGCTAAGATTTTGTTGAGGATTTTGGCATCTATGTTCATGAGGGATATTGGCCTGTAATTCTCTTTTGTTGTGTTGTCTTTACCTGGTTTTGGTATTAGGGTGATGCTGGCTTCATAGAATGAGCTTGGAAGTGTTCCTTTCTCTTGAATTTTTTGTAGTAGTCTGAGGAGGATTGGTTTTTGTTCTTCCTTGAATGTTTGGTAAAACTCCCCTATGAAGCCGTCTGGTCCTGGGCTTTTGTATGCTGGAAGCTTTTTGATGACTGCTTCAATTTCTTCCATAGTTATTGGCCTATTGAGATTTTTAGATTCTTCCTGATTGAGTTTTGGAATGTTGTATTTTTCTAGGAATTTGTCCATTTCCTCCAGGTTGTCTAGTTTGTTGGAGTAGAGTTGTCCATAGTATTTTTTAACAATCATTTGTATTTCTGTGGGGTCTGTTGTTATTTTGCCTCTATCATTTCTGATTTTGTTTATTTGGGTCCTCTCTCTTTGCTTCTTGGCCAGCCTGGCTAGAGGTTTGTCAATCTTGTTTATCCTTTCAAAGAACCAGTTCGTGGTTTCATTGATTTTCTGTACTGTTTTTTTGGTCTCTATGTCATTTATTTCTGCTCTAATCTTTATTATTTCCTTCCTTCTGCTCACGCTGGGGTTTTCTTGTTGCTCTTTTCCTAATTCTTTGATATGTAGAGTTAGATGATTTACTACCATTTTTTCTTGCTTTTTGAGATAGGCCTGTAGAGCTATAAACTTCCCTCTCAGGACTGCTTTCATTGTGTCCCATAGGTTTTGGATTGTTGTGTTTTCATTGTCATTAGTTTCTAGGATGTTTTTAATTTCTTCTTTGATCTCATTGGTAACCCAACCAATATTTAATAACATGCTATTCAGCTTCCAAGTGTTTGAGTATTTTGGGTTGTTTTTATTGTAGTTTATTTCTAATATTATGCCATCATGGTCTGAGAAGATGCTTGGTATGATTTCAATCTTCTTGAATTTGGGGAGACTTTGTGACCCAACATGTGGTTTATTTTTGAATGTGTCTTATGAGCACTTGAGTAGAATGTATATTCTGTGGCTTTGGGATGAAGCGTCTTGAAGATGTCAATTAAGTCCATCTGATCTAGTGAGTCATTTAGGATTGCTATTTCTTTGCTGATTGTTTGTCTAGAGGATTTATCCAGTGATTTCAGTGGTGTATTAAAGTCCCCTACTATGATTGTATTGTTGTTGATCTCTCCTTTGATATCCTCCAGGAGTTTTTTTTTTTTATGTATTTGGGTGCTCCTGCATTGGGTGCATATATGTTTATCAGGGTTATATCTTCTTGTTGTATTGATCCCTTTAGTATTATGAAGTGGCCTTCCTTATCTCTTGTTATGGCCTTCACTTTGAGGTCTATTTTGTCCGATATAAGAATTGCTATCCCAGCTTTCTTTTCATTTCCATTTGCCTGAATGATATTTTTCCATCCCTTCACTTTCAGTCTGTGTGAGTCCCTTTTAATGAGGTGGGTCTCTTGTAGACTGCAAATGTATGGGTCATGTTTTTTTATCCATTCAGCCACTCGATGTCTTTTGGTTGGAGCATTTAGTCCATTTATGTTTAAAGTTATTACTGAAAGGTACTTGTTTGTAGCCATTTCTTTTTTTGTGTGGCTGTTTTCTTTCTGAGCTTTTTATTTCTTCTTTTTACACCAGTCCCTTTAGCATTTCTTGCATTGCTGGCTTGGTGGTGATAAACTCCCTTAGCCTTTTTTTGTCTGTGAAGCTTCTTATTTCCCCTTCAGTTTTGAATGATAGCCTTGCTGGATAGAGTATTCTTGGATTCAGTCCTTTCCTTTGCATCACTTTGTAAATTTCTATACATTCTTTTCTGGCCTGATGTGTTTCTGTTGAGAAATCATTTGATAATCTAATGGGAGATCCCCTGTATGTAACTTTCCGTCTCTCTCTTGCAGCCTCTAAGATTCTCTCTTTGTCCTGAACATTTGCCATGGTAATTATGATGTGTCTTGGTGTGGGTCTTTTCGGGTTCTCCTTGTTTGGGACTCCCTGGGCTTGTGTGACTTTTTCCTTCCCCACCTCAGGGAAGTTTTCTGATATTAGTTCTTCGAATAGGTTTTCTAATCCTTGTTCCTCTTTCTGTTGTTCTGGCACCCCTATTTTTCGTATGTTGTTTCGTTTCATGTTTTCCCATAGCTCCCTTAGGCTCTCCTCCTGTCTTTTAATTTTTTTCTCCCATTGCAGTACAGTTTGGGTGTGCTTTGCTTCCTTGTCTTCTAATTCACTAATTCGGTCCTCCGCTTCTCCTAGTCTACTGTTGATACTTTCAATGGTGTTTTTTATTGCAGCTATATTGATCTTCATTTCTTCTTGGGTCTTACATAAGTTATTGATTTTTTCATCTGTTTCTTCTTGCTTCTTGCAGAAGTTGTTGATTTTTTCCTCCTTTCGGCTTATGCACTCTAAGACCCTTATTCTGAATTCTTTTTCTGTCATGTTGCATGCCTCTGTATCACTTAGCTGCTTTTCTGGTGAGTCCTTTTCTTTCCTTTGGGGGTTTCTTTGTCTACCCATGTTTGATCTCACTGACATATCTAGATGTTGAGTCGTTCAGTGGCTGCTCCCTGGGTGGCAGTGGCTCCTCGAGCTGTGGTTGTCCTCAGGTGGTTGTGGTAGCAGCTGCTCCTCAGTTGGCTGCAGCTCCTCTGGTGGGTGCTGTTCACAGCTGTAGTGACTCTTCTGGTTGGTTGGGGGAGGTTTCACGTACAGCTGCTGTTCCTCACACAGAGGGTGTGGTGATCAGGAGGCTGCTATTGCTTAGATCTACTGCATTGATTTAAAGGCACAAAATACAACACAACAAGGCACAATGTACCAGGCATTGAATACAAATGTATTCACGATATTAATAACCCCAAATAAAGGTGACCACCTGAATTAAGAGAATTAGGGGATAAGGAAGAAAGAAGAGAAAAAGATAAAAGAGAAAAAAGAAAAGAAAAAAAAAAGGAGTGCAAAAATGAAATTGGGAAAAAGGAGGGGGAAATAAAGGGGAAAAAAAAGAGAGAATGAAGTAGAAGAGGGGAAGAGACTATTTATATGAGGAGAAAACTGCGATAGAACTGCCACTAATCCCAACAAATTCCAGCAACAGATCCCTTGAGATGAATGCAAACTACAAACAACCAATAATATCAAGTGAGGCAAGGGAAAACAGAAGCACAAAAATAACCGGGGGGGGGGGGGGATGGTGGAGAGGGAGGGGAAAAACCAGCAGACAGAAAAAAGCAAAACAACCTCACAACCAATCCTAAAAAAAGAAGAGAAAACAAAAAAAAAACCAATATAGTCAACAATCAAGCAAACAGCAACAAAACAATAGAAAGATAAAAGAAGAAGAAAAAATTTGGATAGTGAAGAAAGATAAGGGAGAGGTGTATAAGGATTTAGAGCAGTGGATTGGAAATAGGATATATAAGTAGGGTGAAATTTTGACAGGGGGTGGAAAGAAGGAATAGGGAAAATCTAAAGCAGGAATAGGGTAAGAGAAACAGGACAACAAAAAGGGAAAGTGAGGAAGAGGGTTTTATCATAGAGGTAAAATTGAGGTAGAGAAAATGATGCTAAAGCAACGATGAAAATAGAATGGAGAACACTAATCCCAAAATAAATTAAAGATAAAATGACAATTTAAAAAATGGTAAAATGGTAGCAGTAATAATACTGGTTAAAAATAAAAATGTAGTAATTAAAAGGGCAAAATCAGGTGATGGAAAAAGAAAAAATTGGTTGTTAGTTAAAGGTGAAAAAAGAATAAAAAAAAAATTTGCAGTAGTGAAGGTCCTTCGGTTCTTCTACTCTTCAGTCTGGCTCACCTTAGCCCTGTCAGGTATTCATGAGAGTGTTGAATTTCCCTGCAATACACTGTTCCTCCGTGTTGTAAACCACAGTCCTGATTTTAAAGCAGGCCGTATTTGTGTCCCAGACTGCCTTAATTTGTATTTACCTAAGAGTCAGTTTGTGGCTCAGCCTCTGGGTGGCAGTGTTTTTGGATTGGCCTCTCTATCCAGTAGCAAGGGTTTATTTTCTCTATTGCACTTAAAACTGGTTTGGGGAAGTCCACTGCCCAGAGCTGGTTCTTTAATTGTTACCCTGCTCTGTCGGTGGTAAACTTTTTAGCCCTTATTTTTGTCTGTGAAGTTCCTGATTCCATATTCAGTTTTGAATGATAGCTTTGCTGGGTATAGTACTCTTGGTTTCAGTCCCTTGCTTTGCGCCACTTTGTATATTTCATTCCATTTCCTTCTGGCCTGGTGTGTTTCGGTTGAGAAATCAGTTGATATTCTAATAGGAGATCCCTTGTAGATGACTTTCTGTTTCTCTCTGGCAGCCTTTAAGATTCTTACTTTGTTGTTGATGTTTGCCAGTTTAATTATGATGTGTCTTGGTGTCAATCTTTTGGGGTTCATCTTGTTTGGGACTCTATGTACTCCTTGGACTTGCGTAGTTTTTTTCTTGCCAATATCAGAGATGTTTTCTGTCATTATTTCTTCAAACAGGTTTTCTATCCCTTGCTTCTCTTCCTCTCCTTCTGGTAACCCTATTATGCAGATGTTGTTTTGTTTGTGTTGTCTCAAAGCTCCCTTAGGCTCTCCTCTTGCTTTTTAAATTTTCTTTTCAGTTGCTGCTGTTTGTGTGTTTTTTTCCTAACTGGTCTTCTAATTCACTGATGCAGTCCTCAGCCTCTTCTAGTCTACTGTTTAAGCCTTCCATTGTGTTCTTTATTGCAGCTATGTCGTTCTCATTTCCTCTTGGTTCCTTTTCATGTTGGTGACATTCTCATTCAGTTCCTTATAATTCTCATTGAGTTGTGTGTATTTGTCATCCAGCTGTTTGAGCATCCTTATAACCATTACTCTGAATTCTTTCTCTGACGTGTTACTTGCCTCATTTCATTTAACTCTCTTTCTGGTGCTTTCTCTTTTTCTTTCTTTTGGGGATTGCTTTTTTGTCTTCCATGTTTTGCTGTAACGTTTTACTTGCTTCTGTGTTCTAGATTCTATTGCATTGCTACCCAGGTTCTTTTGGGGATGGTGCTACTGGTGTGATCTCTCAGGTCTCCTAGTCTTGGTAATCTAGTGTAGCTCCCTACTTGAACTATTTGAGTTCTCTTGACGTAGGCCTGCAAGCTGGAAAGGTGCAACTGCGATGTCTAGAAGTCAGCCATTGTGGAGGGGGATGTCCCAATTTTTGCTGCCTTGAGCCCTTGGTTTAAATTGCGTGTGCCCAGCGGGGACTCACAGTGGCACCCAGAATCCGTCTGTCAGGGTGGTGGGTCTCAGGAGGCCTGCACTCTGGAAAGGTGTGACTGTGGTCTCCAGAGATCTGTAGCTGTAGGGTGGGCAGACTCAGATTTTGTTGTTGCTTCCGTGGTTGGATACACATGCCCCCAGTGGTGGCTAACAGGGACCCTGCAGTGCGTTTGCCAGCATGGTGTACTGACACACTCTGAAGGGCCCTGGCACTGAAGGTCATGTGGTCAAGGTGTCTATGGGCAGGTATCCAGGAAGAGGGAATTCAGAATTTCTACTGCCCAGCAGTGCATCCCTGTTTGTATAAGTGTGTGCCCTGCAGGGGCTCACAGCAGAACCCAAGAGCTGCCTATGAAGCAGTGGACTTGGGATGCCTGTGCACTGGAAAAGCGCTACTGAAATGTCCAGAGTTCTGCAGCTGTGGGGAGGGAAGACTCAGTTTTTGCAGCTGCGTCCGTGGTTAGATACTCAAGCTCCCAGTGGTGGGGCACCAGTGGTGCGTTTGCCAGTGTGGCACACTGACACACTCTGAAAGGCCCTGGCACTGAAGTCACGTGATCGAGGTGTCTGTGGGAAGGTATCCAGGATGAGTGAATTCAGAATTTCTACTGCTAGGGCAGGGAGTCCTGTTTGTATAAGATTGCACCCAGTGGGGGCTCACAGTGGCTCCCAAGAGTGGCCTGTGGATAGATGGGGCTCAGGGGGCCTGCTCATTGGAAATACATGACTGTGGCGGTGCATTTACCAGCGCAGAACTCTGACACACTCTGAGGGGCCTGGCATTGAAGTTGCACAGCTGAGGTGTCTGTGGGAAGTTATTCAGGAAGAGAGAATTCAGAATTCTAC